>NW_027249116.1:614837-1229675 GCF_030848795.1 Temnothorax nylanderi | reverse complement strand
TTTTATTGAAAATTGACTTTATGCTGGATAAAGTCAAGTAACATAACGTGAGATTCTAAATATTCTGTCGAAAAACGTTGAAATTTTTTAAATTATTTAGAATGATGATATAGTACAATTATTCAGTTTTGCAATAATATATGACTACATTATATATTATTAATATATAATGTATCAAAATAATTTTGATAGAAAGTGAAAGATATAACGAGATACATTATCGATAATCGTAAAATAAAGATTTGCATATATTATTTAATATTCAATTATAACAATGCGGTTATTGATTAATTATAATATTTAATTATAATTTATATTTATTTATAATTATAATATTAATTATAATATAAATTATAATATTTAATTTAATTATAATATTTAATTATAATATTAATTGTACGGGAAGTTTCTTTTTCTCGGATCTCACGTCATTTTATTCTGTATATCTTATTTGATATATTTTCGAGATGCGTACCGTATGAACAACATGCATAATAACGCATCTTTGTGTTTTCGCGGTCGGTTTTTGAGAAAATCATTATTAATTTTTAATTTTTCGTCTACATTTAAATTTAATTTTCGCGGGATATAATGAGATATTTATATGTATGACGCAATATTCATAGAACGCGAAGTAAAATTTTTTTCTGTACTTGATTACAATTCCAAATTAAAAAGAATGGATTACAAAGAAATGGACAATCAATATTTTCAAGTAAATAACGTAATTAGTAATAGAAATATTTTTGATCATCCTTGTGCAGTCATTTTATAAATTAATATTTTTTGTAATTTAACTTCTCGTTGTGCATTTTTTGATACAATCGATACTCGTGCGTAATTCGAATCGAACGTAATATATTATCTTTCGGCAATAATAATGATACGACAATGAAAGGAATTTTTTTCTTCCCTTTGATCTGGTCGAAATGCGACCAGATTGTATATGGCCAGGAGCGACAAAGGTAAGTCCAATCTGGCCTGAAGAAAAAGACTGGATATGATAAAGGTAAGTGGTCAACATTGACCACTGAGATGAAATAAGGTATGAGATGAAACATATAAAATGGTTCTATATATTTATTTATTTGTCCCAAAGGGCTACTTTTTCTATATTTTCTCGCATACGTGCGAAATTGTAAAAATTGCTATTAAATCCCAATCACGCGCGTCTTAAAATCCCCACTTTCACATTCTCACATCTCAAGTGATCGGTTTCACTTTGAGGTATCCCGGTCGGGTATCCCGCTGGATTAACCAGCAAATTAGACCCATTATAAAACGTGTCACGGACTTAATTAAAGCTTTGTATATTAGATATTATAACATCGATAGGTAGGAAAATGGATAGGTAGAACTATATAGATTGGAATACGGCTGAGTATAGGTAGGGATACGGGTAGGTAGGTAGGGATTCGGGTAGGCAGGGACAAGGGGATATAACTCAATAGAAAAAAATGTAGACAAAATAAAAGCAATATTATAATATAATATAATAAATATAATTATTTATCTATATAAATAAAACAAAGTCGGGTTAGTTACACCATTTATAACTCAAGAACGGCTGGACCGAATTTGTATTAAAAATATAATATAATTAACTAATAACGTTCTAAGAAAATTAATAATATAATAATAAATACCGCAAACGTACCAGACATGATTAGCTTTAATAAATAATGTAACTATACGTTCAAGTCAACTTACAGACAAACCAGAAAATTTACAAGTCGACATTGTTTCGACGCTTATTTATGATATATGCCAATTAGATCTAGTTTTTTTTTAAAAAAAATAAGAATAGCTGGTTAAAAGGTTTATTCAAAATTATAGAAATTTGGTTTTCCAAAACATTCTTTATCAGAGATTTGAATAAAACGCTGAAAATAAATTTTTCTTGTAAAGAAACGACGCTGCTAGACCTCGAAATTCAATAAAGTACTAAAATTTTGATTGGAATATATATGTGGGGCATTCCATGCCAACTCAACCCATGATTGTCCTCGACCAATTTTTCTATTGACTGAATTGTTTAAAGGAATGAAGTGATATAAGGAATGGAAAATGATGATAATAGCAAATACAAATTATTATTTTGTATCTTTGAGCAGTCAATCATTTCGTAATCGGGCGCCAATTTGACTCGCGTTGTGTCGCGCGGCGTCACTGCATGAGAGGGTTGGCGCGGGCTGCGGGGGGGCGCGGCGTCACTTTCGAATCTTTCGTCGCCGCGAACCGGCGCGAACGCAACGCTCGCGCATATACAGGACGGACGGATCTATTTGTCGCGGCTCGTATAATCGGTAAGCTCCGTAAGCGCAATCATTATGAGCTTCCGTATTCAATGGTGTCTTTTAGTATTTGCCACTCGTGCGACGTAGATTCGAAGCTCGATACGTGCTTAAGATATTTCGCGAGATGCGTTCGGCCGAAATTTATCGCGCGGGATCACGGTAAAGATGGCGGCATCGCGGCGTCACTGACGTCACTCTCGAATCTCTCGTCGTCGCGAACAGAACGTCGCGGGTACAGGACGGGCCTATTAGTCACGGCACGTTTGATCGGTAAGCGAAATCATTATAAGCTTGAACTCAATCGTGCCTCCGGTATTTGACGCACATACGACGTAGATTCAACCGGTACATCGCTGACTTCATAAAACGATCGAGTATTTCGCGAGATGCGTTTAACCGAAATTCGTCGCGCGGCATCATGGTTAAGCTGGCAGCGTCACTCTCGAATCTTTCGTCGCCGTGAACGGAACGTCACGGCGCATACAGGACGAATCTATTTGTCTCATATTTAATCGTGTCTTAATATATTTGACACTGGCGTGACGTAGATTCGACGCTCGGTACGTTGCTTAAAATATTTCACGAGATGTGTTTGATCGAATCTGTCGCGCGAACAGTCGAGAGAGCGACGTTCATATTTTCCGGATATCGCGTTCCGCGAACATTTATATTCTTAACTTTAACCCGTACGCTTCATCTGCTTTATAACGTGCGAATCTAATCACCGCGGCGATTTGTCGCGAAATCATACGCACTTCCTGCATCGATTTTCCGTCCGAATGTAATACAGTTCGAGTCGTGCAAATGATTGACGTCGGGACGTCGGGAGTGCCGTATACGTAGCAATCATATAATAGTTAATTGTGTTCTAGCGAGCGCCATAAATGAGCGGCCGCGGAGGGAGGAGGAGGAGGCCCAGGAGAGGCGTCGAGCGACGGCGAAGCAACCACGAGGTGAGCAATTTGTTACTTATTTTATTAGTTACTGAATTAAACGGTTTTCCTCGCGAGAATCACACGATTACAACGAGTATTCCACGCACTAATTATAGTAATATTACGTAACATTATAGCTTATAAAATGTATTATATTTTTTACATTTGAGAGGCTTAAAATATTTAATAAAGTATTTATAAAATTCAACATACATGTAATATTTACACCATTTAAAAAGTTATAATTATTTAAATTATAAATACGCAAGAATTAAAGAGATTCTATTTATCAAATTTTTAAAATTTTTATATAAAAAGATTTTATGTAGAGAGTTACGTAATTTTTTAAATAAATATTTAATTAAAAGCCAGAAAACTACGAAAGATTAAGAATTTATGAAAAGAGATTAAGAATAAGAAGTTAAATGCATGTAATAATTATTTTTGTAAAATATTGAAATTTAAAATATTAATTTAGATTTATTTAAATATATTTATATTTTACAGATCAGTGTTGCATATATACGAGTACAACTCTATTACTGCGCATCGCACTGGTAAGTGCACTCAATTATATCCTATCTTAATCTCGAAATTAAATAATTTTATATTTGCTAAAAATCTTGTAATCCTATCTGTGCATACAAAGCTTGACAAGAAATGTAAAATATCTTTATTAAGTTTGAAACAATTTATCCAAATATAAGACTTATATTTTAACATGGTGGTTGTAAAATATTTTCTATTTTTTCCAATTTCTGTATTTTAAAATTAAACTCTTTTATCAAGTAATTTATGCATATCTAAAATAAGTAATTATTCTATTGCTTAATAAAGTTCTGTTGCATGTAAACGTACAATAAACAAACAAATTTAATAATGATATATATCATATCAATTATATCAATTATAATAAACTATTTATAGCTTTTTTTATTTTATGCAACTTTGTATGCACATACAATAAATCGACGAATACTAATTATTCAAGGAATTAAATTACTACTCTATCTTGATCTATCCATATTTCAAAAGGCAACAAATTTATATGATATACTTATCTATAATATTCTTATACCCTTAAATAATAACTGCACTTTTTAAAATATATTAATAACCAAATAACCTGAATAAATGCATTCAGATATCAAGAAGTTTGTGAATATTTGACTACTGTATCTATTATCATTGCGAATTAAATTTTTATATATTAATAATTGCTAAGAAAAATAGTGTTTATTATTTCCGGTTTTTCTCATATCGTATTTACATTTATGTCTTATTTATGTTTCATATAATTTTTATAAATTCATTACCCATTTATATGCAACAGAACTTTATTAAGCGATAGAATAAATTACTTATTTAGATATGCATGATAAAATAGAATTGCTTGATAAAAAGTTTAATTTCGAAATACAGAAATTGGAAAAAAATAGAAATATTTTACAACCAGAACATGTTAAAATATAAGTCGACTTATGTCGACTTATATTTAACCGGAAATAATAAACAATATTTTTTCTTAGCAATTATAATTCATTAAAAATTTAAATTTGCAACGATAATAGATACAGTAATAAAATATTCACAAACTTCTTGATATCTAAATGCATTTATTCCTTGGTTATTAATATAGTTAAAAAGTACAATTATCAATTAAGTGTATAAAAACATTATAGATAAGTATATCATATAAAATTATAGAGTAGAGTAGTTAATTAACCATAATAGTTTTTTTAAGCAGTTTATTAAAGCAGTTAAATATATTGTAATATTTACAATTGGTTATCAGTACCCCATTTATTAATATCAGTTGATAAATATTATATATGTAATATATGCACGTGTGAGAAATCAAAAGGCCAATTTCTGCTAGACAATAAAATAGATTTTACGTGAGTTATGATAATCAATAGTGGATGACAAATCAGTTTGCGCGTAATTGTAATTACAAATGCATAACGATTTGTCATCTAATTTTTATACTATATTTACACAGATAACAATAATTTTTGATTAATTAATTTTTTCTTAGACTTCGTACATAGCAAATAGATGTTAAATAATGTATATTATAATCATCAATCGATATTGTGACATGTTAGTTAATAACAACAAATTAATTATTACTAATTATAATAATTAAGCCTGAGTATTATATGCATATCACAAAGAACTTTTTCTTTATGTTCTGCTCTTCTAATATCTTTTAAATTATAAATGTCATATAATTTGACAGTTTATTAAAAAAAATTATTAATAGCAACATTAATAAGTATTTCCTATACTTTGTTTTTATATTTATACAGACACTGATGCATTTTATTTCACACAGATATGTACAATGTACAATACATAATATCTTCTTCTTATCTGGTCTTCCAGTCTATTAAGATACGAAACCATGAAGATATTTAAAAAGTGTATATTCTAAAAGCATCAATAAACTTATTTAGTTTTATTTTATCTTTTTCTCTTTTTTCCGCATTTTTCGTTGTTTATTAATACTTTCAAATTTAATTAATTATGATGTATTTTAATATTCTAAAACTATTCTATATCATATCATGGTGTTCTTATTAGAGTTCCTAAATTTTAATGTGTGCTAAAAAAGCTTGACAATAAGTATATAGCGGTAACGTCTTTATAAGCTTTGAACATAATTTTTCTCTCACGAAAACTATTTCATCATTGTTCTTACTTTTTATTGAGCTTGCTTTATTTATTAGTTCCTGTTATTTTCTTATATTTGTTCTGTGAACTTCGAGAAATTCATGTACATATCTCGAAATTAAATAATCTTATATTTACTAAAAATCTTGTAATCCTATCTGTGCATACAAAGCTTGAAAAGAAATATAAACAAATCTTTATTAAGTTTGAAACAATTTCTCTTTTTCAATTAAACTTTTATCAAGAAATTTATCCATATCTAAAATAAGTAATTTATTCTATCGCTTAATGAAGTTCTGTTGCATATAAATGTACAATAAATGAACAAATTGAATAATAATACATATCATATCAATTATAATGAACTCTGTTTTACAGCTTCCTTTATTTTATGCAACCTTGTATGCACATACAATAAATCGAGGGATAATAATTATTCAAGGAATCAAATTACTACTCTATCCTGACCTATCCATATTTTAAAAGGCAACAAAAAAATTTATTAAATATTTAAAAAAATCTTAAATATAATCTAAAATATTTTATTTATTAGACAACGTATTAAACATTCAATACACTATTACACTATACAGTGATCGAAAAACGATATACTGCGCCAATGAATAATTATTTCCATCAGTAACAATTAATTAAAATTGATTATGAAATGCTCACTTTGCGATCTGTTACATCTGCCCACTTCCTCGGCTTAGGTTCTTCTTTTCTTTCTGCATTGCTATTTCTTCATGGCACTTACATCTATTTCGTAAAACAAACAAAATATTTATTACAATTAAACGTGATTACAAGTAATTACTAGAATATAATAATCGTGCGGCTTTGCCATACCTTGCACGTTACTCTCGAAATTAATCACACGCGACGCGTACTTCATCCGCTTTCAACTATAGCATTATTCTCGCATATTTTTATTCTCGCGTATACTTACTACGCGTATCCCTATCTAAGTAGAGTACCGCCCTAAACGTACGCGTAATCTTATCTTTTACAGGCAATTCCGTTTTTACCGAACAACAGGGCAACTAAACACAATCGCCGCCAATTGTAATAAACGGTTCGTTGCGTCGCAATTTCGGGAGTGCCGCTCGAAATCGTTGAATTTTCGAATATGACAATTAAAATCGTCGCATTTTCGGGAGTGCCGTTCGAAGTTGTCGTATTATCCGGAAGCGGATCGCGCGATTTTAATAATTAACAAATAGAAAGTATAAAATATTTGTATAATTTTTTATATGTATAAAATTATACAAATATTTTATACTTTTTATTTGTTTATTACCTGCTTTTATGTTACAGAGTAAAGTACTTCCTTCCCATGGGTACAACCTTGGCGAGGTGGGAAGGCTCAGTACCCAGTACGAGGATTTTACCCAAGCAAAACTCTCGTTCTGCTTGGATAAAAATCTAAAGACGGGGAAGCTAACGTACCCTCGTCCGCCGATTTAATTGAATGAACGAACCGCAGCCGGTTCGTCGCGTTTGCTTCGGGAGTGCCGTTCAAGTAATCGGACTAAAGGACTTTTTTAAACGGGAGTGCCGTACAGTATCGCGCGAGAAAGACTTTTACTAAAATTAGTCCGCGCGCGATTGTAGTTTATTATCCGCGAGTGTTTCTCGCGAGTGTCCTGTGCGGTGAGAGGAGGAGGCCTGACGTCCTGAGAGGAGGAGGAGGTCTGAGAGGGACATCGGGCCCCGGCGGAGCAACCTTGGGGTAAGTATCACCTTTTATCTGCATAAAATTAATAGTTTTTCCTCATTTATTCGGAGTTTTATTTCGATAAGCTAAAACTAATTAGAAAAAAAGAAATTATTCAAAATTTTATAAAAATTTATTTTTGTAAATATTTTTTCCGGAAAATAGATAATTATATCAGTAAATCTAATTGAAAGACGAATTTAGATGCGCGTAAAATTATGTGTATCTTTTGAAACATTTATCATTTTCACAGCGCCTCTTTAATTTATATCTTTCATTTTTGTTACAGTATCATCGTAGTTACGTGGCCGAATTACTCCGCCCGTTGCGCATCGGATCGGTGAGTGACGAATTTTTTACAATAGTATGGGGTAACGAATTTGTGAGACCTATATTAGATATATTTATGTATTGTATCCATATAATAGTAAGATAAATGCGACTTCTTACAAATTCGTTGCTCTAAAATGGATAGACTAGATCAGACTAGGCTAAATAATTAATCCTGGAGCATCATCATTATTTATTGTGCTTACGGGAGAATGCATCCATAAGCACATACATTATGTCGATGCATTATTTATGAATGCATCTAATGTTATTTGTATCGCAGAACATGCGAAGTATACCAGTCGCCTGAAATTTATAGGCAATTATTTAAATTTGGCAAATATACACGGAGAAAAAATAATGTTGTATCAACAGCCTGAGTCTAATTGGAAATAATCTTGTTAATTCAATACATTATGCTTTTGTTTTAATAAAATAAAACAAGATTATTTCTAATTAGACTAATGCTGTTGATACAACATTATTTTTTCTCTGTGTATATTTTATTGAGGACGAGCATGGCCTAGTAGACAGCGCACTGGTCTATTGAGCCCAAAGGTCCCGGGTTCGATTCCCGGTAGAGCTAGAAAAATTTTATTCGCTCGTTCTCCTCTCGGAAGGCAATGGCAAACCACCGAAGAGTATTCTTGCCACGAACACTTCTTTGAAAAAAACATAGCCGTTCGGAATCGGCGTTACTTAAACTGTAGGTCCCATATACAATGTGTATAATCTACGTGTGCAACACATGTATATGAAGAGAAGTCACCACGCTCGGACACGAGTAATAAGTAACGATGATGGTGATGTATATTTTATTATATATAAAGATATTAGTTTCTTGTGCAATATTAAAATCAATTATTTAGATTTATTACATTAATTACATTTTTTAAATTTATTTTTAAAATTATTAAGAAATACAGAAAAAGACAAAGAACTAAAATAAAGTTTTATAACGTTTTTCGAATATAAGATTTTATTTAAGTTTTTTGTGACTTTTATTTTTCGTGTAGAATAAAAATTTTTAAATATTTATATTTTTTATATACAATTGAAATAAATAGAAAATAATTTTTTATAGATAGACAATAGATAGTTTAATTACAATTATGGAATTAAGAAATAATAAAAGCTATAAGTATCTGTAGATGGAGTACAGATAGGTTTAATAAAATAAAATATATTAATTGATTATATAAATAAGAAAATTTAAATGTGTTTCTTCATTTTCTTTTTTCTCTCTCTTTCTTTCTCCCTATTCCAAATATTCCTCCAGGATTAAATATTACATAAATTGGTGCAAAGAAGCAAAATGTATTAATAAATTCAATGTGCATGCATTACAAATGAAAAAGACCAAAAGATATTTTGATTCACGTTGCATAATTTCCACATGAACCTTATTGTACATACATATATAGATCACACTAAAAAGTGTTAATCGTATTTATAGTCTTGGACGATATTTATAGTCTATCCATATGTAGCTTGGCTTTGTATAAAAAAAAACAAAATAAAATAACGTGAGATCCAGTGAATATTTTATTGCGGGACAGAATCATTTTTCATGTAGAATTATCTCAAAATTGATAGTTTTCATATCAATTATATTACATTAAAATATATAATATAATCGTAGATATATGTATTTTTGATATGTCATATTATAAATATAAATTTGATAACAATTTGCGTTATAATAACGAAATATTTATATAAATATGTATATAAGAATTTGTAAAGACAAATGTTACAGCGTAAGAACTTGATGAATTCATTATATTGATTGCGATATTAATTATATGGAGAAATTATTAATCCCTTTGGATCTCACGTCATTTAGTCTGAATATCTCAATTGATATCTAAAGTGAGATTAAGTAACGATTCGTGATTCGGTTCACGGTTCGGTTCGCGATTCGGTTTATACTTTTATACCAAACATTGTTTGTCCATTCATTAATAAATAATTGATTGATCGAGTCATCGATTAATTTTTAAATTTCTGTTGTCTCGTGTTTCTACATTGTACTATTGAAATCCAGATATTTGTGACTAATTGTGAGATATAATCACGACGATTTTTATTAGAACGCGATTAACATAAAATTCTTTCATTTCTTGATAATATAATTCTGTTTTACTTTCCATTGCTGCTGTGTATTAATTCTTGGACGAATACATTAATTACGCGTATCATTGTAAATTAAAAGCAAAATTAAGTCACTTAATTAAGATTTTATTAACGATCCAACGTGGTTGTTTATTTTTTTCCGATATGATTAACGCGCGCTTATTAACGATCGCAACGATTCGTAATCGACCGCAACATTATAATCGTCTACCGGCGCTGTTAATCAGCCGGCATTGAAGGAATTTTTCTCCTTCTCATTTTCTGGCTGACATACAACCAAAATGGATTTGGCCAGTAACAACTCAATAAGTGAGTTCAATCTTGGTCAGAAGAAACGACGGAAACATCTCATAAGGTAAGGTCTATATTAATGACCAGAATTTAAGGTTTGTAAAGTAGTTAACATACAAAATAATTTGATCTGTTTATTTGCCCAAAGTAGGACTATTTTCTTTATATTTTCTCGCATATGTGCGAGATTGGAAAATCCCCATCCCCAATTAAATTCCAATCGCGCACGTTAAAACTCTCAATTCTACGTTTCCCAAATCTCAAGTGATCACTTTGAGGTATGGATTAACAAATACTAAATTGTAATACGGGTAGGTAGGACAACGGATAAAGTTAAGCGTGTAAAAAATGTCCCTCTCGTGGTGTGCCACCTTGCCGTGGTGAGAGGGCTCCCTGTATCAACGATCCACTGGGGCAGTACCTTCGGCTTTACCGAAGGGAGGGCCCGGTGGGGAGGTACAGGGTCTACGAGCACACCGTACCCTCCTCCCAGTTCGCTGGGAGTGAGGGTACAATGGGGTCCGGCGCTCCCGTCGCGTTGTCTGCCGCCGCGAGACATTACGCTTCGCTTATACGGTCCGTCGCGTGTCCCCCCGCCGCGCCGCGGGACATTTATACCGTTCGCTCGCTCATACGGTCCGTCGCGTGTCCCCCCGCCGCGCCGCGGGACATTTATACCGTTCGCTCGCTCATACGGTCCGTCGCGTGTCCCCCCGCCGCGCCGCGGGACATTTATACCGTTCGCTCGCTCATACGGTCCGTCGCGTGTCCCCCCGCCGCGCCGCGGGACATTTATACCGTTCGCTCGCTCATACGGTCCGTCGCGTGTCCCCCCGCCGCGCCGCGGGACATTTATACCGTTCGCTCGCTCATACGGTCCGTCGCGTGTCCCCCCGCCGCGCCGCGGGACATTTATACCGTTCGCTCGCTCATACGGTCCGTCGCGTGTCCCCCCGCCGCGCCGCGGGACATTTATACCGTTCGCTCGCTCATACGGTCCGTCGCGTGTCCCCCCGCCGCGCCGCGGGACATTTATACCGTTCGCTCGCTCATACGGTCCGTCGCGTGTCCCCCCGCCGCGCCGCGGGACATTTATACCGTTCGCTCGCTCATACGGTCCGTCGCGTGTCCCCCCGCCGCGCCGCGGGACATTTATACCGTTCGCTCGCTCATACGGTCCGTCGCGTGTCCCCCCGCCGCGCCGCGGGACATTTATACCGTTCGCTCGCTCATACGGTCCGTCGCGTGTCCCCCCGCCGCGCCGCGGGACATTTATACCGTTCGCTCGCTCATACGGTCCGTCGCGTGTCCCCCCGCCGCGCCGCGGGACATTTATACCGTTCGCTCGCTCATACGGTCCGTCGCGTGTCCCCCCGCCGCGCCGCGGGACATTTATACCGTTCGCTCGCTCATACGGTCCGTCGCGTGTCCCCCCGCCGCGCCGCGGGACATTTATACCGTTCGCTCGCTCATACGGTCCGTCGCGTGTCCCCCCGCCGCGCCGCGGGACATTTATACCGTTCGCTCGCTCATACGGTCCGTCGCGTGTCCCCCCGCCGCGCCGCGGGACATTTATACCGTTCGCTCGCTCATACGGTCCGTCGCGTGTCCCCCCGCCGCGCCGCGGGACATTTATACCGTTCGCTCGCTCATACGGTCCGTCGCGTGTCCCCCCGCCGCGCCGCGGGACATTTATACCGTTCGCTCGCTCATACGGTCCGTCGCGTGTCCCCCCGCCGCGCCGCGGGACATTTATACCGTTCGCTCGCTCATACGGTCCGTCGCGTGTCCCCCCGCCGCGCCGCGGGACATTTATACCGTTCGCTCGCTCATACGGTCCGTCGCGTGTCCCCCCGCCGCGCCGCGGGACATTTATACCGTTCGCTCGCTCATACGGTCCGTCGCGTGTCCCCCCGCCGCGCCGCGGGACATTTATACCGTTCGCTCGCTCATACGGTCCGTCGCGTGTCCCCCCGCCGCGCCGCGGGACATTTATACCGTTCGCTCGCTCATACGGTCCGTCGCGTGTCCCCCCGCCGCGCCGCGGGACATTTATACCGTTCGCTCGCTCATACGGTCCGTCGCGTGTCCCCCCGCCGCGCCGCGGGACATTTATACCGTTCGCTCGCTCATACGGTCCGTCGCGTGTCCCCCCGCCGCGCCGCGGGACATTTATACCGTTCGCTCGCTCATACGGTCCGTCGCGTGTCCCCCCGCCGCGCCGCGGGACATTTATACCGTTCGCTCCCTCATACGGTCCGTCGCGTGTCCCCCCGCCGCGCCGCGGGACATTTATACCGTTCGCTCGCTCATACGGTCCGTCGCGTGTCCCCCCGCCGCGCCGCGGGACATTTATACCGTTCGCTCGCTCATACGGTCCGTCGCGTGTCCCCCCGCCGCGCCGCGGGACATTTATACCGTTCGCTCGCTCATACGGTCCGTCGCGTGTCCCCCCGCCGCGCCGCGGGACATTTATACCGTTCGCTCGCTCATACGGTCCGTCGCGTGTCCCCCCGCCGCGCCGCGGGACATTTATACCGTTCGCTCGCTCATACGGTCCGTCGCGTGTCCCCCCGCCGCGCCGCGGGACATTTATACCGTTCGCTCGCTCATACGGTCCGTCGCGTGTCCCCCCGCCGCGCCGCGGGACATTTATACCGTTCGCTCGCTCATACGGTCCGTCGCGTGTCCCCCCGCCGCGCCGCGGGACATTTATACCGTTCGCTCGCTCATACGGTCCGTCGCGTGTCCCCCCGCCGCGCCGCGGGACATTTATACCGTTCGCTCGCTCATACGGTCCGTCGCGTGTCCCCCCGCCGCGCCGCGGGACATTTATACCGTTCGCTCGCTCATACGGTCCGTCGCGTGTCCCCCCGCCGCGCCGCGGGACATTTATACCGTTCGCTCGCTCATACGGTCCGTCGCGTGTCCCCCCGCCGCGCCGCGGGACATTTATACCGTTCGCTCGCTCATACGGTCCGTCGCGTGTCCCCCCGCCGCGCCGCGGGACATTTATACCGTTCGCTCGCTCATACGGTCCGTCGCGTGTCCCCCCGCCGCGCCGCGGGACATTTATACCGTTCGCTCGCTCATACGGTCCGTCGCGTGTCCCCCCGCCGCGCCGCGGGACATTTATACCGTTCGCTCGCTCATACGGTCCGTCGCGTGTCCCCCCGCCGCGCCGCGGGACATTTATACCGTTCGCTCGCTCATACGGTCCGTCGCGTGTCCCCCCGCCGCGCCGCGGGACATTTATACCGTTCGCTCGCTCATACGGTCCGTCGCGTGTCCCCCCGCCGCGCCGCGGGACATTTATACCGTTCGCTCGCTCATACGGTCCGTCGCGTGTCCCCCCGCCGCGCCGCGGGACATTTATACCGTTCGCTCGCTCATACGGTCCGTCGCGTGTCCCCCCGCCGCGCCGCGGGACATTTATACCGTTCGCTCGCTCATACGGTCCGTCGCGTGTCCCCCCGCCGCGCCGCGGGACATTTATACCGTTCGCTCGCTCATACGGTCCGTCGCGTGTCCCCCCGCCGCGCCGCGGGACATTTATACCGTTCGCTCCGCTCATACGGTCCGTCGCGTGTCCCCCCGCCGCGCCGCGGGACATTTATACCGTTCGCTCGCTCATACGGTCCGTCGCGTGTCCCCCCGCCGCGCCGCGGGACATTTATACCGTTCGCTCGCTCATACGGTCCGTCGCGTGTCCCCCCGCCGCGCCGCGGGACATTTATACCGTTCGCTCGCTCATACGGTCCGTCGCGTGTCCCCCCGCCGCGCCGCGGGACATTTATACCGTTCGCTCGCTCATACGGTCCGTCGCGTGTCCCCCCGCCGCGCCGCGGGACATTTATACCGTTCGCTCGCTCATACGGTCCGTCGCGTGTCCCCCCGCCGCGCCGCGGGACATTTATACCGTTCGCTCGCTCATACGGTCCGTCGCGTGTCCCCCCGCCGCGCCGCGGGACATTTATACCGTTCGCTCGCTCATACGGTCCGTCGCGTGTCCCCCCGCCGCGCCGCGGGACATTTATACCGTTCGCTCGCTCATACGGTCCGTCGCGTGTCCCCCCGCCGCGCCGCGGGACATTTATACCGTTCGCTCGCTCATACGGTCCGTCGCGTGTCCCCCCGCCGCGCCGCGGGACATTTATACCGTTCGCTCGCTCATACGGTCCGTCGCGTGTCCCCCCGCCGCGCCGCGGGACATTTATACCGTTCGCTCGCTCATACGGTCCGTCGCGTGTCCCCCCGCCGCGCCGCGGGACATTTATACCGTTCGCTCGCTCATACGGTCCGTCGCGTGTCCCCCCGCCGCGCCGCGGGACATTTATACCGTTCGCTCGCTCATACGGTCCGTCGCGTGTCCCCCCGCCGCGCCGCGGGACATTTATACCGTTCGCTCCCTCATACGGTCCGTCGCGTGTCCCCCCGCCGCGCCGCGGGACATTTATACCGTTCGCTCCCTCATACGGTCCGTCGCGTGTCCCCCCGCCGCGCCGCGGGACATTTATACCGTTCGCTCCCTCATACGGTCCGTCGCGTGTCCCCCCGCCGCGCCGCGGGACATTTATACCGTTCGCTCGCTCATACGGTCCGTCGCGTGTCCCCCCGCCGCGCCGCGGGACATTTATACCGTTCGCTCCCTCATACGGTCCGTCGCGTGTCCCCCCGCCGCGCCGCGGGACATTTATACCGTTCGCTCGCTCATACGGTCCCGTCGCGTGTCCCCCCGCCGCGCCGCGGGACATTTATACCGTTCGCTCGCCTCATACGGTCCGTCGCGTGTCCCCCCGCCGCGCCGCGGGACATTTATACCGTTCGCTCGCTCATACGGTCCGTCGCGTGTCCCCCCGCCGCGCCGCGGGACATTTATACCGTTCGCTCGCTCATACGGTCCGTCGCGTGTCCCCCCGCCGCGCCGCGGGACATTTATACCGTTCGCTCGCTCATACGGTCCGTCGCGTGTCCCCCCGCCGCGCCGCGGGACATTTATACCGTTCGCTCGCTCATACGGTCCGTCGCGTGTCCCCCCGCCGCGCCGCGGGACATTTATACCGTTCGCTCGCTCATACGGTCCGTCGCGTGTCCCCCCGCCGCGCCGCGGGACATTTATACCGTTCGCTCGCTCATACGGTCCGTCGCGTGTCCCCCCGCCGCGCCGCGGGACATTTATACCGTTCGCTCCCTCATACGGTCCGTCGCGTGTCCCCCCGCCGCGCCGCGGGACATTTATACCGTTCGCTCGCTCATACGGTCCGTCGCGTGTCCCCCCGCCGCGCCGCGGGACATTTATACCGTTCGCTCCCTCATACGGTCCGTCGCGTGTCCCCCCGCCGCGCCGCGGGACATTTATACCGTTCGCTCGCTCATACGGTCCGTCGCGTGTCCCCCCGCCGCGCCGCGGGACATTTATACCGTTCGCTCCCTCATACGGTCCGTCGCGTGTCCCCCCGCCGCGCCGCGGGACATTTATACCGTTCGCTCCCTCATACGGTCCGTCGCGTGTCCCCCCGCCGCGCCGCGGGACATTTATACCGTTCGCTCGCTCATACGGTCCGTCGCGTGTCCCCCCGCCGCGCCGCGGGACATTTATACCGTTCGCTCGCTCATACGGTCCGTCGCGTGTCCCCCCGCCGCGCCGCGGGACATTTATACCGTTCGCTCGCTCATACGGTCCGTCGCGTGTCCCCCCGCCGCGCCGCGGGACATTTATACCGTTCGCTCCCTCATACGGTCCGTCGCGTGTCCCCCCGCCGCGCCGCGGGACATTTATACCGTTCGCTCCCTCATACGGTCCGTCGCGTGTCCCCCCGCCGCGCCGCGGGACATTTATACCGTTCGCTCGCTCATACGGTCCGTCGCGTGTCCCCCCGCCGCGCCGCGGGACATTTATACCGTTCGCTCCTCATACGGTCCGTCGCGTGTCCCCCCGCCGCGCCGCGGGACATTTATACCGTTCGCTCCCTCATACGGTCCGTCGCGTGTCCCCCCGCCGCGCCGCGGGACATTTATACCGTTCGCTCCCTCATACGGTCCGTCGCGTGTCCCCCGCCGCGCCGCGGGACATTTATACCGTTCGCTCCCTCATACGGTCCGTCGCGTGTCCCCCCGCCGCGCCGCGGGACATTTATACCGTTCGCTCCCTCATACGGTCCGTCGCGTGTCCCCCCGCCGCGCCGCGGGACATTTATACCGTTCGCTCCCTCATACGGTCCGTCGCGTGTCCCCCCGCCGCGCCGCGGGACATTTATACCGTTCGCTCCCTCATACGGTCCGTCGCGTGTCCCCCCGCCGCGCCGCGGGACATTTATACCGTTCGCTCCCTCATACGGTCCGTCGCGTGTCCCCCCGCCGCGCCGCGGGACATTTATACCGTTCGCTCCCTCATACGGTCCGTCGCGTGTCCCCCCGCCGCGCCGCGGGACATTTATACCGTTCGCTCCCTCATACGGTCCGTCGCGTGTCCCCCCGCCGCGCCGCGGGACATTTATACCGTTCGCTCGCTCATACGGTCCGTAATAACGACGCAGAAGATGACATCGGAGCAGCGAGGGAATCCTGCGAAGCTGACATCCCGAGCAGCCTGAGAGGAGGAGGAGGCCTAGGATAGGCATCGGGCATCGGCGTACCAACACTTCTGGTAAGTGTTACTTTTTATTTTTTCTAAAGATATTATAGAATCCCTCTTTTCGTTTATCCTTATTTAGTTGCTACATTAAACCGTGTTTCGAAATATAAATTAGTAAAAAGAAATAATTTGAAAAATTTGATTCAAGTTGATTCTACCATAGAGACTTTTTTCGAAGAAGTAATTTAGGAAAACATTAATCGGAATAACGAATAAGATGTTCGATGCGCGTGACAATTATTTAATCGATTTGTTTATTTTTATGTTACAGAAAATATCCACGCAGGAAGGAGCATCAGCTTCGCATCGAGGGAACACGAGGGACACCCCGAGCAGCGTGAGAGAAAAGTGGAGGCCTGGGAGAGGCATCAAAGTTGTGCAAAGTATTAATAGTACAGTTTTACATTCGCGAGATTTACGTGCTCGATACCGTACTGTGCGTGCGATATTTAATTTTGACTGTGTTTTTGATTAATCAACTGCGTGTCTTTAGTCTTTACTAACCGTCCATTTGATTCGCGTAGTATCTCGCGTCAAGATCTTCCAACATTTCGTCGTCATTAACGCAACGCAGAGTGATGAACGCGGAACGAATCGGGGCAATCGGCGTCGCGACTCTTTCAAATTTGTACGAAAAATCTGTGGTAGAAAATCGATAACTTGATTTTATATATATATATATATTTGAAGAATATTACGGTACGCTTGGCGGAATATTCTTCTCGTTGACTTTACGGGAGTGCCGTACAGTATCGCGCGAAAGACATTTACTGATAATTAGTCCGCGCGCGATTGTAGTTTATTTCCGCGAGTGTTTCTCGCGAGTGTCCTGTGCGATGAGAGGAGGAGGCCTAACATCCTGAGAGGAGGAGGAGGTCTGAGAGAGACATCGGGCACCGGCGGAGCAACCTTGGGGTAAGTATCACCTCTTATTTGTATAAAATTAATAATTCGTCGTTTTTAATCGTTTAATAATTAATCGTTTTATTTATTCGAATTGTTTTATCTCGATAAATTAGAAGTAATTAGAGAAAGAGAGATTATTTAAAATTTTATTCTAGTAAAGATCTTTTTCGGTAAATAGATAATTGTATTGGCTAAATATTGTATAGAAAGACGAATTAGACGCGTAAGAATTAACTTTTAAAATGTTGATTATTTTGAGCGCTTTTTTAATTTAAATCTTATGTTTGTATGTTACAGTATCACCGTAGCTACGTGGCCGAATAATTCCGCCCGTTGCGCATCATATCGGTGAGTCAATGAGAAATTATTGTATTGAGGAAACGAATCTACGAATAATCAAATAAAAATATATCTCGATATACATGTCGAATTACAATAATTTTTAGTATGAAAATATTACATCTCGTAGATCCGTTGCCTTAAAATGGATGGGTTAAAACTGATTATGGGATATATTTAATCTTGGTATTACTTATCTATCAATATATTGTGCGATTGTGCTTGAGGAAATACTCGCACACTTCGCATGCACTGAGCTCGCAAAGAGCTCATCATCGTTCATCGAGTTATGTTGACGAACTGCCGCATTCTATTATAAATATCTTTTGAATAAAATTTTTAAGTACATAGGAAATTAAATTTTTGAAATTTTGTTACTTAGATCAATTTTATTTACAGTTAGAGTAATAAATATTTTAGAAACACAAAAAAGAGATACAAGAAATAAAATAATACTCGGATAATTAAGGTCATGATTTTTTAAATATATTGTAGTCAATAAATTTTTATTTAGATTTTTTTTAAAATTATTTTTAGGACATTATTTTCTTAAACAAAAGATAAGTATCGTGTTAGATGTTGAAAAAAATATCTGTAGATAGGGAAAAATTGTGAATTAGTTAGAATGTTTTATTTATACCCATTTATTCCTTTCCATACGTTTATCCAAGATTAAATATAATATAAATCGATGCAAGGAAGCAATATATAGATATATTTAGAATATTAGTATGCATAAAGAAAAGCGTACGTGCAATACGCATACGTAAATTACATATGAATAAATAGGGTAAAAATATTTTGGTCTTATTAATTTGTTTTATAGAAAATGTGATAATTGTTATTAATTGCTAAAATTTATTTTAACAAAGCATCGATTTTGCCTTAATTTTTTGTAACCTATCCATCTATTTTTGATTGAGAAATTGGCTTTATGGCAGTCAAGTAATATATGACGTGAGATTCTAAATATTCTGTCGAGAAACACTGAAACTTTTAAAATTATTTTAGAATTGATCGTATCGAACACTTATATATTCAGTTTTGCAGTAATATATATGAATATATTATATAAAAAATAATTTTGGTAAATGAAAAATAATGAGACATTTTTATATGTAAGTTTATAAAGATTTGCAATTATGTTATATTATTCAACTATAAAAACATGATTAGTAATTAATTATAATATTCAATTATAATATCAGAATTGTGCGGGAATTTTCTTTTTTTCTGATCTCACGTCATTTATTTTATGTATATATAGCTTATATATAGCCATTCTAGAACATTAATTAATTTTTAAATCTCTTTCAGATTATTTAATATAAAAAATACGTATACAATGTATGATATATTAGGTGAGAAATTGTATATAAATTTGTGTTATACAAGTCGATTGTCAATAATTTTCACTTGATAAAATTTTATGAAATACTTATTGAAATAAATTATTCGTGATGATATGATGAACGTAATTAAAAATGTGCGGGCACTTAATAAATTCGAGACGAATCGATTGGGTACCCCGATATCAGTAAGATTTTGGCAATTCTAATTATCTAAATGTTACATTTAATATTTAGATAATCCTAGTTAATTACTTAAATAATTCTACTACAATTGACTAAATGTTACAGAAAAATTAAAAATAACTTGAATTTTATACCATATTATAAATGTTTAACTATGAAATGAATTGAAATCTTAGTGTTATATCGGTTCGATTCATCTCGAATAGTCGGTACCTGAGAACTTTTGTGCTCGCACATATAATAAATTACAGTAAAGATGTATGTATTTTATTATTTCTAAATATAATTATTTGTAACCACTTTTGATAGAAATTTTACCCATGTTTTTTTTAATAAACAATTGTATTTCTTAATAATGGAAGAATATATTTTCGCGCGCGAATCTTGATCTTGTATAAGGAGTTATGATAAATACCAATTAAATTATCGTGAGAACATTCGGGAATTGCATAATACTTGCATTATGCAAATATTTAGAAAGAGTCGTTAACTCGCTGCCGAAATGACTGCTATCGGGATGAGCAATCTGGAAGATCCGAGATTTGTTTTTTTCCTGCAACGGGGTCATTGGTGTTCAACGGGTCACTTAACTTTCCTTCTCAGATTGATCCCATGGAACACGACAGAATCAGAGCACAGCTCGCTCTCCACATGTAGATATTACCCGACACGTGCTACTCGGCGGAGGGATCTTGATCTAGTCAAATCATTGAGCCAGTCGCGTTATCCTCTACTGAACGCGGCGATAACGCGGTTTTCGCTCGTGATTTTTTAAAGCTTGTAAAATTTAGTTCCTATTGAAAGTAAAACGGAAATTAGATTCAGGTGCGATTAATTACATTGCGTTCAGTTTATTCAATTATATAATTGAAATCGTAGAAGCGTGATATTGCGAAATGTTAAATATTTGTCAAATGACATTTATTATTGCGTAGAGAAATAATAATTATAAATGACTCGCGCGCGCGTTGTAACAGGTAGGATAAAAATTACATATATCAGAATTGACTCGCGGAATCGATCGTTTCGTCGTGTATTTTTCAATTTGATCATTATACCGAAATTGTCTCTATTTTTTCGCGTACTGGTTATTTTCTTTGAGTCTCGCAAAATATAGTATAGTATGCCAATAATTACCTAACAGTCTCCTTGATTGGGAAACATTAGTGATAAATTTATTAACGATCTTTTTAATCGTAGTTGCTCACGTAAATTAAAAATAAAGTAAAATAAACTTAGAAATTATTTTTCAATAATTAATAATAAGAAACGTTACATAATAATCACATGTTTTACATTGTGAAAATTTCGTGTTATTGTACGCATACCGAATGTTGCATATGTAATTATATATCAAAAGGAAATATTGTATATTATATTTTCAATTTTATAATGTAATCATTTATAATGTAATTCTTTTATAATGTTGTATATATTGTAAAGTAAATGTATATATATATATATTGTATATATTGATAAGAGAAATCAAATAAATGATAAAAATGTAAAAAAAAGTATTGTAAATAAGAGGACCGCCGATCGGAATCGGCGGGGGTGGTGGTGGGCCTCTATGGGTTGATCTGTTTCTATCAGATATTTAATCAGATAAAAACAGGTCTGCACATATATCAAAGGATATTTAAAGGTTTTAAGTTTTAAATTTAAAATTTAAAATTTTAATTTATATATACAATATATATATGTATAAAGGAAAAATTTAAGAGATTAATAGTGTAATAGTAACTGTATAATATTTTAATATTATACATTTGGCTTTAACCAAATAGCACGCGCGTAGCGCACGTCTGTGATTGTGATATCTAGTATTAAAAAATGCCAATTGAATTTATATGTAATTAAAAGTTATATTATGTCCAAACGGCAGCTATTATCAAAATATATATATAGCCATAGAAAAAATTGACGTAAAATAAGTAAAAGTTAATTTCATGTTTCGTCAAAGATACACGTTTTCTTTCAATTTTATCAAATTTATCAATTTTATCAAATATATTTTACAATTTCTTAAATAGATTTATATAACAGAACATTGTTTTCTTTATCTTTCAATAAAGATTATTCGTGATAATCAATTGACGTTCGCAAAAAAATGGGACTTACCAAATACTGTGCAGTATCACGAAATGTGTCGTAATTCTCGCTGTTTATTATTTTCTCACGTCAACCGTTGACTTTTAAGAGATACGCGGTGTTTGCGACCTGTGACTAATACCAAGATTCGATAATGTTAAAAATATTACGTTGAAAAAGATATCCGCGGGTGATAACTTGACAGAAATATACGATGACGACAAAGACGAACTGTTAATTGGGATATTCGACAAGAAGACACCGCTTCTTTTAGTAAAAAATCCAAATTTAATTAGGGATGTCCTTATCAAAGACTTATCCATGTCCATTTGTTGATAGAGGACTTTCCATTCGCAAAAAGGTGAGAATACAAGAAAGCTATTTTACACGTTTTCGAACGAGATATATTGTTTTTCTTGCAATTTTTATTTAATTTGACGTTGAATTTATTATTTCACTTGGCACTCCTATGAAATTATGAGTTTTAATTTAATTTTCTCTTTTGTTTTATTTACTTTCGCGCAATCTACTTCTTTTATTTACTTCTTACTAAATATTATTTGCTTTGTCATGTTTCGCTTGTGGGGTTTGCTAGTTTTATACAACATGTAATATTAAAATTTATTTATTCAGCATATTGAATGAAATAGTTTTGTATACAAAGTAGCATCGAGTGTTATCTAATTTTTTAAAATTCTAATTAGCTAGCTATTTGTACACATATATTAACGTAACTTACAAAAGGCAACAGCGTAGGTCCCATGTGCTTGTGTACAACCTGTGTGCGCACCACAGTCTTGTTATGGATGTGTGCAACATATCGCACATAATACAGTCTACTTATATGTCAAATATATACATATATGCGTCAATTTCTATAATTTTCGAATTATTAAAAATTTATTATTTTATTATTCACATAATAGAATACCAAGTTTTAAACTAGGACTTAGCTAGGATTTGCGATATTGCAGCTTTAATCATAAAAGTGTTGTGTTCTTTGTGCTAACAATTAAAAATGATATAAGAATAAGATATCTCCATTTCAAATTGTTGTTTAACATACCTAGATGAATATAAAAATTATCAAATTTCTAATTCTTGAAAATGTCTTAATAATTAATATTAATTTAAAATAGGTATTAACAAATCTATATAGCTCTGTCAGCTTAATGACGTTATATTTTCAGATTAGGTACCAACGAAATGGTCTCGTGTAACATTTTTGATAATTATTTATCAATTGCTATTATTAGTTTAAACATAATTTTGATCGAAGCTGTGCCTTCTGAGCTTAAATTAGTCAATGTGGTAAGTGCACTTAGATAATATTTTTGATAATTAAACATATGCAGCACACAAACACACACGCGCGCGCGCAATTACACGCAATCTCTTTCTCTCTCTCTCTCTCTCTCTCTCTCTCTCTCTCTCTCTCTCTCTTTAATTTAGTTTTTATTACATTCCAGATATTATTATTCGCAGATAATAATCCGTAATTGCTTTAATTATTATTTTTATTCACCTTCCTCTCTATAGGTATTCAGACATGGCGATCGAACACCTAATGTCAACGAATACGAAATGTATCCAAATGATCCGTATTTAAATTATACCTTCTATCCAACAGGCTTCGGACAATTGACCTTAGTAAGTACGACATATCATTCGGGTCATCATCTATAACATGAGTTAAAAAACTTCAAGTGAGATTAAGATCCGTAAATTTATGTGGACGCTTGTAAATTATTTCTTAATTCTTCGAGATGAGATTTTATATAAATACATAAGTTTTTTTCATTTTATTAATTATATTGTTATCAATTTCTTTTCTATTTTTAAAATCGGTTGGATATTATTTGACAACTATAATTGATCGAATTTTTATGACTATTCACAGAAAGGCAAGAAACGTGAATATAGACTGGGGCAATTTTTGCGTTCTAGATACAATGACTTTCTTGACAATTTATACACACCAAAACTAGTCGTAGCTCGTAGCTCGGATTTTGAGAGAACAAAAATGTCTCTGCAACTTGTTCTCGCTAGCTTATTCCCACCGACAAGTGTACAACGATGGAATCCTGTTTTAAATTGGCAGCCGATCCCGACATCATACACACCACGTGTGGAAGACAGTATTTTCCTAGCCATAGGGTGTCCGCAGTAAGTATATCGAAAAGCAAATAAAATAAGCAAAGAAAACGAGAAATTAATCTTTAACTGACATCAATGTCTTGTGTTACCTTTAATTATATTTGAAATATAATAAGGATGTTTAATTTAAAACAAAAGATATATTTCTATATCAATTTCTTAGTTATCTACATATCAAAAATTAATATAAATAAGATAATTTGATTTACATTTAAAATCTTCAGGTCCCTGAACGAATATTCTCGAATATTAAATTCGACCGAAGGACAATTACTGACTACCCAATTCCAGGACTCTATGGACAGCTTGACAAAATTAACCGGAAAGAAAATAGAGACATTAAAAGAGCTTTATCTTCTTTATAGCACTTTCGCAGCTGAGTCTTCCTTGGGATTGCTTCTTCCCAAATGGGCATACGATTATTTTCCTTATGGAGCATTGTTGGATGGAGCAGTAGCCTTCTTATATAGTACTAATTTCACTCCTTTATCAAGAAGACTAAATGCTGGTAAGTTATGTTTATCTTGGCAAAAACAAGTCTGACAAAATTTCATTGTTTAATAATATATAAATTAACAATTACTAAAAACATATATAAAATATATATTAACAGTCATATGAAATGCATTAACATATTGGAGATATATCGTCAAAAAATCTAAAAAGAAATTAAAATTATGCAAATTTTATACATAATTTTGATTTAGAAAGAAGAAAGTACATCCAATGAATTTTTAGTTTAAATTTGTTATAAAACTTCAGTCTATTATAAATGTAATAGATTCTTTAACAATTATATCACACTTTCATATAGAATTTCATTAAATAGAATTAATTATTATAATGTCATATGTTATGACAAACTTTTGCACTGTTTCAGGTCCAATGATCCGTACTATGACGGATAATATGATAGCTGTACAAAATCCAACTGCTGCGCCGAATACGAAGATTTATTTATACAGTGGTCACGATTTAAATGTTGTCAATATGTTGCAAGCGTTCAATGTGTACAAACCGCATATCCCCGAATATTCTAGCGCAGTTATTCTGGAATTGCGACAGATTGGGCAAGAGTATTATGTGAAGGTAAGCATCTTATACAAATATAATTGTTACATTAACCATAATGAAAGAAGAGATAATACAGATTTAATTATTTTTATTATATATATCATATAATGGGTTTTTTCAGCTCGTGCATTATCGAGGCATTCCGCCCACTATCGAGGATCTTAAAATTCCAGGCTGCGATATACTGTGTCCCTTCGATAAGTATCTGGATCTGATTGAAGACTTGATACCGTCCGACAAGGAGATGACTTGTAACAAGAAGATTCCGAGTTAAGTCGGCATGAAATATTCCCCTTGCAGAATGTCCTACAGAATTAGAATTTAATTAAGAAATCAGCAATCTCGAAAAGAGCTAGTATATTATTCAACGATAACGCGCGTGTATATTCTCAATTGACTATAATAAATGTCTAGAAAAATTTTCAACGTTTATATCCTGCCATGAATATCATGATAAAATTGTTGTCCAACAAATCATTTTCTCTCAAGTTTATTTATTCAATTGTCATTAAATATTATACATACTGACACATTTACGTGACCCCGAAGCTCATTAAATCATATTTATATTGTTCAGAGTGTAAAGCAGATAAAAATGAAAGCTCCTTTATTAAATTATGAATGTTTTAATTTCTGAAGAATTAGGAATAGATTTAAAATTGGCATGGAAAAATGTTCAAATCCTAGACAAAAAATTTCTATCAAAACGGCTAGTCTCTGAGATATGGCTTACATTAAATTACAAAAGCTTCAATACAATAGCTTCAATTTACAAGCAGATACTAAATATTTACACCACGCATATGCTTTCATTTTAAGTAAATTGTAATCCGTGCCCATTATCATTGTTGTTTTAAGTCACATATATATATAATTGTCTCTAATTACATCTAATCCTCAAACACCACACTTGGTTACGCTAACTCAGTTCATTCGAGAGCATTTTTAAACAGTGAGTGGGGAAGGAGGGAATTACACATGCCCATGCCTACTACAAATCCCCTCTAAAAGCAGCCTTAGTGTGCTCGAAGCAGCGGAGTAAGAAACTCGCCAAGTCAATCTATGGTCTATTATAGTGATCAAAAAGAAGGTACCTTATCTCTCTGTCTTTACGTCAAAAGAAAAGTCGTATTAAAGCATAAATTTTAACTTTATCTTTATATTTCTTCGAATGCAACATCACATATTTATTTTACGTCTGATGTAAACGAGCTATCGCTTTATCACGAACAAAAGATCATATGCATAATATAATATGCATATTTTTACACACCTGTTTACACGAATCTCGATTTTATCAGTTTATCGCTGCCACGACATTTATCGTTCTCGAGGAAGCATTTACTATAAGACTAATGGCATTACTTCTCTAGATTAGGTGCCAGCAAGATGGTCTCGTTCCTGATACTCGACAATTATTTGTCGATTGGTCTAATCATCGGCATAAACGCTATTCTACTCGCAAGTGCTCAACCTGAGCTTAAGTTAGTTAATGTGGTAAGTACCATTAAATAGAATTGTTGATGATCAATTGGAGTATTTTATAAATGTTAAGCCAAATTATTTTGGATCATTATCTAATTAGATTAAATCCACAATGGTCCCACTAATTATCGATATTATATTTTTACGTAGGTATTTAGACATGGTGATCGGACACCTGATAACAACGGATACGAAATGTATCCGAATGATCCGTATTTAAATTATTCCTTCTATCCGGAAGGTTTAGGACAGTTGACAATTGTAAGTGTAATTATAGTGCAATTTCTTTCGAATTCTTCGGAAAAAAGTGATGTTGTTGAAAGAATGAATTAATATGTATAATATTAAATTAAATTAATTTTCTACAAAATTGAATGGTTCAAAATCATGAATATATCGATTAAAAATATTTTGGATATTGTACCAGTTATTGCGCTTAAGTACAGAGGTGATAAAGTTTATTAAATGCGCTTTGTAATATATGATTTAAGATTGATTAATATATTTTGATTAATTAATGCAATTTTCTAGCGAGGCAAGATGCGCCAGTATGAATTAGGACAAGTTTTGTACCGCAGATACAAAAACTTTCTGGGAGATCTATATCTGCCAAAACTCGTTATGGGTCACAGCTCGGATTATGATAGAACGAAAACGTCTTTGCAATTGATTCTCGCCGCCTTGTTTCCGCCAATAAATGTTCGACAACGATGGAATCCTGCATTGAATTGGCAACCGATTCCGACGTCATATGTGCTACGTGTTGATGATAATTTCTTCTTGCCTGATGAGTGCCCACAGTAAGCAGACTGATTTAACTCAACAGAAATAAAGACAGAAATAAAGAAAACAAACAAGAAATTACTGTTTAAATAATTGCTTAAACGGGATTGATGTAAATTCTTTGATGTAGTTCGGAATCTTGGAAACAATTAGAGAACATAGGAGGTATTTAGAAAACTAATAGAAAATTATTTTGGTAACTTTAATTACACATTGTTAATGTGATGCGGATGCAAGAAAGATATACATATTCTGAAACTCGAAAATTCCACGCGAGAAGAGATTTATAATATTTGAGATTATTTTCAGGTTCCTCAATGAGTATAATCGAGTGCTGGATTTACCTACAACGAAAAAAAGAATGTCCCAATTCACGGGCATGATGAATAAATTGACCAGGTTAACCGGCAAGAAGATCGAAAAGCCTCTGGATATGTATTATTTGTATCACACCTTCGTAGCGGAGTCATCTATGAATCTGACTCTTCCCGAATGGGCGTACGATTATTTCCCGGACGGTCCACTATTCGATGGAATCGTAGCTTCATACAATATTGCAAATTCTACTCCTTTATTAAAGAGGTTGTATGCTGGTAAGAGCTATAATCAATGGTTTACTATTACATTGGTGGAAACGAAAAAAAGAACACCATAGGCTGATATATTTACTACTAACGTACGTGCAGTAAGGTACCCCCAATAAAGATTTCCATATGTTGTACAATCTTATCTTTTGTATCAAAGTGTTCTTGATGTTCTTTTGTCCATTTCCACCAGTGCTGCAGTGTATAATGCCTACGGTATTATCTTTCTTAGAGTTTACAGTACTTGCTTATTTTTTTACAGGCCCAATGATTCGTGCTATAACGAAGAATATGCTAGCCGTACAAAATGCAAACTCATCGAACACGAAAATTTATTTATACAGCGGTCACGAAACTAACATCGCGACATTGTTGCACGCGTTTAACGTGTATAAGCCTCATGTACCTGAATACACCAGCGCAGTTATTCTAGAATTGTTACAGCAAAATAACCAGTATTATGTGAAGGTAAGTGCAGTATTATTAAATAGTATACAAGGTATCTTTGTAAATAATAATACAAACAAAAAGAGATAATACCTCATTTAAAAAAATAAGAAAATGTAGAGAATAAAAAGCTGTTCACATCGTTAATATTATATTATTAATTTTCTAATTTTTAGAATTATTTTTTGAAAATGTATGCCTGTATGAACAAAATTTGAATTATTTATTAACAAAGATACATTACGAATTCAACTATTTATGCCACGTAATAATTTTACAGCTTTTATATTATCGGGGCATTCCGCCAATCATCGACGAGCTTAAAATCCCAGATTGCGAAACTCTCTGTCGTTTCGACAAGTTCTTGGGTCTAATTCGAAACTTGATTCCATCTGATAAAGAAATGGCTTGTGACAAGAGACAAACTGTGGATTACGCTGACACAAAATATCCTGCCTACTTAGAAAAAATGGTGTACAATTTAATAACAAAATCAATTATTGATTTCAATGGGAATAGATAATAATGAAAACACCTAATGCTAATTGAAGTGTCACATATATTTTAGATATATAACTTTAAATAAAATAATTTAATATTTAATACATTGTACGTGATTCTACTCCTTCCATTTATTCTCCAAACTTAATTCACGCCTCATACAAATACATATATATATATATATATATATATATATATATATATATATATATTATATATATGGTTTTATTCAGTTCGTGTACAAAATTTTATTAATCCAAATTTAGCTTTTCAGCAAACAATTCTAGAAGTTCTTCTCTAGTTATAATATCCCAGAAGCAAGTCATCTCCTTATCTGAAGGTATCACATCCCGCACGAACTCTAAATAAGTTTCCAGAGGGCAAACTTCATCGCAGCCTGGCAGTTTAATGGTCAGCAACTTTCCTGTGGTGCCTGTCCAGAGCAAAATCTATCGACAAGAAATAGAGGGTCTTAGGATATATACCTGAACATAATTGTAGTTTAATTTTGTTAATTATCACCAAGAAACTGTATACAATTACCTTAATGTAAATCTGACCGAAATCATCCTGCAGTTTCTCAAATAGGAACGCCGATCCGTAATTGGGTAATTTCGGTTCGCTAATATTTTGGGCCCTGGCGAACGCTGCGATATTTGTCTCGTGGGCACTGTACACATACATCTTGCGCGAATTTGGGCGTTTGTTTATGTTGTCGATGAATTTCTTGATCAACATACCACCGTTCAACCGCTTCAACTGAGTCGTGTATGAGCGGATCTCATATTCCATCATGATGACCACCTGCATCGACCGATACACTTCATCGGTGCACCACTCTGGCAGAGTTAGATTCATGTTTTTCTGAAATGCAAAAAGAGCGAAACGTATAACACTAATTATCAAACATTTCCATATTTACACATATAAATCATTAAATAACTTTAATCTTAAGTGATATAGAACATTAAAAAGTATAACTTTATTGTATATTTGGTATAAAAGATATTTTATTATATAAGTGAAAATTTGTCTGAATATTCGGCTCACTTGTGCTGTTAACAGATTGTAAAGGTCTAGTAGGTCGTTCTGAACCACTCCAGTTTTCTCGCTCAAAAATTTGTAGAAATCTTCGTAAACTGCAAATCTGTCGCGCACCTCTTTTAGCTTCTTCGTTTCTGCTAAAGCTGATTCGTATCTAAAAAAAAAAATTATAATTATAATAAGTTATGTTAAGGAAATGGATAGGAAATGATTAAAAATATTATTTTTTATGCATGAAATTTACTATTAAAAACTAAAATACACTAACGTTGGACAATTTTGAGGCTTTAATAATATGTCTACTTTTTCAGGTACATAATTAATAGGAATGGCGAGCCACGGTAAATCCGGATTCCACAATTGTGATGTATCTGGAGGGTACAACCCTGCTAACATCAATTGTAAAGACATTTTCGTGCGATCAGTCTCTGTACTAACAGCGTAGATATCTCGCGGGTAATAGATCGATCCCAGAAAGTTGTTGTAACGGTGCCTCAACATTATGCCGATTCGATATTCCGTCAGCTTTCCTTGCTGAAAGACGAAAACTAGCAAGTTAATTTTCTGTTGTTTATCAATAATTTATCACAGTAGCAATTTATCAGTAGCGCGTAGCGAAGAATCTTAAGATAACATATGAGAGATAAAGAAGCAAATATATTTATAAAATAATATATAAAATAATATATAGTATACAAATATTATTTTGCAAGATAATCACACATATAGAATAAGTATTGATTTATTTTAAGTATTAATTTTTGTATTTTAATATTTCTTTATTTATTGTTTATATGATGAAAATTTATATATATATATAATAAACGACTTTCTACAATTTTTAATTATATTTATGAAACTGAAAGAGTGAGAAGAAAATTCGATGCAAAATCTGATTGTGACTAAATATACATATATATAGATAACAGATTTACGAAACGGGACTTGAATACAAGTTAATGATGTGTAAAGTATGTGTGAAATATATTACAAACTAATGTAATAAAATATTAGAGAATAATTCGTACCTTAAACTTTTTTTAAGATTAATATTATATTTAAATATTGATAATTACGTTATTTATATAGTATTAATTTATATTTATACTTACATTAGTTAACTGGCCAAGACCCCACGGCTCATAAGTCGATACGTTATACGGGTCCGTGGGATAAATTAAAGTTTCTTTAAATCTCGGCGTCCGTTCGCCATGTCTCATTAGCTGCAAAGTTCAACATTACATATTACATTATTATAGCATGTAGAAAATAGCATATCTAAATATATGTACTTTAATTTAATATTTAAGCGTAAAATAAAATATATTACTACAAAACTATGTATATATTTCTCACTGATTTAGATTCTCACAGAAATAAAAGAACTTTCTATCGATTTATAATTTATTTTAATTAATACATGTACTCATCTCTCTAGACGTCTAGACCGTATGTTTTTAGTTATTTTAACTTTACAAATCACTTGTCACAAAATGTTGTAATAATACTGCAGATATTATATATTAAAATGCGAGTACGTACCACTTGAACCAATTCCAAATGGGGCTCGCATAGTCCTAAGGACACAAACAAGCTTATTGTTAATAAGAGCAGAAACGTCTGCAGAAGAGCGCGGTTCATGCTTGCACGATACGAGCGATACGAAATGATTGGGAAAAGTGAAAGAGCGTTTATCCGCTCGAAAGGCACGGGCTCGAGAGTCGATAACACGAGCCTATATATAGATTAAGCTACAAACTGATATATATATATATATATATATATATATATATATATATATATATAGCTGCAGGGGGAAGTGATCCTTGCAATTCCTTGGGCCTAACGCACAGTTACACTTACACTCATACATATACCTACACATTTCATATGACACAGACATATTATATAGATATGCGTCATGCGAATGTATAATACTGATTTGGCAATTGGCATCGGGTTATTATAGCTATATAATAGCTAATCTTCTTTGCATGATTTTAATTGTAACAAAATGCAGGAAGAAATAATCGATGCTAAATTAGCACTCAGCTATAGTCAGCTTATCACTATTCCGACAGTGATCGTTTAAATTATAAATAACAATTAGCACAATATATGTAGCACAATAAACGCAACGACACGTATGTGACATGTGACTGCTACGGGTTTATCCAACAATTTCACTTAATAAAATGTAAAATCGCTACACGTGCTGTTGCGTTTATTCAATTTAATTTAACAACGCATAATCGTTTTAAACTACTGCTATTGTGCTGGACGTTTTATTTATACGTAATACATTTAAACGATATATATAAACGAGTAATACGTCTAGAAAACAATGTACTTGCGGTAGCAATTTAACATGATTAAATTTACCATCTCATAACGCCATTTATTTAACTTTTATTTAAAAAAAAAACAAAAAAAAAAAACTACAGTTATTCATACGACTTGCTATTATGTCGTTCCGCAGTTTGCAGAATGTACTTATTTTAAGACTTGGCAGATCTCGGCAATGTGAGTGAACGTACCTATATCAAACAGATACCGTTGAAAACTTCAACTAAACGGTTCAAAGTTCTCAAGTCGCATAAACGGAATATTAAGACCATTTCTTTTGCGTCAAGAATAATTAATTATCGATAAGAGCCGTCATTTACGCGTCATGATCATGACCTTTACATACCCTCGCAAAACGGACCGCATTCTCCCTCCTTGCAATATTGCGCAATCGTTCTGACCGACGACGCGGAGTAGCAGAGGAATAACAGCAGCGTCGAACGACGACAAGATATCACACTGTTCCACGTCATTACGGTGCGATCTGATGTGGATGTCTTGCAAATATCTGTTGACAACTTTTGCAATCACCTCTCAATACAAACACATTCGCGTCGAAACTCGAAACACACACACTTGTACACTGGCTGCAGCTAGGAATGCTAGGATGATATTCAATAACCCGAAATTATATGTTTATCATCTCAAGTCTGATTTAAAAATGTTATCCAGTCAATGAAATGATCGTGTAGATCGTAACGATCACATCTAAGCTGATAGTTTGCGAGTGAATCGCGCGTTTTCGCACAGATTACGTAAAGTTTAATTTGCGTGAAAGAAGCAAGGATTAATTGTCCATGACGCTGCGCGTTCTTATCGCTACTCGCTTTTTTCCTTCTTCTTGCCGTGACACGACAAGTATGAAAACAATCTTGTGTGTAACTGGTTCTATTAAACAACATCAACATCATAACGGTTTCACGAACGATCACTCTAACCACATCCACAGATGTTAACCTATCTCCCCGAGTCACCCGAGTGTTTACACTGGTTTACACTGCTTACCGAACGAACGCGCAGATTTGAATTTAGCGCAACTCCTACTCCACGACCACCGCGACCTCTACGTCATCGAGTCCCTATTTTCATTCGATAGGGGAAAATGACGGATTCTCGAAGTAGGCAGTTGGCTATTCTGGCATCGGTATCCAATAATCTCCAATATGGCGCGATACACAACACTATAAACACTTGGGTGCCAACCTGCCTTACCTGCCAACGCCAAACCAGACAAACGAGCCAAACGAGCCAAACGAGCCAAACGTGATCGGGCTGCAACGATGTGGTTCTGTCGGTATCAATTTCGACATTCCGACGCGAACGTGTATGTTATCGGATCCTCGCGGACGCGTATGCCGGGGTGTTTTTTTTTTTCTAAATCTAAATTATCCCTCGCTTGTAACTTGTAAATATCGATCGTCTGTAAGCTGTAAGCTGTAAGCTGTAAGCGGTAGCACGAGTGAAACCACGACGGCTCTAACCTCTGCGAATAAGTTTCTCCGAAATTTTTATATGTATTTACAAGAGCGATAGAATGTGTGTCTGAGCGTTTAGGTGAAGGCTCGGCGAGGGGCTATTGAATGGTGAAAGAATTATATTGAATCTAGCTTTTTTTATATACACGTGTCGAGAGACTGTTACTCGGCGGTGTTATCTCGTGTTTTTAAATGCCGCCGCGTCAATCCCAATTCAACTAGAACTGCTGTATATATTCTGTATATTCTGTGTTGAGATGACTCTTATTCTCTTGAGCAAAGTGTAAACGCGATAAATGAGTGCTCCTGAAGAATCGCTAAACGGTCAGGATCCTGATTATGTCTCCACAACTTCCAACGACCAAACCCAGCAAAAGATTTACGAAGAAAATGGTAAACATATTGATTCCATTAATAATAATTTCTTACAGAATTAGTACACGAATAAAAAGATTGAACTCTCAAACATTAGCAACATTAATAAATTTGCAAGATTTATTTTTTAGAATAATTTGGATATTATTTCGTGATTCTGTAAACATTTAACACAGGCGTGGTCAGCTTCGAGCTTTGGACTTTTGGAGCCACGATGCTTCCCCCTTTCTATTCACGAAGAGCGAAGGAAAGGGGGAAGTGTGTCGTGGCTCCGAAGCTTCAAATTGAACATGCCTGATCTAACGATATCCAACGATAAATAACACAACATCTTTCTTTTCTTTTAGCAAGAAACACTACCGCAAAGAAGATAACTGCAATAGTGGAGAAGGAGTTCTCACGGGAGATTGATTTGAAGGAGAAGGAAATTTTACAGATACAGGAAAGACTGCACAAAACTCTCAAGATCTTTCATCTATTGCGTTACGTCATTATTACTAACTTTTACAATCGCAAGCAGTGTCAAATTCCCCAAGCTGCGGAGACCACGAAACAGACGAGGATTCATCCCGCGATTAAAACGTTACTTGGAAAGTCTCCCAAATCCACTGATTGTACAGATCTTGCGGTACCATCGACGTCCACCGATCCCCGATTTTTGTACAATGAGTCTCTCGCGTCGGGCGCGAGCACCACGGCGAATAACACGCTCAAAATCGAGGAAAATGCAAACAAGCGTGATGGCGCGTTACAAGGTGAGAAACGAAAAGCGTTGGACGAGGAGCCTCAACCTCGCAAGATACCTCGTTACGTGCCACCAAAGAGCAGCGTGCCTGAGAAGGCATGCCCGTCTCGTGGAAATAGCCATAAGGTCCGCAAACGCATTGTCGTCGGCAATATTTCCAAGTGGATCCCGCCAGATTGGCGAGAAGATGCGTCTAGTCACAAGTGGACGATGTACGTGCGCGGTGACAAAGATGAGAATGCCAACATCGGAACTTTCGTCAGTAAGGTGAGGTTCTTCCTGCATCCCAGTTACCGTCCGAACGACGTCGTTGAAGTCACGTCGTACCCGTTTCACCTGTCCAGACGAGGATGGGGTGAATTTCCTCTTAGAGTGCAATTGCACTTTAAGAATGCCTTGAATAAGCCCATGGACATAATTCACCATCTGAAACTAGATCGCACTTACACGGGACTGCAAACCCTAGGCTCGGAGACCCTGGTCGACGTGTGGATTCATACGGCGGAATCCCGCAATCCGGAACAGAATAACGACCAAGTCGAGTCTTCCATTAATGACACTTTGGTAAAGGTAGAACCGAACGATGGTAATAGTTCCGAATTTACTCATAAACAATCGGCGAAATTCGCGGAAATGTCACGGCTTACCGTGAACACTTCCGAGAAAATGCAAATGAAAGAAATGTCTGAAGCATGCAAACGATTGAATTCATCGTTGGATTTAACGTTGCTCAAAAATATAGAGAGCGCCAGAATAAAAACTGAATCCAACGACGCAACCACTCACGTATCCAACGACAAACGTGGAGAAGCGATATGCAACCCCATCGAACATGATCATAATTATAGCAGACAGTATTTCAACTCTGGTCATTGTACTGTAAGAGAAGGAAACGTGACTGTGGAGCACTATCCGGAAAACGACTGTACAACGTTCGCGATCAATTCAGTTGAGAGTAACAAAAAGAAATCTGATATAGTCGTTCCCTCGCACAGATTTAACGGTGATATCCAGTCTTCCGGCAACTACCAGCCTTTGGCATCTTCAAACGCAACGACAGACGATTCAGACGATTCGCTAGTAGTAAATACATTCCAGAAGAACAATAGTCAAAAGAGTCTATCGTCACCCGATACGGTGAAATCTTTACAAGCAAAAAACTCGAACAGTGACAATACTTTCGGCATTTCAGAAACTATCTCGGCCAAAGATACAGTAACGACGACTAATGGTTTCCACAAACCGTCCCGTGCCTCGCTCGATTGCTTCAACAATTTACAGAAAACCGCAAGTTCCTCGGAAATCAATAATTCGCATTTAAGACCTCTGCACATCTCCATACCACCGTCGAATATATTCGCGTCGTCGACCAGTAAGCATGTACTTCTTTTGAAGGATAAGAAATCAATACCGGTGGATCTCGCAAGTATACTTCCATCAAAATCTAACGAAAACTCAAAAAAGTTCGTCGATGGCGACGTGAAAGTTTCTGTTCCGAGAGACGGTAGCATCGCGAGACTAAACGTTCGCGTTCCTCAGGGCGTGAGCATTCTGAAGAAGCCGCCTAACGTCAAGGCAAATGCGCGAAAGGAAGGTACAACAGTTGACAATAACAAAAAGGCTGTTGTACTCAAGCTGAAAAGCGCTAATAGTCTGCTGCTGAACGTTAACGAGAACGTGCCGATCCTGAAGATAGCGGACTCGCGCGACCTGCGAAACACTTACGGTCTCACCGAGGCGACAAGGAGCAATCCGTTGATTGGCAAGCAAGAGTCCGTATCGTGCGCGAGATCGGAGAAGACCGTGGTGCAGCGGGCGAAGGTCACGCTGGGCAAAGACAAATTCAAAATCCAGAGTAAGAAGGATCTGTACGAAGCGGTTCTCCGGTCAATCGACACCGTGAACATCGTCGACACGGAGGCGCTGATACGATTTATTGTACGCCGATTGCCGATCGTTACGCGAGACGCCCGCGATCCTGAGTACAGACGGCTGCATCCTTACGCGTGTTGCAGCGAGGAGGAATACTTTGCGTACAATGTCGGTAAACAGCGAGCCATGGAGTGGTACCGCGCGAAGACGATCAGAAGCTTTCTACGGATGAAGCCGATCCCAATCGACCAACTATGGAGCATCAAGGAGATCATCCTGTGGGCGAGACTACACGGCTACACACCGAGTCGGAATGCCTTCGGTGTACAGGAAACAGCCGGAACGAGCGATACGAAGAAACTACCCGATACGACGACATCTGCCACGGTCTTATCCACGTGTACGGAACCAATTGCGCTGCATAAGTGGCTGCAGACCTGCCAGCAAGAGCCTACCCATCAATCGAAGGATAATCATATCGATGACGATCACGACGAAGAGATCGACGTCGAGAATGTTAAGGAGAGTCCACGCAGTATTACAATCGATCGGAGAAAAAACGACAGTGATAAAAATAGCAATTGTTCAACTGGTTCTACATTATTACCGATTGAACTTGACGAAGATCTGCTGCCGTTCCATAATTTCGTGTGCGACACCGCGCGAGATATCGGCATCAAGATCACACCAGAGGAGATTATTCCTGGTGTTGTATATTGTGCTGCTAGTCGTGTAATGACGCGGGTAAAATTATTTTTCATGCAATTGTACTCAATGTTAGGATATAAAATAAAAATTTGTATATTCACGACACATAATTGTATTCAGGTTGTCGAATGTTTCGTGGAGGATCTCACTCGATCGTCGTTGGCAAGAGCTTGGGAAAGAAACAGCGGAAATGAGTAATTATATTATTTTTTTGCACCTCTGTGCACTCACGGTTTGTATTGTAAACTGTCTATTATATATCTCATTAATTTGTATTGCAGATGTCCCAAAGTCATTACGCCAAACGACGTCCGTAACGCTCTCGCAAATCGAGAAGAATTCGATATTTTCACGAACGAAGGTCTGGGCTCGAGACAAGAATTAAATACAACAGAGCTATGACAACACACGTGCAAGCGAGACCGCTTAGTCGTACTGGACTCCAGAATACAACGAAGTAATCGATACAATTCTTGAAGATATTCTTGACGACACAGCGAAGGAAAATCGAGACAGACAGAATCGAGATTCATGTAGGAAAACTTGAGATTGATTCATTTCAATCCCAGCCAACTGGAATCCTGTGACGTTCAATCTCGCGTTGCAGCCATTCACGGACCGGTTCGTAGTATGCTAAGAACGGCTCTATACGATACTCAGAATATCCCGTTGTCACACGCAACGCGTGTCTCCAATTTGCTTTGCTTCCGAGTTTCATGATCGACCTGGAAGCATAAAGTGAACTAAAATAACTTTTTTTACATACATTCGTACATCTTTTTCCATGTTCTCCGCAAACAAATGAAGCATTTAGATACATTTTGTAGGAAAGTTATTTTTTTACTATTTCCTTTCCTTATTTTCGAAAAAAATCAGAATTAAAACTATCATTTTGTAAAAATTCATGCAGTTGCTTATACCAACCTTAAGAATTTTCCCGCATCCTTGGAGCCATAAATGTCGCATTTGTGAAGAGGTAAGTTAAATGCCGTGGAACCAACTGGTAAATTCAAAGATGCTTCACACATTCCTTGAAATAATTGAATTTGCAGAAAGTTTCCCAGGAAGTATCTATTAATATCAAATTATTTGTTAGTTTTATTTGTATATCTTTCGTATCAAATCGCTCGAACCTACCCGGCATAAGGTATACCATGGGCGATGTGGAATTTCGCCGCTGGATCAAAGAACTTCTCGGATCTCGGTGATGGCGGTACGACACCCATGTATCGACGATGCAAGTTCCACCAGAATGTGTTGTATTCCGATGGCTGTGTCTTACCGGAGAATACGGACCACCTCCATTTCTCTATTATTAGTCCATTGGATAGTTGCGGTATTTTAAGTAAAGCTTGCTTCAGAAGGAGAGCTATTTCCAATGAATCTTGCAAACGCGAATTTACTTCGGATAAATTATCGAATGACGCAGAAGCGTTACGTATCAATCCCAGACGATGCATGTGTCGAAAAGAAGTTGCACCATACGAAATAGCATCGCCTATTGACTCATGAAAAGCACTGTTGATTCCATTCTGAATAAGATAACATATATATTTTACATTATACAAATTGAAATGAAAATTATTGCAATAGGTAGTTTGTTAGAAATAGTAAGTTGATTCTTGTCAAGGCAACGATAGCTCGAATTTATGATATAAATAAGTCAGTTACATAGTAACAATTTAATTTTAAAAGGGTTAAATACCTTGAAAAATGACGGCTGATTCTGATATGCCATATAATACTGTATGTGACCAATCTCGTGATGAATGACATTGAAATCTTGCGGTTGTGTTTCTAAACACGCAAAAATTCTAAAATAAAGGCGCAGTTAAATATAATTGAATTCATAACATCATAACATCGCGATTCCTATAACTTAAAATCATAAAAATACCTAAAATCATCCTTCTTGTACATGTTGACCGCGGTTGCGTGACAGCTAGATTCCCTGCCAGTTTCTTGTTCAAAGATAGAGTTCTTCCAGAATTCTGACGGTAACGGTGGAAATCCGAGAGATGTGTAAAAATCTTCCGCAGTCTTAACCATTTTTATTACGCTGTAATTTTCTTGTATCATCGAATCCGTCAGATTCGGCATAACCGTGGTGTAATTTGGAAACACCACGCCAATTAATGCTTCCCAACTTTGCGACCACAAGTTGCCTATAAAAATACGCCGAAAGGGAAAGAAGTTGCGTTTGCTATTTTCATTATTTAATTACCTTTATTATTAACATATTTTACCTAATAAATGAGCAGGAATTGGCGAAAACATATCAATAACGTCGGGATACAATCTTGCGAGCCGGAATCTTACGACAGCGTGAAGAAGACGATAGAGAGGCTCAACTTGTCGATACATTTCTTCAAAAACGTTTTCCAAGTCTGGAATTTCGTATTCCTCTCTCCAATATTCTCCGATATCAGCATAGCCTTATACAGTAAAACTTAATTATTATTAATACTATTAAAAATAAAAGCTTGATCCTCCTTTTTAAAATCTCAATAAATAATTTAGTATAAATGTTATGTTACCATTGTTTCGCACAGCAGTATTTTGAAGATTCACTAACTGTCCAAACAGTTTCTTTGTGTGACTCATATGATTTCTCCAAGCAGTCCAAGCCCAACGTAATTCCGTCTCGTTTCTAAATAAAACAAATATACATATTCAAAAAAAGGATATTAAATATTTCTTCTCTGTCATATTTCTTGCATTTCTGAGAGATTCCGTAACTTTAACTTAAAATATATGTACTCATTAATTTACATAACGTATTGCAATGTACCTCGAAGTTGCCATTAACTTTCCCACGTCTAATTCACCGTTGTAACATCTTTGTATGTAATTTTCAATTTTGCAAATCCGTGCGGAATTATATGCGGATGACAACAGTTGGTTGGTAAGAGTGATTTTTCTGTAAAAAGAGGAACGAAATGAAAATTGGTTTAAATTTAACGATTTAAACTTAAAGGATTTTCAACTTTGATTATCTAGACATCTGTCATACCTTGCTATTTCATTGGTATATTTTGGTCCTTTGCACAAAAAGCGCAGCAATTTTCCGTTCACAGATACTCCATCGTTTTCAAGGTCCATCAATTTTGTACACCATCCATTCCTTAACTTCAGCTTCAGACGAACAAGGTGCATATATATTTCTGACGATGTAATCGAGCGGTTTGCAAGGGTTTGCCATTCCAATTCGGCGATCGCTCGATTTAACAATTCAAACGTATTGTCTATCCGATTGAGCACAATCATCGATGTTCCACAATCAATTTCTTCAATTTCTAATAAATAATAAATAAATCATCAATTACAATAATTGTATCGTATAGAATATAGATGATTGACTGATTCAATTCTCAATTATTTTAAAATATCAATATTTAAAGTTATTAAACATTCTTTTTATAATTCATTATTTCACAGCGCATTATTTAATTAAAATATAACAATCACTTTACTTTTCGAGGCGACGTTGCTGATATGCAGAACGATGCATACTGTGAGATGAAGGAAAAACGCATTTCGCGAACGTTTTCTCGGATCACTTGCCATGTCTTGCAAACGACGCGACGATGCCGCACTATCGTTCTACGGAGAAGGATTAATCCTATTGTCGGAAAACGTGAGCCTTTATCCGCACTCGAGGACCATTTCTACTGACTGCTCCCATGCGTCGTTTCTTGTATTTTTCTAGGGTGACAGGAGATCGATATACCTTTAATCGAAACCTACGCATTGTTTTACTTACACCAGCAAATTGCTTTTCATTACTTTATTTCCACTGTCTCTGGTTTCAATCGCAGCTCATTCCACCGTCAAGAAAAACACTCCATCCTCCTCTGCTTCAAGAAAACGATCTCCTGACTCCTGTCTCAAGAAAATGAGATTTTGATCGCAGCTTCGTGAACCCGATTGCGAAGCACGCGCACGATAAAGGAATAAAGGATTGATATGTGTATATATATATATATATATATATATATTAATTAAGCATAAAAAAATTAATGAAATATTGTGTATAAATTGTATAAATTCAGTTTATGAAGAGCCATTAAGCGAGTGTTGAAATAGAATCAATTAAGGCAACATATTTTAAATTTGATTAAAATTCACGACTTCCTGATACTGATATTTAAGCTGGTGGACGTGAAAGTTGAATTGGCGGTCCTATCATGTCACCGGCACCCTGTCCCACGTCGTTTCCGGTGACGGGCGGAAGCGGGCTCGCCTGCTCTAACCTAACCTCGCAGTCACGTGACCGTTGCAACTGCATCACTGCCAATCACTGCATCTCGCCCATCTCGGGTCTCGGGAGCATCGGGAGTCGGGATCGTTATGACAGCGGAAACGTCAAAACTCGCCAGCGGATTGTAAACAAACTGGACCGGCGTGCACGAAACATCATTGTCGCGCGTCTGCGAAGGAACTCGTTCTTATTCCTTCTATGTACACGCAGGCGATCAAAATGCCGGTCCAGAAGGATTCGAACATCGTGAAAATCGCCGTCCAAATGACCGATCAGGTGCCGCAGCTCATCGAGTTCAATCAGAAGCAACCTTTGGCCGGAATTATCCAGGTGCGGTCAATTTTATTGTACTGCTATAACGCTACTATAATCTCATCACGATGATTCATGTGATAACGTAATTTGGTGCTTGTACAGGGTGCATCTGAATTAATCGTCCAATTCTCAAAATTTTGTTTAGAAACAAAGCGTCCGACGAAGAAATTTTACCCTATGTTACTTATTTCCGCACGAGGAATTACCTCTTTCCAGTTATATCATTGTATTTCAGACATATCCTGTATAAGAAGGAAAGATAATAGAACGCATGCTAATACTTTATAGGATTAATGACTAATGTTCTGCTTTAATTTTAGGAATTGTGTAACGGATGGGGCTTGTCCGACGCGGAGTCATACTCTTTGCAATTTTCGGAAAATAACAATCAGAATTACATTACCGAGAAAAATAGAAACGAGGTGAAGAATGGCAGTATTCTCAGATTGGAGTTTTCACCCTCGAAAACAGCGAGCGATATTTTGGCTAAGCTTAATAATGGAACGGTAGAAGAGAAAGTAGTGGCTCTACAGAAGCTGAGCACACTCAGCATGGACATGACTTTTGCGTTGGAATTTATAAATAAGAAAGGATTGGCATTAATTATTTCACAGGTATGAAAGCCTTTCATACACAAGAATATAGTATATGGCTTTTGTCAATCATTTATATTTCTTACGTAACAAATGATCCATTAGGTGGAAGGTGGAAAATATAAGGGAAACACGCTTGCATATTCCCTTCAATCGTTTGTGGAATTGATGGACCATGGAATTGTATCGTGGGATATATTGGAAACACCCTTTATCAATAAAGTGGCGAGCTACGTGAATAATCAATCAGTAACTCAGGACACCAGTATAGTGGAAGCTTCTCTAAGTATTTTAGAGAATATAGTCCTAAATTCAACAGGGAAATATGGACAAGTGGAAAAAGAAGTTACTTTTCCTAATCTTGTAATGCATTTGCAGTGCATGAATCCACAAATTCAACAAAATGCGATAGCTTTAATAAATGCACTGTTTCTAAAGGCTGATCTGCACAAAAGACGAGCAGTTTCTGCTACGTTACAGTCTAAACAAGTCAGGAATGTGTTCTTGACAAATGTCATACAGTCTACTGGACAGGTATAATTACATAACGTATCGATATAGAATTTTTACTAGAGTTGCACTTACCTTTGTATTTTCTTTGTGATCGAAGAATTTAATTAATTTAAAAAAAATTTCAACAACCTGTGTAACTTGACTAGGTTTTGTAGACTAAAATGGTTGATTTGTTTATTATATACACGTAAAGCTTGATCAAAACAAATATCTGTTATGAGTTGAAGAAAAAAATTTCTAATTTATTTTGATATAAATGTACGTGTTTCGTATCTCAAATATTAGGCCAAAACAGAAGTTTTGTTTTCATTGGTGTATCTGTAATCGTTAGTAGTTATTTCTAGCCAATAAACTTTTGTTTTTGTCGTTTTTAACTAAAAATATCCTGCTTTCACAGGTCGGAGCAGAAATGGCCCATCAACTCTATGTACTGCAGACGCTAATGTTAAGTCTTTTGGAACAACGAATGATGACGAAGATGGATCCACAGGATCAAGACGCACATGACAAAATTAAGGAACTTCGAAGAATCGCCTTCGATACGGAAGGTGTGAATAGTAGTGATGTAACCGCTCGCAAGCAAGGACTTTTCGCCAAAGATTACAAGAAATTGGGTTTCAAGTATGACATCAATCCTGCTCTTGACTTTACCGAGACTCCACCAGGGATGCTTGCATTGGATTGTATGGTATACTTTGCACGTAATCATACTGAAGCTTACACGAAGGTCGTTCTCGAGAACTCGTGCAGAGCAGACGAGCATGAATGTCCTTTCGGCAGAACAAGTGTAGAACTTGTTAAATTGCTTTGCGAGGTGAGATAGATTTTCAAAAACTTTAAATTATATGTTTAATAATGCACGAATATAAAATGGACGAATATTAATTAGGTATTACGTATTGGCGAAGCTCCCAGCGAACAGGGTCAGTCTTATCATCCAATGTTCTTTACGCACGATCATCCCTTCGAAGAGTTTTACTGTGTCTGCATAGTTCTGTTGAATAAGACGTGGAAGGAAATGAGAGCAACTACGGAAGATTTTGTCAAAGTCTTCTCTGTTGTACGCGAGCAGATTACTAGGGCGCTTCAATGCAAGCCCACAGGACTGGACAAGTTCAAAAACAAGTTACAACAGCTGCCCTATTCGACAATCACTAACCTCTGGCAACAGGAAAGGACAAACAGGGAAGAATGGGAAAGCCACGCAAGGCCAATTGTTGAACTTAGAGAACAGATTACTCCAGAAATCTTAGAGCTGATTCAGCAGCAACGATTAGGATTTTTGGTGCAGGGTACTAGATTCATGAAATACAGTGCCAGAGGACAAGTATGTATCATTTTGACATAAGATACGTTCAGTGTTACGTATAAATTATGAAATTTCTAATAAGAATCTCGATATTTTTAGCGGATTAAAGATAAATTTTGGTACGTCCGCTTATCGCCGAATCACAAAGTCTTTCACTATGGAGACTGCGACGAGAAATCGGTGCCAACAATAGACGAACTTCCTACGAAGTTAGCGGTAGTCGAGATTCGAGGATTACTGACCGGCAGAGATTGTCCGCATATGAAAGATTTGCAAAGGCGAAAAACTACGCATCAGTTGGCGTTTTCCTTGGCCTTGGACTCCGTTGAAGTATCTAGTCTCGATTTCGTTGCTCCTGATGAGCAAGTTTTCGATTATTGGACTGACGGCATTAACGCTTTACTCGGTGCGTCGCATATTCCGCTTACATTTACAAGCGATGCATGTGCGAGTAATTTTTTTACTTGCTTTTTCCTTTTTTTCAGGGAATAGAATGACTAGTAAAGAGGCTGAAAATGACTTGGAGACTTTACTATCCATGGATATTAAGTTAAGACTTTTAGACGCCGAAGGGATCGATATCCCGCAAGATCCACCCGCGATTCCCGAACCACCACCAAATTATGACTTTTGCTACGAGTTAAAGTAAAAATTGTAAGTCGTGCCCGTCTATTACTATACAACTTACATCATATATTAATTTTTTATAGGCATATTAAGCCGTTGATCTTTGTTCATAAGTAACGATTTTTATATATTTTGTGCATATATTGCTACGATATAGATTGAGATTTCTCTCTCTAGATCGTAATTTTCCATTGCGCATTTTAATAATATAGAGAACAGTAGTATATTTTACCAAAGAAACATTTTAAATTTTATATATGTACGTAGTTTTTTATACATTTTTTAAGAAATTATTTATCCATAAACGAAAATCGTATAGGTAGAAATGACATCACTGTAATCATGTTGACGATCTTTTTACAATAATTTAATTAACTTCAAAAAAGCATCTGATAATATAACCAATCTGTCGTAATATATTTTATACGTATAGTAAGATTTTTTTATCTCTATTATATGCTATCAGTATTTTATATTAACCTCTATGTGACTAATGTGACTAAACTATAATACATTTAATAAATTGTGAAACTCAATTTTATAAGATATTTATTGAAACATTAACTTATAAAACTCTCGACTACATCTTTGCAAGTTTGTGTTCTGGCAGCAAAATGTCGCGCGATATAAACTATGAAATATAAGAATCTTTCATAAGTGGTAATAATATTTATGTGCAAATGTACACGTAATTTGAAAAAATAATGTATCATTGTACGTAGTGATCGCGCTTGACGCTTCTCTGTGCGAGAGAGAGTGCGTGAAATAGATTATTCGGAGATTTATACACACAATTATATGACGTCCTCAGAAAGAATATGATAATGCTGAAGATCGTTCGTTTGATGATTCGGCGGACAGAGGAAAAATTCGATGAAATTAAGCACGGGTCCTCGACTAAAGGGATTCAAGTATTTGCCCTTCTTATCCCTCAAATACGAGTACCTCTTATAATTGAACATTTCGTTGGTAGTCAAATTCATACATGCATGTAGGACCTATTAAAAAGAAATAATGATAGAAAGTTTGTACATAAAAAATATGACGACATATGTAAATGTGTTGCATCTACCGAGGTACACGTTAGAATCCAGCCGAGTCCGCAAAAGACGAGAGCCTCCAATACACCGAGAACATATAAGAGTTGAATTCCCTCAATTGCGATGCAATAACAGGCGAAATATAACGTGAAAGAGCAATTTATCGCCACGCACATAACGAACAGGAAGAACCACATTCTGAAAACAAATAGGAGAATGCTAAAAAATTAAGCGATACAACAAGGTATATGCACATATGCATGTTGTATCGATCCGTACCTGTTCCGTAGGCCAACGCAGTTGTATATAAATGGACAGTGATGATCGAAATATGTAACGCATCTGTTGCAAATTCTACAATGTTTAGCCCGGAGGGGCCTGAAACACCTGCAGCTGTGACACAATCGCGATAATAAGACATTCCGTTTCTTCCATTTGTCAAAGTACGGAATCTAAAACAACGCAGGACGTAACGATAGGTAAAAATTATTTTATAGATATCACACACGTTATCACATACCTGTTTTATCGCCCTATAATAAGTATCGCTGTTTTGCGGCACATAACCGGGGTCTCTTCTATTAGCCACGATCCACGAAATCCACATGAGGATGTTCCAGTAAATGAAGCAATAATGACTGCCTCGTAAGAGATTCCATGTTAATGGAATGCACTTCAACAGGTACATTGGGTATCCCCACAGCAGGACGGATATCATGAACAACAGCAACGGTCCTTTGCTGTTGCCCGCTCCGCCAAACAACAGCGCCCTTGTGAAAGCAAACACATAGATCCTTTACATTTTGACGCGAAATTTCCTTTCTTCGCTTAGAAAAATCGAGCACGAACCATAGCTCGTTGATGGGCGGTATCCATCTGGCACGGCGCTTCTGTTCCGCCTGCAGAATCCGCACGATCTCCGAGTGGCGATGACTCTTGGCCAGCTGCAACGGTGTCTTACCGTTTTTGTCTCGCGGTTCAAGCTCGATCTTGCTCTTTTCGCAGAGGATCCGCGCGCAGCTGACGTTGCCAGACAGGCAGGCCAGATGAAGCGGTGTCGAACCAAAGTAATCAGGTTTCTGCAGATCCACTCCGCTGTACATCAACAGCTTGATCAGCTCGGCGTGTCCTTTGTACGCAGCCCAATGCAACGCGGTGTCACCGTTTATGTCCGTCAAGTGTCCCTGCGCGCCGGATCCTAGCAAGAAGGCGGCCGTCGCAAATTTGCCGAACATGCAGGCGGTCATCAGAGGCGTTAAGCCCTTAAAATCAGCTGCGTTGACCGCGACTCCCGCCTGAGAAAAATGGAAACACGCGCGAAAGACGAAGAAATATCGACGAAGAAATGTTTACATTCTCTTTGGAATTTGTTCCTATCTACCTTCAACAATAATTGCACTATCGCACTGTGGCCTTTCCGACAGGCCCAGTGTATCGGCCTGGGTCCTTGCGTGCCGAGGCATGGTAGATCGACGGGTCCGCTTCGTTCTATCAAATATCTCATGACCTGTTTGAAAGACAAGTTTTACGTCTTCTAGGGTGCTTAAATAATTTTAAGAAATGACGATTTTAATCACAATATGTCTCTCGAAACTCGAAACTAACTTCGACATTGCTATCCAAGGCAGCCCAATGGGCAGGTGTGTATCCCCATTCGTCTCTCGCACTAAGCACACTCAGCCCGTTCTTCTCGACCAGTTCCTCGACCGCCTCGATTTCACTGCGACATACGAACGATCCCTTTGCGTTCTTCTTCCTACTGTCTAATTCGTCGAATTTTTCAAGTGTTTCAGTTTTATGTGAATTAATTCTCTTTCCGAAATCTCACCCAGCCCTGAGCAACTCGAAGATCTGCTTCGTCTCATCGGTGGGGCTCTGGCCAGTGGTAGCCTCGTCCGCATAGATGTTATCGTCAGGACGATTCCTCTGCCGCGTATCCTTGCCGGAGCCATGATTCTGATGACCAGATATCGGATTGTTCGGTAGATGCCCGACCATGTCGGGATCTGGACTTAGTTCCCATACCGATCGTGCCGCGCCGGGCCCTGCCACAGGGCTCACAGGATACACCTGTAAGGATTACGCGCAATCACTTGGTGATTGAGTTTTGCGACAAGACAAGATTGAAGATTAAAAGTCACGTAGTAAGACATTGGCAAGCTGAATGGTAATACTCTTGTTCATTAATTATTAACTATTCATCGAGTATCAACGTGATCCACGTCATCCTCGTTTATTTTGTTTTATATATAATATCTTCTCGCCTCTCACTTTCAACATCTGACTTTTAACGCCGAACTCCATTGCATTCCAGTTATTTCCAGCGAATAATTTTGCAACGTTTGCAACCGTCGCACGTGGTAGTCGTGGTACACATATCCATATCCCCACTTTCAATTGGCCTTTTACCTTGCACAGCGTCGCGAGTTCTGTATTTGTACGCTCGTGTTCGGAAGGCGTTCTGAAGGATGCGCCCTGCGTGGGCTGCGTGGCGATCGTTCCACCCTCCGGGACGGTTAGTCACAAGGAAACATTCGGCCCAACCATGTCTTCCGGGCCTCACCTGGCGGCGCAGCTTATCCTCCAGACCTGAAACGCCCGCTTCGGACTCCTACGACCAGAATATAGGATAGGTAGAAGCCCTTTTCTCACGCGATCAACCACGTCCGCATTTCTGAGAATGCCGCTCGGGGTTTTGCGCATTCGAATCAATAACGCGGCGACGGAAACGCCTGCGTGCGAGGAGCGCGCGAGAAATTAGGACGTCGCGTCGCGTCGCGTCGCGGCGCGGATATTCTATGCTCGCTGACGAATGACCAGGAAAGAGTTATTAAAACAAGTTTGACGAAGAAGAGTTGAAAGTTTGCCGCATGTTTAATCAATGGAGTCTTTGATGGTATATTAATGCAGATCTTCGACGCAGAGTCAATTTCTGGCTTGGTTATTTATTCTCGACATCTCGAATTTTACATGTTATTATAAGTCTTTTGACTTCGGCCTTAATTGCAGTTCGATCTTCGGGTTCATCCGCGAGTCTTAATTCATTTCATTTGAGCTGTAATTATTTCATAAATTCCTAAATACGAAATTTAAGAATTGGAAGTTTCTTCATCTACAAGCAGATCCAGTAATTTGTAAAATCCTTGTTTTGATTTGAAAACGCTCTCGTATTAAAATTTTTTTTCCAGATTTATCAATAATGATTAGTTTTTCATATTATTTTACGTTACTTATACATTTTATTATAATTTATTATTTACATCATAACTCTTTACGTGTTAAATAAATTATATTTATCGCATTGATACGATAAAAAAATTTTTTTTAAGCGCAATATAAAAATATTCTAATGTAGCATTTGTTTACGTCATAATGGCAACATTATACGACTTGGCGACAAGTCTCGCAAAGTTTCGCGCCTGCGCGTTAGCAGAGAGAAGCCTGAGAGAGGCCATCCCGGTGATCCCGGTAGCAAAGTATGAAATATGAAAGTCGTTATGAAAATAATATTCTAAGCACCCCTGTATTTACATGTCTCTAAGAATTGTTTGAAAATTAATCAAATGTGCCATTCATGCCAATTTTCTTTTATTTTCTCGCGCATGCGCGAGAAAAGCGGCACCCCCTTCGGCCCCTTCCCTTCCTTCGATTCCTTCGGCCAGCAAGCTGCAATGGCCTCTGCGTGGACTGCGTGTGAATTACACAGTATCAACGTGGTTATGTGACGCTCGATCGTGATGGCTTTTATATTGTGTTGTGAGTTATGAGCCTTGAATTCTGTTGTTGATCGTTAGATCGGCGAGTTCACGACGCGATAAAATGGCACCTACCATACAAACCAACAGCAATCAAGCTGACAGGGATAAACGCGCGGTCAGACCAGCGGAGAAACGGTAAATAAACGCACCCACACTCCACACAGTTAATCTATAGCGCTGCTACATTGTCCCGCGCTTTTTCAGGTCCGAGCTCATATGCAGAGTTAAATATTGCAACACTCTGCCAGATATCCCGTTTGATCCGAAATTTATAACGTATCCCTTCGAACCGACCAGGTGAGCGATCAGATGTCAAATGATGTCAAACTGCTAAACTGCCAAACTGTCGCTGTCGCTCACGTCTTTTTGCCTTTAATAATAATAATTTGTGATATCTATAACGCAGGTTTATTCAGTATAATCCGACTTCATTAGAGCGCAACTACAAGTATGAAGTACTGACGGAACACGATTTAGGTGTAGAGATCGATTTGATAAATAAAGACACGTATGCGGGTGATCTGAATGCTCAATTAGATCCAGCGGATGAAAAGTTGCTGGAGGAAGACGTTCTTACGCCACAGGACTCTAAACGGTCCCGACATCATGCCAGGAGTGTTTCTTGGTTACGACGTACAGAATATATTTCCACGGAAAGTACCAGATTCCAGCCGCAAACAGCAGACAAGGTTGAAGCTAAAGTTGGTTACAGTATCAAGAAGAACTTCAAGGTACGACCCTGCCTTCTACGCTATGCAACACTTATGCGGAGTATTTTGTATATTTTTTAAATAACAAAATTCAATTATTTTCGATCAGGAGGAAACGTTGTACATGGATCGCGACAGTCAAATAAAAGCTATAGAAAAGACCTTCGAAGACAATAAAAAGCCAATTGAAAGACACTACAGCAAACCGAACGTAGTACCTACAGAAATATTACCAGTATATCCAGACTTTAAGGTACTATTGCTGAGATTGCTAAGTAAACAATATCGTCATCATGTATCGTCATCTTTTTATAATTTTTATAGTTGTGGAAATATCCATGTGCGCAAGTCATATTTGATTCTGATCCTGCGCCAACTGGTCGATCTGTACCCGCACAGATCGAAGAAATGTCGCAAGCTATGATACGGTAAGCTCTCACAATAATATTACGCAATGTAGAAGGAAAGCAAAACGTGTATTAAAAAGAAAAAAAAGAAATATTTACCTTGCGATCAAATTAACTTGGATTTTATTGTTTAAAACAATGCTTCTCGTAGAGGTGTAATGGACGAGAGCGGTGAGCAATTCGTAGCTTACTTTTTGCCGTTGGAAGAAACGATGGAGAAGCGCCGACGGGACTTCACTGCTGGTATCGATTACGCCGATGAGGAAGAATACGAATACAAAATGGCGAGAGAATACAATTGGAACGTGAAGAGCAAAGCTTCCAAGGGATACGAGGAGAATTATTTCCTTGTGATGAGACAAGACGGGGTATATATATATATCAGCGCGCTATTGTATCACGCGTTATCATTCCGTGATTCGTCACGTTAATCCTCTTGTGTACCGCACTTACCGCAGGTTTACTACAATGAACTGGAGACGCGCGTGCGACTGAGCAAACGGCGCCAGAAGGTCGGACAGCAGCCAAACAACACGCGCCTGATAGTGCGTCATAGACCGCTAAACGCCAACGAATTCAGAATGCAGAGATATCGAGAGAAACAATTGGAGCCGCCAGGAGAGGAAGACGAGGACGAAGAGGAGGAAGAGGAGGAGCAGGAGCAGGAGACTCGACAAGAGGAAAAGACAGACGGAAAAGATACGGCGGTTAAAGGTTCGCTTTGTATATTCACCGATAATAGAGAGGACAGGCTATTATTGTATCGCTCTGAAAATTTTTCCGATAACTGGAAAATTTGTTTGTAGGTTCCGAAGCAGAGAACGAGGGAGACTCTCGTGCTTCGTCGAGGGCGTCCTCGCGGGCGTCCTCGCGGGTATCCTCGCGAGCATCCAGCAGAAAATCACGATCCCGCTCGCGGTCTCGTTCCAAATCCGACTCGAGATCAAGATCGAGATCGAGATCAAAGTCAAAATCAAGATCAAGATCCAAATCGAGGTCGAGGTCGAGATCGCATTCGCGGTCACGTTCACGCTCACGTTCACCATCGAAATCTAAATCACCGTCTCGATCACGCTCGCGTTCTCAGTCGCGTTCGCCGTCTAAATCGCGCAGTAAATCACGATCTCGGTCCGGCAGTCCTCAATCGAGGAACACGTCGAGATCCAGATCGAAATCGAGATCGAGGTCGCGCTCGGGAACGCCTGCGAAGTCACCGTCGAGATCTCGGTCGAACTCGCGGTCCAAGTCCAGGTCACGGTCAAGATCGAGATCCGGTACTGGTAGCGGTAGCGGTTCCGCTAGCGCGAGCGGCGAAAGCGGCTCCGAGAGCGAGTGAATCGAGACGCGTGATCGAGAATACTCCAATTCGAATGCCATCGTTTCCATCTGAATCATTTCGACGAGTATCGGTTTGTCATCGCTATTTAAAAATATTCCGGATAGCAGTTCCCCGCCGAATATCTCAGAATTATTGCATATTAAATGAACGGAAAGAGCAATTCTTTGACGGTAATAACATATAATGAGTAATCGTTTACAGGGTTTACGAGTGCTCGGCGGCATGATCAAAGATATAATAAATTTATATGAGGAAAATATGTGATTTTTTTAACTGATTGTGAGATCATTCCTACGATAATCCACCATTACATTTCCAAAACAAATCCAATAACTTTGACATTTAATTCTGCGACACACGCGTGTGTCTGACTTGAAACGTATAAGATAAAGGAGTTATCTCGGGAATTCTCGATTCGTGATAACGTATTTCAGCGCGATCGCGATGCTAAATCTACTTGTGTCATTTTTATATTTTCTTTTTTTCCGTTAATATTTTGTTTCCCTTTATAATTCGAATGCAAAATGTGTGAGGCGGTAAAAAAGGACGAAGGGAATTCGTGATTTTATTTATTATACAAGTTTTTTCGGTACTGATTAGCTATCGCGGGAAAGTGGGGCTCTTCAGAAATGTTTACAATTATGCAAAATTGAGAATTTGTGCGACCCGTAAATTCTCTCGGGGGATCTCGGGGTAACGCGACGTCAAGACAACAAGACGTCATCGCGATGCAACGTAGTTGTTAGTCGCGCAGCCGGAGGACGCCACGCATCCCGTTTGCCCGGCACTCCGCGGCACTTGCAAAGATTCGGTTGCGCATTGCGTCATCCCGCGACCTATCCGAATGGGTCAACGTCGATGCCGAAGCCGCCGAAGGACACATGACAGTTCCGTACCACTATCCGTGCCGAGGCTACGTTGAAGCGAACGAGTTGGTTCAGGGAATCGACGAGAGGTACGAGCGAGTAGATAAAAGAAGCGCGAAGGAGCCACGTGGAGAGACTGTCGTGTCTCGTGTCGCATCGCGATGCACGTGCCCCGCGCGTGTACACGTACGTCGTTCCGTTTCTGATCGGGCATCGGATTCGAGTCTCGAGTCTCGAGTCTCGAGGTTCGGGATTCAGGATTCGTCTCAACTCATCTCGTTTCATTCGCGAGCGGATTGAAGCGAGCGGATCGATACGATCGATACGAGCGAAGATTCTAGGTTAGGTCCACGCGTTGCGATCTTCAGAGATCCTACCTGTCAAAGCCATCGTTTCGAGTCATAAGTCATAATAGCGCGGATTTCGTTATGCGACGTAAGGAGAGGAGCATCGTTCGCGCAGTGTACGTATTTCGTATGATTGTTTGGGTATTTAAATTCGCCATTTGGAGCAATCGCTGGAGTACTTATCGCGTATGCTGAAAACATAGACCCTGAGAGAGAGAGAGAGAGAGAGAGCGCGCGCGCTAATTGCTCCGCGCTATCTCTCTCTCCCCCCCTCGTTCTCCCCCTCTATCTCGCTCTCTATCGAGTCTATCGCACGTTTATTCATCCATCCCACCGCGAGGTAAACAAGTCGATGACAGACGAATTTGATTTCACGTCCGCATTATCGCGCGCCGCGCATAATTTCGTCGCGCATTCCGCGGGAGAAACGGAAGAGAAAATCGCGACGATGCATCCGTACGGATTCCTCGACGATGGTGTCACGTGCACGGGATTCGAGACGCTCGAGACCGGTCAAGTTCCGGTGAGTTTACGGTTTACGTCATCGTTACGCGCACTAAGGGGTAACTTCGACGGACGAGAATCGCGTTATGAGGGTATCGTTCACGGGCGTGGGGCGCGGGGCGCGGGGCGCGGCATGGCCAAAAGAAAGAAACAAAACAAAACCAAAAAACAAACTCGTCGAAAAATTTATAAAACGGCCGGCTGTTTTCCGTTACACGCGGGAGTGTCGGCTCGATGTTTTTCGTTTATACGTACGTGACGGAGCGTCTCGCCGCGCCGCAGCTGCCGCGTATATAACGCGTGTAGCGCGCGCGAGCGGGTGGCGGGTGGCCGATGATGTCAGATTTATATAAGAGTTTAATGTTATCAATTCGCGGAAACGAGCGGGCACGATTGTAACGCTAACAATGCGAGTGAAATCATTCGCGAGGTAGATTCTCATATTTTCACGGGAACCCCAAGAGCCCCATTAGGTTTCATTTAACCGAGATATTCTCTTATCAAGGCTATATGCGATCTTTTTCGATTGATGCTGTTCCTGTGAGATAATCAGAATAAATGGCGGTAATGACAATTGATATTAATTTTGATTGACAATCACATCTATTTGCATTTCCTAGATGAAGTCACAATTAAAAAATGTACAAAGTGCCCATCGGTGTTGGATTAGTTGGAGCAAAATTCCGTCGCCGAAGATGACCCTGAAAGTTACACGTTTAACGTTTTTTTTTTAAGTTTTTACGAGCCGGCGCGAGCACGGCGCGGCGGTCCCTGCTTAAATTCGGGGGGATGCCGGGGATTCCGTCTCGCGACTTGGCGAGATACGCGTCACGTCGCGCGTCACAGTGAAATCCTGTTGACGGTTTTCAAGTCGAGGCTGCCCGCTGCAGTGGCTGCACGCTGCACGCTGCACGCTGCACGCTGCACGCTGCACGCTGCAGCGCTGGCGCGAAGATGTCAGGGCCGGTTTCTTAACAGCGATCTCAAGGCCTTATTGGGTAAATACGGAGCATACCGGCGTTGTGGCGTTACGCGTTACGCGACGGCGCGCTGACACAAAGTTAACGTAACGATCAGCCGGACGTTGAAACGCTTGAAACACCGATGTCAATATTTGTCACGCATCTAGCATCTACTTCTAGGGATCGCGATTAGGGTGACGCGATTGAGCAATCGCGTTCCGCGGTCCGCCACACGAAGGTTTAAAATGGTTTAAACTGCGTGGAAAAAAGATATTGTAGTAGCAAAAGAAAATACAATGTGATTCATGTAGCTCAAAAGTTTCTATTTATCTCTAAACTCGAGATATGTTTTATGTCGAAGAAATAAACAGAATAATTGACCATTGTTATCTTGGATATCCCTCCGACTTTAATTTGTAAAAGTTTGCCGTTTGAAAATTTGCAAAACTAACCATCTGTTTTTGCACGCTAATTTAGATGGCGCCGAAAAATAAAGAAAACAGTAAACGAAAGAAGCAGCAAATGGAGGACGAGGGCGACGAAGATTATCGAAAGAGGCGGGATCGGAATAACCAGGTAATCTATCAGTTTTTTGCATAAATTGCGTAAATTGTGCATGTTATTTGCATATGCGTACTATCGTCGTTATCTCCGCTGTTTCACAGGCTGTGAAACGATCCAGAGTCAAGAGTAAATTACGCACGCAACAAACCTTGGAAAGAGTAAATCAGCTGAAAACGGAGAACGAATTGTTGGAGGAGAAAATTAAAATGCTTACCAAGGAGCTTGGGTTTCTCAAGGATCTCTTTATCGCGCATGCAGGTAACGTTAAGACAAATTATTGTCAGATTGTTGAATTTTCCTATGACTACGTCGTTTCATAGTATATTTATATATTTTGTTTTCTTAGGAGGTGCCAGTCATAATACCCAAGCCGTAAATATCCAAGATCTAGATCTAAATGCTCTGCTAGCGGACGAAAAATCCACGGAAGATTCGCTAAAGACGGGTTCCGCCAAGCTGTAGACCGATACAAGCTCCACGTGAAGAAATCAGCGTGGTATTAAGTCTGGAACGCGAGACAGTATTAAGTCTGGCTCGCTCGATCGAAACAATAAGCGGACATCTTGGAAAGATGTTCACTTTGAATTCGTTGGAAAAGATTTATAGAGATGCGAAGAGCGTTTTCTGAACGCGAGCCTTCCAAGTTGCAGCATCGTCAGTGAATTACCACCAGCTAAATTTGCAACTTATCGAAAATTAATGGAGACGAGAGTGCGAATCACGATGGAGCCGTCGGAGACGGAGAACTCGCGATAAATTCGAGTACGAAAGTATTCACTTTAATCGGTAGCCAGTGGAGATTAAATGATCTTTGATCTAAACAGCACAAAAAAGTGATTAAACACACACATGTTGCTGATATTGCAGCATTTTATGTCATAATCATGCGTTGTGCAACATTCAAGAGATGTGTATATGAAAATAACTAAGAAAGAAAATTTTCTTTTAAACACTTACCGATTACAAGATACAATTTATTTTACTAATTATAATAAATGAAAAAAAAAATATATATATATATATAATAGATATGTCAGAATGGGTATATTATAGTAGAGAGCTTTGTGTTAATTTTTATTTAATTTATCGGTAAATTATTCACTTTGTTATAATTATTTTTTAAATTTTAATCTTATTTTATGGTATTATTTTATGTGAAAACTAAGTACGATCGAAACGTTCACGCGATTTCCTTATTATTTGAGAATAAACAATAAATTAATATTAGACCTGTCGTTCGTATCGTTGCCCTATTAATCTCCTTACATTGCGTTGCATATAATGAGCTTAATTTTTTATTCTACTATCTTTTTGTAGTTATCAGTTAGCCGAGCATTTTGTCAAATAATTATTGAATATTAAACGCGACTTAGTGACATGTTTTTTTATGGAACCAACAAAATCGATGTATTTAAACGCTACGACCCGGAAATGCTTATTTCAGGAAGCGCACAATTACTAATGCACAAGTATATTGCAAGAAATTGCTTAAAATAAAGTCTTCTTTCTCTTCTTTCTTTTTCTTCTGGTTATCAATACCTATCAGCTATCAGCGTACTATAATTAAAGTAATGCGGGAAAATTTAGAGAAAAAAAAGCTAAATTTGCTAGTAATCAGGTTTCGTTAACAATACGCTACATTCGAACAATAAAGAGCGGGAAATGAAGCTTGAGGCCGTAATTGATCTTAATATCATTAGAAATAAATAAAAAAATGGTGAAATTTTTTCTTTCGATTTTTATTTTATATGCCGCTGGGAAAGTTTCGACGAAAAAGGCGATCGAACGCGATTAAATAGCCGGTGGTTGACGAACACCCGGAGGGCCGAAGGGTCATCGTCGACGGCACCTGTATGCTTCGATACTCGCGGCCGAAGAGATCCGATCGATCCTCCGCCAGTGTTCGTGAAACGCACGAACGTCGCACCGACCGGACGAGCCCCGAAGATGTAAATTCTATATTCGGATTCCGGAATCGCTCTCGCGCGTTTTCCAGTCGATCATGAATTGGCCTCCTAGATTTTTATTACCTGGGGATACTAATCGTCTTGTTTCGGGGTTTTCGCGACGAAGTAAGTGAAACATAATTTAAAAAAAACGGAGGCAGCGTCGCAGGACTCCAGATTTAGATTTATTTACTTTTCGATACGTGGCTTTCCCGCGAAGCCTACTGTTAAAAGTAGCGGAAGAGCGTTTTCAATTGATAAATTCAGTTCGAGGGCTGAGATAGCGCGCCAAGGATTCTCTAAAGAATAAAAAAAAGATATCGCCAGGTCTCGATGGTGACACCGGTCGCGGCGCGGCGCGGCGCGGCCGGCGCGGCGGCGGCGTCAACAGTTCGGACTGTTCGGAGTACAGGCCACAGGCAACAGCTGCCACAGGGGCTAACAGGGAGGGCACCTCGAGTCCCGCGCACACACCTGGATCGTCCGTAGCACGGTGGGCCGTCGCCGTCGCGCTGATGGCCTAGCAGACGACATGTTGGCTGCAAGGAACACCTCGTCTCGAACTCGAACTCGAACGTTTCGGCCGCGAGTTTCCTCAGGGATACTTGAGTGAGGATAGACGAGCGCGAGCTCGGGGAGGAAGCGCGGGTGACGAGAGAAAGATCGGCGAGGGCGCGAGACCTTTTCCGCGAGAGGGTAGAGGGTAGAGTGCAGGTGTAAACTGTGTAAAGACGGCGAGGGCGCGAGACAAGATACGCAAGGGTGCGGGTTCCCCGAGTGTTGCTGCTGCTGCTACTGCTGCTGCTTGCCGTGCCGTGATCGTCGACGAGAAGCTCGCGGCGGCGGCGGCGGCGGCGGCGGCGGCGGCGGAGGAAGGGCAGGATAGAAAAGCGCGAGGGCGAAGGAAGCGGAAGAGCCCGGAAGGCGAACTTTCGGGGGAAAAAAAGAAAAAAGGAAAAAAAAACAAGGAACCGAGAACGCCGAGCAAGCGAAAATTGAGTTTTTCCTCTAAAAAACGTCTCGTCGCAAAAAGATCTTCTTTCCGAGGATAAGATTCATACGAGAGCGTGGAGAAGAAGGAGAAGAAGAGCTCGTCACGAACGGCAAGGACGGCAAGTTCCGTCGGAGCCGGAGCTGAGACAGGCGGTTCGGAGCGGATCGGACCGGAGCGGAGCGAACGGTGTGACTGGACAATCCGAATCCGACAGCAACAAACTTGACCGTTTTCGGCGAGGTGCACCGATCGTCATCCCCTCGACCCCCTCGACTACTGCTCGACTTGTCCGCGAGTCGTCGGAGCCGATCTATTTTAACGTCTCGTCGTCGTCGGCGCGTCTCCGCCTCCGTTACCGCCGTCGCCGTCATATCGGCGGAGGAAAGAATCTCCGATCTGGGGTTCGCGCGGTTCGCGTCGAAGAAACAATACGAGACGAGACGAGGCGAAGCGAGGAGGAGGCGAGGTCGTGCGTTTTACGCGTTAACACGCGCCGTGTCGGGAGTCGGGAGTGTCGGGACACGGTGTCCCTCCACTATATCTGTCTCGCTCTCTCTCTTTTTCCGTCTCTCCCTCCCTCCCTCCCTCTCTCGCTCTCCTCCCGTCGTCGTCGTCCCTGTCTCTCGCGCCGGACTCGCCGGAGACGTCGCAGCCTCGGCGAGGGAGAAAGAAAGAGAGAGAGAGAGAGAGAGAGAGAGAGAGAGAAAGAGAGAGAAAGACCGGGTCGCGCGTCGCGCCGCGTGTTTTTCTTACGCGCGGGTGTGCGTGCGTGTCGCGGGAGCAGCGGAGCAGCCTCTTCGTGGCTTGCGGCTCGCGGCTCGTGGTGGCCGGCGCGCGGTCGCGGCCGCGGCGCGGCGCCGGCGCCGGCGCCGCCACCGCGCGAGCGGAACACAGAGTACACAGACTCGCGATCGCGGGGTAACTCCGGCGTCCCGACGTCGTCGTCGCCGTAGTCGTCACACCCCACCAATCGCGGCAATCGCCGTCGGCGGGTAGCTCTCGTGAGTCACGCGCATCCTGGGCACAGGCCGCACAGGGCACAGAGCGCCCGGCCGGAGACGTCGGGCCCCGGTCGCGACGCGCGCTGTCGCCGTCGCCGTCGCCGTCGCCGTCACCGTCACCGTCGCCGCAGTCGTCGACACCCCGCCGACCGAGACGTTCGCGACGGCCCCGTCCCCCCCGCTCACTCTCTCTCTCTCTCTCGCTTTGACGTGAGCGAACGCGAGCGAGAGAGGTTGGTCGGCTCGGCGCGCAACACACCGCGAGCGCGAGAGGGAGGGAGAGAGAGTGAGCGTGACACAGACACAGCACGGACACAGGGACAGGACTCTCTTCAGTCTTCACTCTTCGCTCTCTCAGTCGCCCGGCGAGCGGAGCGCGGAGCGCCGAGTCCATGGTGCGTGGTGGTTATGGTTCCGCGGGTGGCAGTGGAGGCCGCCAGTGATAGATGCAGCCGTCAACGTCAAGTGTGCTCGTGACGTGAGATCGTAAGTGTCGCGCCGCGCCGCGCCGGGAGGTACACCCGCGAACCTAACACGTCGGACGTCGGACGTCGGACGTCGAACGTGTAGAGACGTGTACGCGAGACGCGAGAGACGGACAAACGGCTCGGTTGTCGCCGTCGCCGTCGCCGTCGCCCGTCGCCGTCGTCACCGTCGTCACCGTCGTCGTCACCAAGTCAACGAGAAAGAAGATCGAAGGGAAGGAGCGAGAAATAGAGCGAGAATAGTTTCCTTTGACAGAGACGAGAGCCATCGCCGGTCGTCGCTGTAACGGAGAGAGAAGGAGCGAGAACGAGAGAAAGAAGAAGAGAGAGAGAGAGAGTGAGGAGAGACGTCGATCGGGGGAGGAAGCGCGCGCGGGCGCGGGCGCGGGCGCGGGCGCGGGCGAGCGAGACCCCCGATAGAGTGAAACCGAGACGAACGGAACGGCGGAACCGGAGGACGGCGGACGGCGGGATTCGCGGAACGGGAGCGAGTGTAGCGCTCGTACCGCGGCGGCGGCGGCGGCGGCGGCGGGATTCGGGGCGCTTTTCGAACCGCGGCGGCGGACCCGCAGCGGTAGCGGCGGCGCGGGCGGCGGCGCTGCCGTGAACAACGACGACGACGACGACGACGACGACGTCGTCGCGGCGGCAGCAGCCGCCGGTGCCGGCGATCGCGCGATCGCCCTCGCGACCAACTCGATCGCGAGCCGTCGTCGTCCGTCCCCATCCGTCTCCCGATCGTCCTACCTCTCGCTCAACTCCACCACCGCCACCGCCGTCTACGCGACCCGCGAGGCCGACGGGTCCCGCGCTTCCGCAACGCTAGACGCCAACGTCAACGTCAACGTCAACGCCAACGCCAACGCCAACGCCAACGCCAACGCCAACGGGAGAAACGGTGAGGGCGAGCCGCGCGTATCCTTCCCGTGGTGTGTCATGGGGTGTTTCGGCAGCCAGAGCAAAAACAGTCAGGATGAAAGCAAAAATCAGAAGAGACGATCCGACGCCATCACCAGACAGCTCCAGAAGGACAAGCAGGTCTATCGGGCTACCCACAGGCTGCTCCTCCTCGGTGAGTACCTCGCTCTCTCTTTTATCCTTTTCAACCTCGAGAGCGAGTCCATGACTCCCGCGGTCCATGCGTGCGAGGCGGCCGCGGCCGCGGCCGCGACGGGATCGGGAGCGAGAAACGCGTCCTTGCCGCAAACTTCCGACGCGGTCCCGTCCAACGAATCTCGATCCTCTCTCGATCGCCGACTTACATCAATTATAATCCGGCCAGTGCACAGTGCCACGGGCTTCTATCTACAAATCTACAGAAAATTTTAGCGCGCTCGTTAAATGTTAGATACGGAGAGGAGGAGCGTAATCGATCGCGCTCGCGCGCTCCTCCTACGATTGAAACCACTGGAAACCACCGACGGCACCGACGCTTTTTAATCTCGCGGGACGTGGGGAGGCGCGTCGAGTTTTTTCATCAAGGTGGGCCACGGGGTCCGGAAAGTAGAAATTCGAGAGGAGAAACTCGGGGAGTCGGAGATAATTTCGCTTCAGAGGTCCCGCGCGTGCCCCGAGGATGATTCTCGCGCAGTGGCGTCCACGCCGCGCGTTAAATATCAGATAGGGCCCGATGGCCGTCGGTGTCGGGTGACTCGGGTGTCGGTGATCGTCGGTTTCGGACAAAGAAAGTCTCCGCGAAGCCGGGGCTGGGGGTGAGCCTACCGGCCGACCGGCCGGCCGCTATCGCGATGTTCAGTGGCGCGTAATTCAATTTTATCGATTATCGTACGAGCAGGCACCCACGAATATATCCACCGGCCGCCTCATGTTTGTAGGGTTTGTACCCTTTTCGTCGCTTCCGATCCTCGTCTCTTTCACCGTTCTCTTCTCTTCCCCCCCCCCTCTCTCTCTCTCTCTCTCTCTCTCTCTCTCTCTCTCTCTCTCTCCTGTCCTCTTGTCTCGTGGCTGTAATTTAAAATTCTGCTTTTGTGCTTTCATTATATCGTTAATCGCTATGTCTTATATGAGGATAAATCCCTCTTTTCTCCTCTTCGATGATTTAAGCGAGAGTTACGATATCTTTTTAGTACGTTTAATCAAATTTAATTTTTTTCTAGCGATTTATACGTCGCTGTCGATACAAATGCTTGTCGCCGCGAACGTTTATTTTCCGTTATTTCGGAGAGCAATATTTTTTTTCAATATATTTTTATTGCTTCAGATTTTGTTTCGTCTGTATACATTCCGTCTCTCTGATCGAAACTTTTTCCGAATGATAAACTGAACCGATAAACCTCTCTCTTCTGCTTCCCGTTTCTCTGATGTACATTATTGGATTGTGATAATCGATTCTATAAAAAACTTTGACTCTCTTATATGATACAATACATAATACTCATATTTGTAGTGAGTACATCTTAAATTAATTTACGTTTCAGAATGCTATATTTGCTTTTGAAAGGAAATTTTTTCTCACAATCAGACTTCTCTCTCTTTTATTTCGCGTGTCTATCCTTTCCATGCCGGTACATACGTGTGAAAAACATTGACACAACGTGCCTATTTAGCGCGACGTTTAACCCGGCGCGCGGCGCGCGGCGCGCGGTGGCGGCGAAGGCGGCGAAGGCGGCGCCGCGTCCACATTCGCCTTCCTATTATCCGCCGTTTATGTAGGTCGTCGTTCTAATTCGATGCGAATGCGTCGTCATCGTCGTCATCCTCGCCGTCGGCGCGGCGGCGGCGGCGTGGCGGCGTGGCGGCGTGGCGGCGGCGCGGGCGACGGACGGAGCAACAGCTGTCGCCGTATTGTTTCCTCCTCGCGTGTTATTACGGCCACGCGGCCGATTGGATCCCCTGCTCGTGTCGTCGCGACCGCGGGCTGCGTCCGTAGGAATCTTCGGAAAAAAAATATCTAAAGCCAAAATGAACGATCGAACGCATCCATCCGCAGATACGTAGTCGTTACGTATCTGCAGACGTACGTAAAATTAAACGAGTCCAACAGCGTAAACGTTACAAATAGATACAACGGCAACAGCTCTTGTTCCTCATAATACTTGCGAAACTTTATTTCGCGATTTACTTAATCAGGCTTATATCTGGGACGTAATTAATGCTCCTGAGAATTAGAAGATGGTGAGATCAAACTTTCGCCAACTTATCGCTCACTTGATTTGCGAGTTCTTAACGAGCGAATTTCAGAGTTTGACGTCGGGAATATTTAACGTTTGAACGCGTGAGTTGAGCCAAATGTTATATAAAATGAGCAGATATGAGTAGCATTATGCACGTGGGAGTATCAAGAATACAAAAATAATGGTGATGTGAAATCGTGAGCTTTGAAATTATGTACGTTAAATCGCAGAAAGTTAAAAAGCTTGGCATTTCGCTCGCGGCTGGTTTGCGAGGCATCAAAGGGGGGGGGGTGGTTTAATTTAACCCCATTGCGATCTAGGTCATGATCTTGTACATCACACTCCTGTACATCCGAAAATCATCTCGGTTCATTTAGAGCCGAGCTCTAAAATGAATTTAAAATGAATTCGGGGCGGATTTCCCCGCTAGGCGCGAAAATGGCGCGTAAACGCGCACTCTCGTCGTGCAATATATCGTTAAACCCGCGGATGCCTTATCGCGGGCGATCGATAACTGTTATAAACTGTACGGCTGATGAAATCTCAATTTTTGTGACCGGCCTCGGGCGACGTTGGACGACGGGAGATATTCTTTCGCGCGCGTATTGCGTATTAGCCGTACTACATCGCCGCGGAGTGGCTGGCAAGCACCGCAGCAGCAACAGCAACGCCAGGGAGCAGGGAGATTAACGTCACAATGATTTTCGCCCTGTTTCAGGAGCGGGAGAGTCCGGCAAAAGCACGATCGTCAAACAGATGAGGATACTGCACGTCAATGGTTTCAGCGAAGCGTAAGTTTTATTTAAAAAAAAAAAAAAAAAAAAATGGCCAAACGCGTGCGCCAATCGCGGCCCCGGCCGCGGCCGGTCGCGTCTCATCGATTGCCTTTCGTTCGCTTCCTCGGCCCTGTCCATTCTAATCCGGCAATGTGTCGTTAACCCATTAAAGGAGGGCCGTAATCTCTCCTTTGTTTCCGCGAGGCTTTTCATCGCGAGGCTCGCATTACAATTAAATGTCAGCGGAATACGATCGTACTCACGCAAGCCGTTTACGAAACGCGAGGCCACCGTGCGCCTCGAGGTACGTTCATTGAATTTTGCCGGAGCATCTTCTTTCACTGCAAAACAGTTTAGCTCGAGTCTCGAGTCTCGAATCTCGAATCTCGAGACGGTTTCCGAGAAGGCAAATCACAAAACGTGGCTTCGTTGTGGTCGAGACCGTGTTGACGCAGATTGACGCATGTTGACGCTGTTTCTGCTGTCTCTCTACCTATTTGCGGCGACCGCGACGCGCTTATCTTCTTTCGCGCGAGATTCTTTTTTTTTTCGACTTAAATATCGTATCTCGAGAATCGTCCGCGAGAGATTGAAACGCAAATTGTAGCGCGATTAATTTTTTAACGCGTTCTGCGAATGATTCATAACCGGTTTCAGGCCGCTGTGTCAGCGATATCAACACGTGGCTGATACGGATCCGTTATTACTACTTCCTTGATTATTTTCCAAATATGCGATCCATTCACCGCGCGTTATTTATTCGCGCCACTATCTTCACTTTTCTCTACACGATTATACGATATCTTCGAAATGCATTCTTTTGAGAGATGATGACCTTATTTTATATCGTTCGACGCTCTCTTCTCGCTTCATTGAAACGAGAAGAGCGTTTAATCTTCTTTTATTCACCGGTGATTTCTCTACTTCCTCGATACGATTATCTCTCTTTTTTCCATTTTTCATGCGCCTATTTTTCTAGACTGCTAATTTGAGATATCTCACGGACTATTTTAGTCGTATATTTTATTTCACTTGGTTTCCTCGGTCTTTCGCTAATCCGCGATAGAACGGAGATCTCTCGTCTTTGAGGAGCATTGGTCGTACAATTCAATATTTCGTAATGTCCTCTTTTTTATTTATTTTACACGGACGTCAGCGGTAGATATACTTTTCAATTTTTACGTTCGCAATAGAACGCGTACTAACGAAAGCTGAAGTTAAACCAAAGTTGTTTATCTCTGAGCTTTTGTGTTACGATGAAAATACATTCATATTGCCGAAATAAGATGCCATTGTTAAAGATATTTGCTATGCAGGTAGAGAATCAGAGGCAATTGAATACGACGATGTTACGTAAATAAACCAATTGACTCATATGTGTACTCATACTGTTTTCCATCCGTTTTAAACGTTGATAACGGAGCAGAAAATTGGAGCCTCTTATTTCTACATTTCGCGATAACTTCTTTCTCAATCTACCGATTGAGTACCCCAAGTTTTTTTTACTTTTTTTTAACTTTTTTTTTACTTCGCGCCCCGCGACGAGTTCTTAATTTCTTGAATGTCGAATTTCTTTCAGTTTCTCTGAATGTCTTTTGAACAAGAGAGTTTGCCTCTTCGTCCGGAATCTTTGAAAACAGACAGTTCCAGAAATACGCATTATTGATCGGCCGTGAGTTCTCCTGCGAGTGCTTTTAAACGCGTGGTAGTTGGCCGCGCTAAAATTATCGAATTGGTCTGGAAATACCGATAAAAGAACACACGGTCTGCGCTATCGTTTCATTCAGCTCGTGACTCGATCATTATTGCCGGTCGACTGCTCGGCCTACTCTTACGTTACTCTACGTCTGTACAATACGCATTGTTAGTCAATAGTTGGTTAATATACTGTTAGTCACATTTAATTACGCGGTTCGACGACGAATTGGCGCCGGGTTTCTAACAACACTAACGTTCAACATACCTTTGTGTTCACAGGGAAAAGCGGCAAAAAATTGAGGATATTAAGAAGAATATTAGGGACGCCATTTTAGTAAGTACATATCACCTTACCTCTATTCTTTCTCGTGAAAATTCAATATCTATTATATGAGAATTAAAATCAAAAGGGGGAGAGAGAGGTTGTGTAATTTTGTGAGCGGATTTAGTTGGAAATTATAATTTATCGATCCATTCTCTCTTTTACTTTGTACCCTTTTTTGTTCGGTGATGATGCGCTCGATAGTCGAATTTTCGTTAATGTTGCATCATGGATTTTGCGTTTGTTCCCGAACGAAATTGTACTAGACATATACATAAATCATAAATCATTGCGCTCGAAATAACACGCGACATAACCGTTACGTGACACGCAAATTTGGGATATCAAATATATAGCTGCAAGAGCATTGTCACCGATTTGTCATTCAAGCTTGTCATTCAGCCCCGCGCGCGCGCGCGCGAGCAATTCCGTTTTGCCCTCCAGGCAAAATGCAATCACTTCCGTACACTGCGTTGACGCAAATGGCGCTACCTCCAATGATTTCTTGCATATGCAATTCTTGCGAAGTAATTAACAGTGTGATAACGATTACGACGAATCAGTAGCTACGATAAAAATAAAAACGATTCTAGCGAGGATATTATATAGATGAAAGATATAGTGATTTATTTTACAGAATATTTAGATATGTATACTTAAATTCAAACAAAATTTAAATATACTACCTAACATTTATATCTACCGAAAACATTTTTCGAGAAGATAATCAATATTTTCTTTAGAGGAGAGCGATGAAAAATGAGAGAGACATGTTGTTTCTTTTGCAGACGATAACCACTGCGATGAGTACGTTAACGCCGCCCGTTACGCTGGGGGATCCGGCGAACCAGAGCAGAATGGACTATGTCCTGGAAGTCTCGTCTTCCCCAGACTTCGATTATCCTCCGGTGAGTCAGCCACAGCTTATTTGCGTTGCACGTCGCGTTGTATTTCCCCGCTGCGCGAAACGAGACGCGGGCTTCATCTTTGCGCACTCGCGAAGGAAGGTAACTACTCATCGACCTTCACACCGCGCCGCCCGCGCCGCCCGCGCCGTCCGCGCCGCGAAATATCGTAAGAAGGAATCCCCGGGCCGATCTTCAAAGTTGCGTCACCTAGAATTCGTTTCTGAACACGGATAAATTAAATTGCACGTTAATTCGACCGAGATGGAAATGAGAACGCGATTAAATCGGCCGCGCATATTTCCCTTTGCGAGTTTCATTCGCGCACTGTTTAACGTCGAGACGCTTTGTGCACGCTTTATCTCGTTCGTGTTATGTGTTATCTCAACACCGTCCTACGTTACAATTTTGAGCGCAGTTGTCGATAACTCGCGCAACTATAATACATATCGCTCGTACGTAGTTATATTCCCTTGTGTTAATTTTCGCGAAATTACAATTTACGTTGCACTGATTGCTTTGAACAGTATCGTCCGGTATTTGCATGCGTTTGTTTCTGAATTGCAGAATCTCGCCACGTATAAGAATCTATAAATACATTACAAAGTCTCGTGCAATTAACATATCATTCTGACGACAGTTGCGAGTTGCGATCGTATTGACGATACGATCTGTGTGGAATATCGATAATTTTTATGACATATCAACGCGCGCACGAAGATGAAATAATAAGTTGTTTAATAACTGTTCCTCCGTAATGTTTTGATTGTTTTTGTCTCGGATGTTACGCGTTACAAACTCCTAGAATACTCGGAGCAGCTTTTTGCGATTAGCGCGTACACAGGCGCGCAGGCAGCGCGGCGTGTAACGGTGATACGTGTGTGGCGCAATGGACGACGGCAACGAAATTTACTTAACGATCATCGCGGCGACATTTCTTAGCGTCTCGTTAAACCGGCGACGCGGCCGGCGCGGCCGGCGCGGCGCGGCGGCGCGGCGAACGCACATCTGCGGATTAACGTAACGAGGCACGCAGACATACGTACGTACATACATATGGACTCTTGACGTGAGAACCACTGCGTGGCACGATCAGTGTTTACAATGTTTACACAGCCACCGCACATGTGAGTGCGCTATATAGTATCCTGTACTACGACGTGCTGCGCCATTTCTCATGTATGTATGTACGTACGTACACACACGATATCTCTCAATTGTGCTCGCAAATTCATGCGATCATTATACTCGTACATTACGGGAATTTACATCGATCGATGCGAATTCTCTGTCCCTGTAAGGGATTTCAGTGCCGAGTCTTAGTAAGGGACGATCCAGCTAGCGCCGGTAAAAAGATTGCGATTTATATAATATGTAGAATGTGTATCGATGAGTGACACGCCAAGAAAGTTTTACGACCGAATAAAGTAGGTATTTGTTGCAACTGAATTAATTACAGTGATTGCTCTACTTATATAGTACTTATATAGTTAAACCCCTACTTGATGCGTTTTTAGGAGCGTCCGACTGAATTTGTCACGGTGCTTTGCTCGTGCTGCTTCGAGATTCCCGATTGAGGCGCTCAAGGGATAATCTCGAGACACAGCATTTGAGGGAGAGATACCGCGAGAGGAAAACGCGCGAGAACGGATTCGAAATGCGCGACACGGCTCGAAATAAAATCGTCGCGACGAAATGATCCGCGCATTTTGCGTCATTCAGCGAATCGCAACGTGCACGCGCGATGTTACGCGCATCACCTTTGCCAAGCGGACACTAGAGTGGTCCATTATTTGTTACACGTGCCTGCATTCGTTGGTCGATGATGCATCCGGATTAATTGAATTATTAAATTGTTTTGCGCCGATTTGCGCGATTCAATCCTTCGAACCCACATTGCGCTAACTCGCTAATGATTCGCGCAATATTTACGAGTGATATCCGCTAAACATTACGCTTTGTGTCTTACGTCTACTTTGTATCGCTAAAGAGAGAGCGCTCGACGATTTCCAGCATTATTTCCAGACCGTCGCGAGGTAACAAATTGATAAATCCATTTTTTCAGAATTCGAGAAAATTTTAATTAATATTCTCTTTTTTTTTTAATGCACCGTCGCATCTATCTCTTCAATTCAAGATTACGCAGGGAATACAGAACGAGCATTGCATCATACATATAGAGGCTTCTGCTGTTTATTGCATTAATTTAAAAAAAAGTAAATAATTGTACCTGGCATATCGCTGACATTTTTTTGCGACTGGAAGACACAAAGCAATACATATATCCCGATTGTTTCTCGCGAATTCTGCCGTCATCTTGTACGATTCGTGTTTAATTTGTCACTGTCATTCGGCTCTCCACATATGCGTGAGATAAGAGAGAGGAGGCGGGGGTGTTTCGCGGAAATTTATTTTAGGAAAATTCTAGGCCTAATTTCGGCACAGGCTCGAAACTCGAAACACATCGGCAGCGATGCGGTTCTTTACTTATGAAACGATTGATATAATCGGCGCATATTAACTTGCAAATAATGTAATAACAATGCGAAAATAATGTTAAAAATTGAAATTACATAAGACGTAGAGAATGCTGATGCTTGAAATATTCACTCGAAAATGTGTAATAATTAATTTTAATTTATAAAATAATTTTACTTGGGTATTTTGTATTTTTGCTGAAGAGGCGAACGAATGGATCGGTATAGGTATTACTATATGTAATTATATTATTTCAGAAGGTGTGTCGTGGTATGGTAAAAGGTAAAACATTTCAGACACGAGAGGATGCAACGTAATAAATGCAAATTAAATATAAATATTGAAATATCTCAATTTGAAAAAGCGACCCCTGCACTCGTATTCTCTCACGTTAAACGAATTACACTTATTGTTAATCTGTAAGGCGAGCCTTCTCGGGAGGCTTTTACCCGCACGCTACACACGAATTTTACAACGTGCGTGTACGTGTCCCTATATTTTTAGCCGAGTTACATGCTTTGCGGCGGCGCGGCGGCGCGGCGTTTAGGGACTTAGCGAGAGAATGACGCGTTTGGACGAAATTATTAGTACGTGCATAATCGCGATAATAGGCGGAGACACGGCATGGCACCAACACACGGCGATCCTTCCTCGCGCGCGGCGAACGACGGATCGACGATGCGTCCGTCCATCGATCGTAGAAGCGTGGAAATAGCATCGACAGGAGAATTTATTAATATAACCGTCGTCGTTATTGCCAAGCACACCGGCCGTGCCGGCCGTCGCGACTGTTGCGTGATTTGCAGCTTGCACCAAGTGACAACACTCGGGATGGACTTCCGCTGTCCACGAGAGAACGTGTCCTGTCCAAGTTCGCCGCGACACTTAAGGCGATGAAAGGGCACACGCCAACTACAAGGCTTGTCAATTACGCCGGTCCGTTGCGGTTTTCGGAAGATAAGTCTATGGGAAAATTTTCGCGAAAAATGGCTTAGCCACAGCTGACCCACGATTCGCTACACGCGTACCTACCGACAGTACCGACCATTAAACATATTTGCGAAAGATTACATTGTCGACAATAATTGAGTATCATTGAACGCGTCATTATTATCGGAAACGATAAATAATTATTATCAGAGACGCGGTATTCGATATTTTATTTTATGAAGTAATTCTCTCGATATGAATTAAACGATATTTATTTTGAATCAAGATTTAATATGTCGTCAAAAATTATTTGAATTAATGATTAATCGCTGAGAAAATCCTGGTTGTGTGAGAGAAAGAGTTTTAGACACGCGAATATACTGCAGACTATACAAACTAAACTTCTGTTTTGCAATCTGTGCACATTTGTATGTTTCGCCAGGAATATCATCGCGCGATGGAACACGATGCAGCTGCATGAATGCTCAAATAATTAATAATACTTTACGCTGTTTCGACGTTGATTTATGCACGCAGCTAGCATGCTTGTGTGTGTGTGTGTGTGTGTGTGTGTGTGTGTGTGTGTGTGTGTGTGTGTGTGTGTGTGTGTGTGTGTGTGTGTGTGTGTGTGTGTGCACCACGATTACTCGGCAACTTTTAATTCGCGCCGTTTACAAGAGCGCGTCATTGATCGTGAGAAATTCTTAACTTTCAAACATCGTTGCTATTAGTAAACAATTCACCAGGTAATATTTATTGTATCGACTAATATTTTATGTATATTTACGTATATTTTGATACAATCGAGTTTGTATATTTTCCAAATTTGAGATAGAAAAAGAGAGATTTAAATTATATTTAATTTAACTATTTTGTATACGTAATGCAACGTTTGATAGAATAAAGATTATTTTTAGCATATATCGGAGATTAAAATATTTGACGTTCGATCGCGAACGCATCCTCGCAGTAGTTTCTCTCGAAACAAGAATTCCAACCTATCGTTTCCTCATAATTTTCGAGACTATCAATGTGTTATGTCACAGAAACCCGTGACCAAAGTCAACCTCCCGCAAAACCTCCCACGCATTTAAGGAAACCAAGTTTCCCGACACAATAACACCTAAATTATTAATGCGCCCGACATTCTCTGCTAGTAACGCAGGTCTACTCGCGAAGCGTGTAGCCTTGTGGCCACCATTATTTACGTAACATTCAAATTACGATTTTAACTTACTACTAAATGCATGGGCTGTAATGCGATCGTGGAATGCGTCATGGTAGAGTGCGAATTTTGAATATAATGCCTCGCACGCGAGAAAACAAGAATAAATTCCACTGATTGTTTAAGGGATATGGGATTCTCGAGATTTAAATAATTGAGTGATCAAAAGGACCTTGGATGATAAAAATATATGTCGCAACTGGATTTCCAATTTGCAAATATTTCCTGACTTTTCCGACCACGTGAAATTTATAAGAATCCGTTAATCGTTTTTGCAGCTAAGCGATTCGTCGGTATTTTTTTTCTTGAAATATTTCTCCGATAAATCACGAGGCGAGGATTGAATAATCTCTGCGGTCGATTTAAACGGTATTTGTTACGCATTCCTCGTATGTATAGATGCGCATGTTCAGCTTCATTTTTCAATGTCGCGGACTTTGCGGGCGGCACGTTTTTTTTCGCGGCGAGTTAACGACGAATTAGACGTCAAACGTTACAACAGCCTGGCAATTCTGTGCAATAAAGACGGTGATAAATGTGCTATAAATATACGCGAATAGGTCGTACTTGTGAGGCTTGTGCCGTTCAATTCACTCCAGCGCGCAGCGGAGTCTTTACATCGCAATCGGGAATCGGGTTGCTCACTTGGTCGCATACTTACCTGCGCCTTGCGCTTTCGAATTCAAAAAGATTTAGTTCACGACAGATTTTTATCCTCGATTTAAATCCTCAACATTAGTAACATCTATTGTAATTTATTACACGCCGCTTTCCTTTTGATTCGAAACGATCGTATATTTTAGGATGGGATAGGTTTCTTTTTCGAAAAGATTCGCAGAAGCGCCAATCGAGTCTAATCATTGGTCAATTGTTCTGCTTTCAGGAATTCTACGAAATCGTCGAAACTCTTTGGAAAGATCGAGGCGTTCAACAGAGCTTTGAGAGGAGTAACGAGTATCAACTCATCGACTGCGCCAAATAGTAAGTCGTTTTATTTTATAAACTTGTGAAAGAGTTCAACGATACGTCATACCGTTTGGAGTTGAGCCGCGAGGAATAAAAATAGCACAACCGGCATCGTTATCAATGGACCGTGTTGACGCCGCGTCACAGCCAGCCCATTCGGATACGCATATGCTGGAGTAACATACTAAAATAAATCTACAACTAATAAATTTCGTCAAACATTTTTAATGATTGATTAATTCATTAATTCGTTGATACGACGCGCTTTTTGCAAAACAATTGAATTTCGCGCACTTACCCGTTGATTCGTTAATCGCTGGATCTTTCTACATACGAATAGAGTATAAGGCGCGGTTATTGTAATCTGTTACGGGGGTGATATCATGAGCACGATAAGAAATCCGGTAAGATAACGCTTACTCGTCGATAACACCACCATGCATCGCGAATCTGTCGTCGCGTTGGACGAGGTCTTTTTTTAGAACAAATCTAGTTTAACAAATACAACTTGATCTTTACTTCATTCTATCGTTCGATTGCAGTACTTAACAGATATCTCCATTTAAAAAAATTTTTCCCATTTAATTTTCGTACATGTGAACAAATTTATTATAATTGTCAAATATATCAGAAAAAAATATAAAAAAATCCATATGTATAGATACGATATGCGCGCGTGTATTTATAGACTTGTGACACCGATTTAATGCCAATGGAGACAATGCCTTAACGAGGTAATCACTTTAATAGGGGCCACCCGTTTATCCAGAGACTCTCTCGACAAATTGACCCAACCTCGAGCTTTTTTGTACGCTAATTCGATGATACGAGCGTTGACTTGGTTATATAAAGCGGCATCGTCGCGTAATGCGATGAGATTACGATAGCGAATGCATCTGACAGACGAGAGAACTATAAACGGCCGGATCGAATGCAATATAGTAGTTGGTATTTTAAACGCGAGGATTATTGCACCAGATCTTTATACGTATAAGGGAAAAGACGTAAATCTCCCTAGCGTAAACTACGACCTTATCTGTTTAGCCAACAATCGGCATGTGACTGTTTTTCACACCTGTCAGGTCGCCAAACACTTTAATTTGACAGTCTCGTACATGTACATTCTCTTCTGTAGAATCGTAGTACCAACATCATTCGTTTACCGATATACATACATAATATACCCAGGAACATTCTGTGTATCGATTTATCTTACATAATTTGTATCGATCTATTAAAATTTCAACTCTGAAAATTTCGAGATAAAACGGAGCAAATAAACGGAGTAATTATCATATTTTTAAATAATGCCTTACACAATATGAGAGAGCAGGAAAAACGCATGCATTTTCGTCGAACAAATTCTCTATTCGAACTTTGGTATATTACTAAATTCGCGAGTGATGAGACACGAGTCTCTCTTTCTCTTTTTCTCTCTCGCCTTCATCAATATTTCGTGCTACTCGTAATCGCATTATCGCGGATTTCTTGTATTTTCTCTTTTTTTTCCATTAGTGCGGCTCGGCGGTGTGGTTCTCTCTCTCTCTCTCTCTCTCTCTCTCGCTCTCTCTCTCGTGTGCAGCGCACGAATGGTTGACGTTAAAAATAGCGCGATGTATTTTTAGACATCGCGCTCCGGTGGTGAGATATAGCGTTCTCAGCGTATTCGTAGATGACGGAGACGCAAAATGGCTATAATCTTGCGGTATGTAGCGGCATGTAGTGGCCGTGCCTATAACTGCATCTAATATATTAAAAATACGTTCGCCTATTTACTGTATGTAGCGTACGAGGTAGAGGCAAACGCGCAAATTTTATCATATCCTGCTTTTCGCAAATAATTTCTGACACACCGCAACAGAGATATCGCGCGAATTTTCCGTGAGTCTTTTCGGAGAAAGAAATCGAAAAAGAGAGAATAAGAATATTGTCTTTGATTTTATTTGCCTTTTTCAGCGTTACGATTTCGGATAATCGTTATTTCGCCAGTAGCTTTTGTAAACACGCAACGCGCGTGACATATTGTAGTAAAAGTGTGACCTTCTTACGCGCACTAAATACGGCGCAACGATATGTACTCCGTCACGAAAATATCGCGAATCTGAGTCAGTGTGTGATGGAGAATAAATATTTGTCCATCACCCGATTACCGTGCACGACAACGCGCGATTATTGATTGTCGGTTTAACGGGAATCATTTCCGGATCGGATGATCTTTAGCGTCGACGCGCGACGCGAGGTAATGATCCGAGGACGTGCAATTGCGTAATTGTTATTAGAAAAAAGAGAAAAACATATAATTCCATTTGTGCGTGCATGTGTATGTGCATGTGGTACCGCGTGTCGTTACTGTATTTTAAGCGTGCGTCTCGTCTCGATTGTAGAAGTAAGCGACGTTTCAATTACGCGATAACACACCTCGACGCCTCTTAAAAAAGGAAACACGCGCCGCTATATTTAGGCACTATAGTCTATATCGCGCGGATTATTGATGCTGCTATACACATAGCTCGTAAATGTTTGGATAGACAGCCGCTCTCGCGCGCCTCTCTTCACTGTCGATACATTGGTATGCCCACAGTGATTCTTTTTATTTTTATTCGTCCTTATCTCCAACACCCTCGAAATAATGGAACGGCCAAACGAGAGGGTGTACCCTGCTACCAACGTGCGTTGGAATGCGAAAATTTTCTACTTGATTTATATAAGGACAAAGGGAATGAAGAAACGCGAAACTTTTAATACTACAATTAACAGTTGTTTGTCATAATCGTAACACGATTACACTTCATTTTGATCTCGTCTTTTTGATCCACGGGAGGTATCTACGACTAATTTAATTATAAGTCGCCCTTTGCGACTTATCGTAATAATCGCATTTACGATAGCGAAACGGGAGTTTCATCGAATTAAGAATTTAATGACAAACGATTACAGACATTTTCCGTTCTTTTTGGGTGATGCGTGTTTTTTTCCCCAATCATCGATCGAATGGATTTTTCTGATCTAGTTAATAGAAAAAATTTAACGAGAGAGAAAAAGATGGAAAATTAGCGTTTTGAGAAGGGACGAGTGACGAAAGCCGAGACATTATTCATAGGATGTAGAGCTTGGTATCGGATAAGAGAAAAATTCTCGTTTTGCACGCCCGCCCAAGTACGGAAGACAAAGAGGATGTTTAATGTTTACAGTTGAGAGAGCCGCCGCACGTCGCGGCGTCGCGGCGTCGCGGCGTCGGCGACGTTAGGGTAGCGCGCGGTTGGAACCGCCATCGCCAGGTCCGTCAAATATTTGCGATTCGAGCGAATGATCGCGCGAGCGTTGAAATTCCAAACTCCAATTTGTAATGGCAGCGAGGCGATCAGGGCCATCGGGCTCCCTCGTGCGCGATATCGAATCGAATCGAATCACGGCGACTTTTAAAATCGCCAAAACGTAATCGGACCGCTCATCCTCTAGTCTTATATCCCTTTTAAATCCCGGAGCCGCGGGGAATGTCGAGAGGGAGCTTTTTCGATGCCACGGCGCGGCGCGGCGCGGCGCGGCGCAGCGCAGCGCGGCGCGGTTTTCTTCGGTTTGCGATTCGAAAAATTTTCAGCTCGATCTCAAATTTCTCGGCCTATTCTGCTTGTGACTCGAGAATTTCATTGCAACATTATCGATTCTCGCCGGAGTACGCTATACGCCTTATGTAGGTAAGTACAAACGGTGCGATGGATTCGTGGCTTATGCGCGGTTTGAGCGCATAAGCCGCATACTGATTATAGGTACGTCGCCGTCGGTCCTACATCTACATGTCGAGTAGGTGTAGTTCTAGAAGTTAACCCGTTACCCACTTTCCGACTCGCGGCCCTGCATACGGGGTGTCTCGGGTGTCATCGCACCGTATATGCATACATACATGCATATATATTAGCGAGATAAGGATCGCGTAGACAGTCGGTGATTAATGTCGTTTGGCAGCTAATTTGAACTTAGTTATCGTAAAGTTGATTACATCCCAAACTTTTAGGAGCTAGGACTTTTTTAGAATTAACACTCGTTGAAGTCGTATCGAGTAACGGGTGAAATATTTTATTGTAGAAAATTAAAAATTTATTTAAAATCAATTACCAAGTATTCGTATCGAAGGGATTGAGAAATGGTTAAAGAGAATGGCGGCCAATCAGTCTCGCTAAAGGAAACTCCCCTCGGAATTGTCCGTGGGGCTCTGTATATGGGACTAGATTAACAACACCTCGTGTATAATATTCTATATCGTGCTCAATAATATATCGTGCTCAATAACGTGATCGGAGCTTAGAGCACAGGAGGGGCTTCGCTAGCTGTTGCTGCCGACATCAAACGCGCGTTCGATTTGCCCCGTCCAAGTCCAGTCGATACACGTGTTATTATCGCGCACGATCCGGCTTTCATCGTTTTCCCCGCTTTGTCGTCGCGAATTAATTCTTCGCGAACGAACGTCGAACGTTTAACCTTTAACCGGAAGCGGTTGAAAAATCCGACGCGGCATTTTGTCGATCGCTACGAAGCGCACCGTGCTGGTTCTATTTCTTTTGCGGCGATAGAGTTCGACAAGCGCTGCGAGATCGGATAGAAAATAATTAAATGAACGGAGCGCGGAAATGTGTGTATGTGTGTGAAAAGTCCGGCTGGGAGACAGTTACAGGCTTTTCGCGTATGTAGCTGCTTTGTAGGAAGACGATCTTAAATACAGGATCCTACGTTTTATTCTCGATATAAACAAATAGGAGATAGGAGAGAAAGCGGCATTTTATCGATAGCGCGGCGTTCATCGCTAACTAAAAGAGTAAATTGAAGTGTTTTATTTATATGCCTGTGTTTCAACATCCCTCGAAAAAATACGCACGAATTTTGGGCTCGATCTCTAACTCTGTACAATACTCTTGGTCACATTTATTATTTCCCGCTGATGTTACACGTTTTGACTGGTCCGGATCGCTGTCAGAAACAACGTTGTCACGTTTGCTCGCCTCAAGGTCTCGGCGGAGGGTTGTGTTAACGGGGAGGGTTGTGTTAACGGGGAGGGCACGATAACGAGAAAATCGTTCTGCAGCAGCAGCCGCCAGTAGGTCACGACCTCCTTCCTCTTTCAATTCTCTGGAGGTCGATAGCCTCATTTCTGGTGGAGCGCGCCAATTCCATGACCTACCTTCTCTCGCGAGCCTATATGACCGTATAGACACGCAGAGATACGCGGATCTCCTTTTCCCCTTTTATCGTATATCGCGAGAACTACAGAAACTCGACGTACATTTTCTCACATTGTAACTGTAGTATTCGTTTTAGATAAATCGCGCGATATTTGATCGCTTTTGGCAATGACTTTCTATTTACACACAGACACCTTCGAATAAAGCACGCTGCAATGTAATTTCGAGTAACGTCTAGTCCTCTTCTAATTATGTAAAATTGATGTATTTTCGTTTTTTTTTTTATAAATTTGTTGAGAAGAACATAAAGGAAAGTTGATTTAGAATTTTAATTATAATATATTCGAAATACATTTGTATGTATAGCTATATGTTCGAAGGATATATTATATATACTTTCTGAGTAGAGAGTATATTTGTGTGTAAAGAAGTGGAATTTGCTCTAGCTCCATTTTTCTCTTCTCCCTATATCACAATCATAATTTGCTGCCGAAGCAGAGTTAGTCGGTTCGAATCGATATAATGATGCAAGTTGAATGAAAAACACCTAATATATAATTTCATGATAAGAGTTTCAAAAGTATTTATGTATCTTCGAGGCAAAAGTTTCTCGTCGAAAATCGATCGAATCGCACGTACTTATAAAAAGTATAGCGTTTCAAAAAGTTAAAGTTTCCTGCGTTAATTTGAATATAATAGCAGGCTCTCCCAACTATATGCTTTCGGAAAGAAAGCTATTACACAAACAGGTATCCTTTAGAAGCAAATTATAGTTTTGTAATCGCATTACGTCTCGTTAGTGTCGACGATATACTTGGCACGATTTACTGTCGCCTCTTTCGAGCACATTCAAAGACCAAGTGCTTTTTCATTTGTCCACCGCACACATCTTGACGAGATCATTCATGTGGCATCGTATTGTATGCAAATTATTTTTTACACTATTATTTTGTATTCTCTTAATTTTATTTTATCACGTCACCATTTAATTTTTATTTCAATAATTCTCAGTCCTTCTTTATTTCTTTTTTTTGCGGTTTATTATTGAAACTGTTTAATCCTTTCTATATACATATATATATATATATAGTCTCGTAGAATATGTAGTTTCTAATATAGAATCAGTGTCGAGCTGTTAATAAATGCTATCGCTACTACTACTACTCCCGATACGCGGACCTTTAATTATCTCGCAAAAGAGGAGGCGTTTTATAACGTTTTCCGCGATAATAGCGCACGCGGTGTTAAACCCTTGCGTACGATTGACGGCGAGCAGAGAACGAGCGGTGGCAGTGACCCATGACCCGGATCGCGGAAAGTGGGTGCCAGAGGGGCGTGTATGCACACCCGGCGAGGCTGAGGGGTTGGGGTTAGGGTAGGACATCGTCGAGGATCGATTTTCCCTCTCGGTGGGCTCCCTCCGCCCTCTCAGTGCGCAGGAAGGGAGGCTGGATCGCGAAGGGAGAGGGTCCCGGCATAGAGAAAGGAACGGGCGCGAGTGAATGAGAGCGGGTATATGAGAAAGGTAAAGAGAGCTGAATGTGTGTATGTGTATGATGTGTGTGTGTGTGCGCGCGCGCGCGCGCGTGTACATGAACGCGCACGAGAGAAAGAGAATGTTCGCTCTTCGAAAGGGTGATAGAGGGTGGAGACAGGGCGGAGGAAGGGAGGCTGCGGGCGAACGCGAGTATAAACACGGGACGCGAAATAGCGAGAGACAGAGAGGGAGAGAAAGAGAGATTCCCTTGGTCGCTCCCCAAGGGATATTCCGCCCTTCTTCAGCATCCGCTTCCGTTCTCCGTTCTCCGTTCTCCGTCGCGACGGCGGTGTGCGCGCGATCGTCGACGCGTTTCCTGTAGGATCCTGCGGCATCCTACGTGTCCCGGTCCGAGACTCTACCGAGCAGGAGCACGGCACTCTTCTCGCTCCGGTGGAGCGGCGACGAGAGAAGAGAGAAGAGAGGAGAGGAAAGGAGAGAGAAAGGGAGATCGGCTCAAGCCCGGCCGACCCAGGAACGCGGCTCGATCGAAAGAGGAAAGTTGACACTGTGTCGGAGGGCTCCGACCGCCTGCGACCGCCTCTGATAACATTATGTTATTGTCCCGTATTCCGGCGACGCGTTTAAGCGGTTAAAAACGGCCACTCGATTCCGGATTTCTCGTGTCTTTACGTTCCGATCACCGTCCAGCTTTTTCCTTCTCTTTTCTTATTTCGGGAGGACTGCACGCGCTCTTCTCTATAATCGATAGACACGCGACAAAAATAATTTGGCAATTTTGGTAACACCGGGGGACGTAACGAGATATACTATCGATAATCGGTACGTCCTATCTCAATCCGGGCAGAAAATCGATGCAAATGTGATAATATGATATGGTTTATATTATTATCCCGCGGTTCTATTTCAGCGAGTCGCGCGGAGATACGTAGGATGCATAATGCGCGATGCAGAGTTGTTGTACAGCGGTAATGTCTGATGTAATTGTAACAATCTGATGGATATCGTACCGCGAGCAATAGTCGTAAGATCGATGCGAATATAATAACATGGTTTATTATTATCCCGCGGTTCTACACCGGGGACGTACGGGGGATACATATATAATGTTATGCGGTCAATATACAACGCTGTTTCTCGTACAACTAATATAACTATGTAGTGCGATAATATCGCGAATAACAGCCACAAAAGATCGGCGCGGATATAATAATACGATTTATTGTTGCGTGATCTAATATGCTTTATTACCCCTTCGGGGTAAGAATAAGTCGCTTTTCGCCGTCAAGCATTGGTTTTTAATTAAATAGAAGCTCGCTTGGTCGAATTATTCTTCCGAATGAAACAAATCTCTCTCTAAAAGCGAGAGAATACGCGTAAAAATCCTAAACGTATACTTTTCACAGGTGCCTTTCAAAGAGATCTAAAAGGCGCGTTAAGATTTTTTTCATTCAAATTACTCGATTATAATATCTAACATTGACGCGAATGATAAACGTTTTATTGTAATGCTGATTAAACCACATACAAGTATCGTCATGTACAATTTAAAATTTATACTCATTAGCTTTTGTTCTCGTTCTCGTTCTCGTATCAGTTCTCGCAAACTGTTTTACATTGAGTTCGGAGATGACACATTTCGAAGCATATCGTGTATCTATATATCAGTATATCAAATACAAAAAAGAAATGATATAGGAAAAAGTAACTTCATTATCGGATTATTTCTTTCTAGATTCGTGCCTTTTTCTTCGACACGCTCGGCACATGCTTTCTTCGTATAGTCTAGAGTAGTCTAGACACTCTAGACTCTAGACTATATAAAGAAAGCATACGGGTCTGTGTAAATTTTGAGAAACTCTCGTACGTGCAATTGAAGCATATGGAAAACGACGTGCTATGTACATACCTCCTTTATGCACTTTGCAAGAAATAGATACAAATAAATGCATACATGCGCGAAGAAAAATTCCGTGGCGACAAGATCGCCACGCGCATACCTTTCTCGATGCATTATTTCGATATTTCTGCTTCGAATTTCTTTACTTTTACGACGTAAGCCCCCCTGTCTTCGTCAAAATGGCATAACTTAAATTCTGGATTTCTCGTATCGAATCTCGATAAAATACAAATCGTGACGCGATTTATTTTAATAATGTCTACGAGGTCTCAACACGCATGTCGCTTCTAGAGCAGATATCTTTCATGCGTGTTTTTCTCATGATACGTTATATGTGTATATTAGTTTTTTCGTCTATGTTCGTGCTCGAAAATACGAAAACTCAAGACTTGAGTGACAAAAATTTGATTTACATTTATATCGCATACGAAAGAGACACGTTTTCGACCACATACGGACGTATGGAGTGGCTCTCACGATAACGATGCGGTTGATTGACAATGATTGTTATCGCGGATGCCCCGCATATCGATCGAAACTAGTTCAACTTGATTTTGACGAATTCATGTTGCCACGTCGTCGAAGGTGTGCAGGGTATACTCTTATCGATGTACTTAACGTTTTTTTTTTTCATACAACTCGGCACAGATTGATGAATTAGGAGATTTATAATAGTGTTGAAAAATAATAATTTACGAGATTTTACTGTTGAAGATTCTCTCTCTTGATACAAACAAATTTTCGATAGAAACACCGCGTATGTCTTGCGCAGTTCAGTTAGGCGTATTTTTGCCAAGTGGCAATAAAAATTTGCAATTGTTCCTTCTCGGATTGGTAACGTTCGCTTAATGAAACGTGCGTCGAATGCACGTCTTTTCGTTTTTCCATTCGGTACGCGTAACGCACGGAATATTCATGGAATATTGTGGATGCCGTGGCACGTAGTTATTGAATATGTCGAATAAATATTTAAAAAATACACACGCGGTGCTCTGCAAATGTTTACAACACTGCTTTGGCTGGTTCGCAACGAATCTAAATCTTCCGAAAAATTATGAATTATCTAATCGCGCGAATCAGACGCTCGCAGGTAAATCTCACTAATCCTTCCTTTGTTCTGTTTCAGTTTTCTAGATAAGGTAGCCATCGTAAAACAGCCGGATTACACGCCCACGGAACAGGTGATTATTACAGTTTTCCTTTCGTTCGAATCTTCTGGTGTCGATAATGACGGGGTAACTTCGAGACGAGTTCAGACATGTCGGAAACTTTTTTTTTTCCCCTTTATATTTCCGGCGTTGCAAAATTGAAATTACTCCGATCATTATAGATCCCCGATCGGCGCTGACAAAGCGATCTCGCGGTCGTTACTTACATACGTGTAGGAGTAACGTGTGCTTGCATTTTGTTGCAGGATATCCTCAGGTGTCGAGTTCTCACGTCCGGCATTTTTGAGACGCGATTTCAGGTCGACAAAGTAAACTTTCAGTAAGTCCCATAGTGCGACACGCTGCTACTCGCGCGCGCTTTATTCCAATGTCGTGGGGCTATATATAGCCGACGTATTACAGTAACATCGGCCGACGGTAAATATAAACGCAAAGCGGCGGCGGTGGTGGTGGTGGCAGTGGCGGTGGCGGTGGCGGTGGCAGTGGCGGGGCGGCGTCGGCGGCGGCGGCGCGCATCTTAGCCTAGCACTTCTATGTATTACGGCCTACGGCCGCTACTGGGCAAGACTTACACTGTTATAACGTGTAAGCTGAAATCCGTTAACCGCGTTAACGCCTCCGCAACTTTGTAACATTTTCCCTTTTTGCGTTCACTCGCAGGTCACGTACGGCGCCCCACATTATTTTCTATAGGCCCACCACACCCCTTTGTTGTCGCCTCTCTCGCGTATGCGCGCGTAACCGTTTCGCTTTTAACAAATACTCGAGAAATTCGTCCGTTTGTAACTTTAAAAACGTCGAGTATCTTCTTAAGAAAATCCGATATATAATACCGTGATATAAATTCTAAAACGGTTGGACACATCTATTTTCAACGAAGATCTATAAGAAGTCAAAGGACTTGGAAATGCGGCTTAGCTTTTTGTAATATCAGTGTTAATTCTCCGAACGGTCCTAAACGGATAAGGACTGCGGTAAGGGCATGGATCGTTAGACGCGGTTCGCGATGCCGCAGTTAGGTTCTTATTTTATTGAACGTTTCTCCGCTTTTACAGCATGTTCGACGTCGGTGGCCAGCGTGACGAGAGAAGAAAATGGATACAGTGCTTCAACGACGTTACGGCGATTATATTCGTCACGGCGTGTAGTAGTTATAATATGGTACTCAGGGAAGACCCTACAAAGTTGAGACTCAGGGAGAGTCTCGATCTCTTCAAAAGTATCTGGAACAATCGGTATGCAGCTCCGATTTCTACCTTACGGCCAGGCATCTTTAAAATTCGCGATATATCGTATCGATATCCCGACGATTCTGACGATCGTTATCTCTTTTCTCGCAGGTGGCTCCGCACGATCTCGGTGATCTTGTTTCTAAACAAGCAAGATCTATTAGCGGAAAAGGTCAAGGCGGGCAAGCACAAACTAGAGGATTATTTCCCGGAATTCGCGCGCTACCAAACACCGGTCGAGCCCGGGATGGCGGCGGATCCTTCGGAACTGCCGGACGTCATAAGGGCCAAGTACTTTATTAGAGACGAGTTTCTCGTAAGTATAATGCATGTAATAGTAATACACGCGTTGGTCGCTGATCGATCATCGCGGTTGTTCTCGACCGAAGTTATTCGCGTCCAAGATATTCTGACGTTGTTGCGACTCGCTTGTCTTTATAGCGCATAAGTACGGCGAGCGGCGACGGCAAGCACTACTGTTACCCGCATTTCACGTGTGCCGTCGACACGGAAAACATCAAGAGAGTGTTCAACGATTGCCGGGACATCATCCAGCGGATGCACCTGCGCCAATACGAGCTCTTGTGACTTCGTTCCTGCCGACGTCTCCTGTCATCATTCGTTAACCTGACGGTCACACGGCTCGTGCTGCATCTCGAGTCGTTGCAGCCACTGCGAATCAAATGAGCGAGCGAGCTGTGGCCGTGAACCGTGGCCACGCGAGGACTCGCGAGAGTTCCACATGCCTGGGCGTATTCAGGTAACGCGTAGGACTTGTTCGCCAGTCCAGAAAAGCCGGCGAAAAGCCGTAGTCCGCGAAGAACGATCGCGTCTGTCGAGAGCGCGTCAGTGGACCCTGAGAGTGACTCTGCGCGAATCGATCGCGCTTCCCCTCGTCGACGAGATTCAGAGACAGACGAGAGTCAGTACGGCGATACGCTGCACCGCCGCACTGCCGCGATCAACTCTCCGCTGTGCGAATAGAATCTGTCTGTCGCGTATGAAGCGAGTTCCTTCTCGCGCTCGCGCGGAATAAATTCGCGCCAAACCGCGAGCGAGCGAGGCACGACGCGAGATGACCGCGCGTCGACACGTCGATCCCGCGTGTCCTAGCACAGCGTGAATCGCGCAGTTCGATGAACACGAACGAGCGGTTTCTCCAAGCGGGCGTATTCTCGATCACTCGACTCTCCTTTGAGTTAGATGAAAGAGTGTGCTGAACGCTCGTCGTCGTATCCGAACGACGGCGGGATTCGAAACGCTCTCTCGCGCCGTTTGATCGCGCGTGTGAACCATTACCTCGTTAATTTTATTCCTCTCGCACGTTATTCCGCTTCGTGGCGGTACGCGCGAATCCTGTCATAAGCGTGGGCCAACGTCGTCGTCGGATGTGATTCGAGGGACGATCCTCTTCGTTCAACACACTCTTGACGTGAATTATCGTTCAGATTAGAGTTAAGGATGTTTCCTAAGACTTAGGCGAACCTCTCCGGTAAAAAAAGAAGAAAAAAAAAGAAAGAACTTTTATCGTTTTTGACTTTCCTCCTTACTCGTTTCCGAATCTCCGCTATACTTTTGCCTCGCTCCCCTCCGTACATCTCGCTTAGAATCTCCGCGTCTCTTATTTTCTTCGTTTTCTTTTGTTGAGCCTTCGACTTCCGAATCTCGATTCTTTTTATTATTACATTGGCCCGACCTGTAGGAGTCTCAGCCGCGTCCTTTTTACGAGAAGAGTATTTTGTGAGATTTTACAGTATTTCGAAGAGCGTTTTAATTATATAACTATGTATCGAGTATATGTACATGGTGACCGTCCACGGATTCTCATCGTTTTAACATACGTTTTTTACGATCGAGATCTTTCACGGATATGGATTTCCCTTTTTTTCACCGATTTTATACATACATATATATGTGCATATATGTATATGGATATATATATATATATATATGTATATATAAACCGTAAATCGAGTTACTTTTTTAATTTCTCTGTACTTAGGCACGCGCGCTACCCGCAGTAGCAATCGTCTGTATATCCTAGCCCTAGCCCACGTAAGAAATGTGCCACGTTCAAGTTCTTTGTTGCTACGCACGTAAGTATAATTTTGCGATACATTGCACGCGCACGGCGTTTCGAGACTTGTGTAAGGGTAATCGTTTTTCTTTCGCCCTGGAATTCGCATCTCGCATTCTTTTTCAGAGAAATTGTCGCGTCTCGATGATACGTGGTAAAGTGTACAAATTTTTACGTTCCTGATCGAACGGTATCGATCACGCTATCGATCGTTTTTACGAATCCCGAAACGAGACAAAGGCCGATGTGCGAGAAAATCTTATTGCTTGCGCATTGCCACTACAAATACATCCCACTTTCCTCGTCGTCGCTACTTGAACATCCCGTGTGCGATAAGCCATGTCAACTTTCCCTCGATTTTCATTATACTTTAGTATCGAAAAATAACGAAATGCTTGCGCGCTAATGACGTATATACATAGATCAAGCAACGCAGTTTGAAGACGGCTAATTAGCGGCTACTCCAGTCACTTTCCTATTGAAATACGGAAATCAAATATTTTTTCGCTACAGTATTTAAAAATAAATAATCACAAATTTATAATTGTATATAATAATTTTATAAAACGATGAAACTATACATACATACATATATTTTTTTGTGAGAGATATGTATTAAGTCTGAAAATTTGGCATGCATTAAGAGAAAAAAGATTGGCCGCGATTGTATTAATGAAGAGAAATAACATAACGCATAAATAATTAGGATTAAAGAATAATATAATCTTACTAGCTTGGATAATGATATATTGGAAAGAAAAGGAAGATTTCGACGAATGAGTCCTCGCACATTTACATTGTCAATTATCGACTTCATTCTTGTTCTAGAAGAATCGGGCATCCTTGGTCTATGTGCGTATATCATTGTGTGCTTGCGTCGCGAGTTTAGAGGATTATGCATGTGCGTATACGATATAATATCACTGGTACGTTCTCCATATGTACATACATACGTACATACACATCGTCGTATATCTCGTCGTCGCTTATAAGAGTTTTCGGTATAATCGAAACAGAAAAGAATCCCATAAAATTGCGCACAGCACGCTCGCATACACACACACGCACACACTTCACACACGCATTGTTCGGTTAATCTCTTAACTATATATTGACACAAGGATCTAGCAAAAGTTGAACCATTTACAGTAAAATTTTAGTTTTGAATTGATTAAAGTTTCTTTCGTGATTAATTCTTACTGTAGCTATTAATGTTGCAAATTCTGATAGTTCATGAACAGTTTATAATCGCAATCTATCTTGTTTCCAATAGTCTAATTTAAAAGAATCTTTTTTGCATGTTGTAAACGAAGGGTTAATATTAGCCGATTACCGACTTGTCGTGAGTACCGATTTATCGCATAAATAATGGGAATCAAATCGAAGCAAGTAAAATAAGAATTAAGAAATATGAAATGAGCGAGTTTCCGAGGGTTTTGTGTAACATACTGTAATACACTCGACCGTTATTTCTGTCTTTCTTTATTAACTGATTGTTAATCGTGTTTTTGTAATATTTTATAGTCTAATCTTTTTGTCGTGCCAATTGAAACGGCTACGTTTCGGTTTGTTTCGCAAGATTATTTTTAAGGTTTAAGGAATCTTAGTCTTGTTTTTTTACAAATGCCTACGCAACTCTATCTTCTTCTTTATCTCGCTATTTTATTCAATGACATTACACTGTATTTTGTCCGCTCAACTTGTTACATTAATATCTCGCGCGCGACTCTTACACTTTTCACCGTAACCCGACGAGAATATAGGAATCTCGTGGCATTACATAACAGGTATCCTCTACATGCCGACGTGTCTACAACTACGTAACTGTAACTTCATACGATATCGATGTACGAGTACAAGTACGTGAAGCATGATACCAAAAAATCGACCGTAAACATCGCGAAGCAAAATTCCTCTCTGCGCTTTGCGTCATGTCTTATTTCATTTACTTGGCAACGGGTTAAAGAATGGGCTAAAGAATGGTAGAATTATGTTCGAAGAATTTTAGCGTATTCTTATAAAGATGGAAGAATAAAAATCATTGATATCGCAATGTTCAGCGAAGAAAGGAAATAAATCGGTCGTCTTAATGTCACGTGTCTAATTTGCACTTTTATCGTATATAAGTACGGACCGTACAGACAAGTCATAGTTTGTAACATTATTTATAAGTTCGCGAAACGTTATTTTTACTACGACTGATAGGGGGGGGGGGAGAGAGAGAGAGAGAGAGAGAGAGAGAGAAGGAGAGAATCTCTTCGCGATTATTATCTAGCAAATTTTCGTGAAACTTGATTGTTCACATTCGGCACAAAGTCAAATGAAAGCGAATATAACGAGTAATAAGTATTTTCATGCCTACATTTCTTTCCCTTCTCCTCTTTTCTCTTCTCTTCTTCCATAGTAGAAGAGAACAAGTAACGGGTACGCCCTATTTTCTGAATTCGAGAGGTTTATGTAGCGACGTCGAACGGAAATAAATTAGCGCGAACAGGAGATAAATCGAAGTCACGTAATGACGGATTTCTGTTGTCCATGCTACTGGCCACGACAGTATGTACGTTTTGTGTGTATTGTGTGCGTGTGTGAGTGTGCGTGACACGCAAGGACAATGTCGTTATTATTCACAGACCATGAAAAAGAAAGAATTCATGAGTGTATAATGTATCATTTGTATGTGTGCGTGCGAGTATGCGTGTACGCAAAAGTGAGGTAGACGATGCGATGTGCCGAATAAATAGCTGATTTACGTGGCCGCGACTATATATGTATATATAGCGCGACATATACATATATTACATATACATAGACACCGAGATCGCACAAGTTTTCTTTTCTTTTATCGTACGTAAGAAGAAAAATGGACATGCGTGTACTGTATGCGAAATATATCGTAATTTGCGCAGATTTATTATTATTTGTAAATACGACAGTGTCACAGAGTCTGTGTTATCGAGGGAAAGCGATGACGTGATTTCGGACCCGTTCAAAATTGCGAGTCTTGTAATTTGAATCGCGGGTGAGTGACGAGCGACCGGTAATGTCAGGGAAAGTCGCATCGAATCGATGAAACGCCGTCACCTGTTGATGATCGAACGCGAGATACAGCAACGAGCGTCTTGTGGCGATCATGAGTGTGATTTAAGCCGATAATGGGCAACATATAAGAAAGCAATGCGGTATTACGCGATACAAACGCCAATCGTCGATAAAAAATAAGGAAGATAATAAATGCAGCACGTTGCCCGCGAAGCGCATTATTGTTTCGTCTTTAGCAATATTCTTTGTGGACCACGTTGCCGATTATGTAGCCTTAAATAGCGAAAGTGAAAGTAGACACGTGTGCAATTGGAATTAGCGTAACGTAAACGAGAATATAAGGAGATCCGAAGTAACAGTGTTAACAAGGAGCCGTAATTACAAGCTATTGCACGTAACTATCTGTGTCAGAATTTTGCGGTTCGTGGCTCAGTTGCGCTAACTCGCCAATTTTGGTTTAGTCTATTCCCTCCTAATGTAGAAAAAGAAACAGCTAATGGAAAGACAATACAAGAGTTTCAAAAAGGAAACGTCTAAAATTATGTCCGAAATATTAGAATTGATGCTTGATTATTTTTTTTCTTCTTTTTGGAAAAGTATTGACGTCGGAGATCGCTAATCTGGATTAGTAATGCAACTCTCAGTCTAAATAATACAGTTAACAGTTGAAAACAATTAAAAATATTTGATTATCCAATGATCCTATTAGCTTCGGAATTCGAGAACGTTATGCATTTCCAATAAGAGCGTACGAAACTACATCTACCATATCGCGGCAATTGGATGTTGCGTGCCACGGTCAAGATTAAATCACGAACAAATCATAGTCATTACGCTGTTATTCGATAAACAATCTCCTCGCATTGTCGAATCTTATTAAAAACGAATAGTATCGTTAAAATATTAATTATTATTGTCATTGTGATGGGCGACTGTCGTGACGGTCATTGTTAGGAGCTGACCTACTGAAAGTAGCAGCTTGAGCGGGTTCTTCGTAATTCTAGTGTCGACGAGATTTGCAGAATCGAGTTAAAAATTATGCACAAAATCTCGAAAGTTTACGTGAGCGCGATTTTGCTTTTATAAGAGATTTATGGCGGAATTTTATATCCTAGTTTTATATATATATATATATATATATATATATATATATATATATATAATGCATTTATTAATCTTGAGAAGAGTAATCAAGAGAGAGAGTTTCTTTGCGATTTTTTCAGAAAAAGAAAAACGAAAAATCTAATTTTATGGCAAACACTAGTGCGTCTTTCACTCTGAACGTTAAAAGCGAATGCATAAGAATACAGGTGAGATAAAATTGTATAGAGCATGCGCTTACGTTTCCACGTTACCATTTGTCACGAATAAATCGTATCCGACGATTAGTTTTAAACAGTGAGCTGCGGAATAATGTCAGATATACTTTCTTCTTGGATGGTTTCATCGACGGGATCAGGAACAGAGATTGTATATTCGGTGATGTTATCGTTTAGTCCGATATGTGATGTACACACACACACACACACACACACACACACATATATATATAAATATATATTCGTTATATTTATTAAAATTTTAAAAATATTGAAAGCGACGCATATATATATATATATACATATGTATAGAACTTGGCAGCTAACTGAAATATATGGAACGAGCGAACGTTTCCATGGAAGATGCGAATTTATTTCGGTTCGAATCGATATCTCGATGAAATCGTCCAAATGTGGCACAATCTTTCGGAGCTGGGCTAGTGCACTATCTTATCGCTCTTCCATTCACGGAGAGGAAAGGAAATGTTCCATTATCTTGTATCTATATCATGGTTCCACCATGGTTCCATAGTGGATCGTGCCTTTCTATAGTTTTTTCCTCACACAAGTCGTTTCATTAATTCATTTGTCGAAAAATTTGATTCTGTTCCTATAGGTAAACGCGGAGCGATTTTACGTTTCATATTCTAGCCACGAATTTTTAATTTAAAATAGTAGATAAAATAAAGATAAAATTAAATTTGATCTCACACACACACGCGAGCGCGCGCACGCACACACACACACACATACAGAGATATATGAGGTATCAAAGAATACACATGCAGTATATATTTTTTTTTTACTTTTCTTTCCGTTGTATATCATATCATGTTTATAATAATTTTCTAATGTGAGATTGCTCCGCCGTTTTAGAAAAAAATTGAGAAGCAAGAGAAAGAAGCTACTTGTGCCTCGAGCGCGTTATCTATTCTAGAAATTAAGTAATTAATCGAAATGATGTCATTTCTATAAGGATATATGTGTGGTGAACGATCGTCAGTGCTATTTGGAATTTGACTTTTTCTTGTCTTCGATAGCGGTTCGCTGGGCTCCACATTTTTATAAAGCGTAAAGTATCGCCGTCAAATATACATCATCGCGCGTTTAATGGTATATATTATAAGGGAGATATTATATACGGAGAAAAAAAGAGAGTGTGAAAGAGAGAGAGAGAGAGAGAGAGAGAGAGAGAGAGAGAGAGAGAGAGAGAGAGAGAGAGAGAGAGAGAGAGAGTGAAAGAGAAATGGGGTTTATTGATCTTATAAAAAAAAGAAAATATATCCAGTAGGATAGATTATAAGACGCGATTAAAGTAAAGAATCACGATCGGAAGAGACTGACGAATACAACGTCGTTCCGTAAAGATAATCACTTTTAATCCAAATCGCTATAAGAAAAACGATGGATCACGTAATTATTATTGCGCGTGAATGTGAGAAGAAAACGTGAAAGAAAAGAAACCAAAAAAAAGAAAGAAAGGAAAATTACCAAACTCGTCAATATAACTACGTCCCCTCGTACCCCGTTTTCTCTCGTATCATTAAATTATTCGTTATTGCGTGTCTCTTAGAAAGATGTCTAGCTGAAGACTTAAAGATGGATTATTATTATTATTATTATTATTATTATTACTATTATTACTATCGGTGCAAGAGAGAGAGAGATGAAAGTGTGAAAGAAGGTATCTCTTTGATAGTGACATTTAATAAGTGCTATACTAATTTAGGAGTGACTGACTCGACACAAGTCGAGTAAGAGCAAACGCGATGTGAATGATTGCGCGACTTGTGAAATTCGTTAGGAAATCAAATTCATATTGTTCGTGCCACGATTTTCATCAACTTTGTACTCTCGCCACTGTGACTTGTAATTCCGTCGAGAGGAGTTACATTAATGTGTGAAGAGAGAGAGCGAGAGAGGAAGAAGGAAGAACGAGATGAGGTGAATCAATAGTACCTTGCGTACAGTGCAATTAATACAGATGAAAAAACTATATAATGCTGCCGTGTAAAAGTACGCAAATGATCAAATACATATGGTTAAAGGCACTTAGCATGCGTGTATATCGTTGTATATCTGATGGTGCCATTCGAATGTGGATCGTGGAACGAACACAAGTAGAATATAAATAAAACATATATATATATATATATAGATATATATATATATGCAATTCATTGAATCAATCGCACGGTTTGAATGGTTGCGTGTATTTCAGATGTATATGGGACTATGTGCATGACTGCGTTAAACGTGTTACTAGATTACGAGGAAAATATTTCATTCTCATTCTGTGATGACTGTCTGCTGAATATGAGAGGCGAGAAGAGAACAAGAAATGTTTACATAAAGTCTTAAGGCTAATGGATTAATAAATTGATTTAGCGAATAAAGATTTAATTAACATTCGTTGTACTAACTGCGCAAGAGAAAGAGGAAAGGGAGAAATGAATCTTTATAAACGTAAAGAGACGCGCGTGTCTCTCGTTCGTTACGTGTGTGAAAAAGAGACGGACACGATAAATTCATCGCGCGCAAGATGTAGGACTCTTTAACATGTTAAAAACGAAGAAAAAAAAAAGAAAACCGAAAACACGCTGTATCCGAGTTGCGGCGAGAAGAGAACAGTATGATTTGTATACTGTATAACTTTAGTCGTTTACCATTGCTTTCGAGAATATATAAGAGTTATGTGTATAAATTATTATGTGTAATTAAACAGAAGTCATTTAGTAAATTCTAAGCGTACGTAATATATTATATATATTATAAATACCGAAAAGAAAAACGCGTATGCACAAACAATATAAGCACGCATAAACACATACAGCAGTTCTTTTCCGCTAGCTTGTCTCCTTTTACTTCCCGCGAATTTAGAAGTGCGCGAACGCAAGTGAGTGTGCAAAACGTAACATAAAATGTCACGCCGTAACATAAAAACTCACTCGCGCTCCGCATACTGTCACTCGCGTTCGCGCACTTCCGAATTCGCGGAAATAAAAAAAGACAAGTCAGCGGAAAAGAACTGCTCTGTGTGTGTGTGTATATATATATATATATATGGAGAAAAATTACAAGAGTAAAAAGGGAGAGCCATTGTATCATACGTTTGTGTAACTAAAATGATGTGTAAAATGATGATATAATTATTGAGGATATAACAATACAATAAATACTTACCGATGTCTTAATATGCCGTGAATGGCAGATGCCTCTGTGGCAATTAGCGTTCAGGTGCAATTTTCATAGGGCATATCTATTTTTTATCGCATATCATTTTAATGTATCACACACAAGAAAGAAACAGTTATATTTTTTTCTACTACACTTATATGTTTATTATGCAATATGCCATGATTTGTTACAAATGCAAAAGAAGCTTTGGAAATGTTCATAAATACAAGAAAAAAAAAATAATAGCAATGATAGATAAAACAGATTTTTAGATAGATCATATTAAAATATTATAACATAAATATCATAACATAAATTAATTATAATAACGTTAATTAATTTTCTTTAACATTTATGATTGGAATAGAATTCTATATTACTAGAACTGCGAGACTCGATTAGAATTTCAGTTAATATCTTCAATTGAGTATTTCTTTAACGCTCCGCTATGTGCGTCTTTAAAAACGTAAGTTGCGCTCGAGATTCCAGCGCAGCTAACTCGGCCACAACAGGAGCCATTTGTTGGACATGATTTTCGTAATTAGAACCTGTAAGATACACAGACGTATAACAATTGACAAAAAACATTTTTGTTACTTATTCAAGAAAGAAATAGCGAAGAAGAGCCCTTATTTTTGTTTTATATAATAATTGTTTATTGTAACATAAATGAAAAACAATATTACATACCCATTGCCATTTTTTTTTCGCCATACGTAACTTTTCCATCAAACTCGTTCATTGGCACTTTTATGTCCGGACTGACTTGTTGAATCGTCACATTCAAATGATCTTCAATTTCTGCCAAGTACTGTGAAAACATCAGTTAGTTATAAATACTCATCCATTAATTAAGTTTTATATACAATTTTCTTGTCTCAAATCAAGAGTAGATTATATTCGAGCCTTACCCGAGGTTCATTGTACCATATGCAACAGCCACCTTGATCAGTCAAGTTGGTGTTGTTGCAATTTCTTCCGTGAGAAGGGCACCAGGAGCCGTGATACCATACCTTTTCTGGGACACTACTGACTAAAGAAATAGCCAGACCCATTCTTTCAGCTCTACCAACTCTTCCAATGCGATGCACATAATTGGACTTCTCATCGGGCAAAGTCACATTTATCACTAAAAAAATAGTGCAAAAATAAGTACCGTGTTGTTGCTTTCGGGTGATTTTGTCCAAATAATTACTCACTAAAAGGCAGACCGGTGATATCCAATCCTCTAGCAGCTACATCGGTGCAGATCAAAAATTTCACCTCTTGACGTTTAAACTTTTCCAAATTAGCCTTACGCTCTGCGGGCTTCCTGTCTCCATGCAGACATACGCACGAGAACTTCTGTCGACCGGATTTCTGCAGATACCTCTCGAGATTATCGCAATCGAGTTTTGTTCTGCAGAATATCAATGCCCGATCCATGTTATGTTCTTTAATAGCGCGAATGCAGTACTCTCCCTTTAGTATCTTCACAGCCTCTGACAACGAGCCTGTAGGACAAACGTAATTATTAGACAAACATAATCATATCTTGTTATCGCTCTTGTTATTTTTATCGCGTGAGAATGGGATTATTATCTAGCGATTAAGACAATTGTCTAACAGGCAATATCATTTGTTCTATTCATCTCGTCTCTCTCGTGCACGCCGTCAGTTTCTATGCCATGCCTCAAGTCACGCCACGATTTGTCCTTCTGCGGGTCTACCATCACTACGATATGATGTACGGTCTCGGGTACTGCATCTTCGCCCTTTAAATCTACCCAAGTTGGGAAATGCATCAAACGTTCCTGCAGTAAAAATCAAACGCTCAAAATTCGTACGTACACTTACTTATATATTACACAATTATATTGAATGATGCAGATACATTTCGTGCCATCAGATACTTACGGCCATCTTTTTAACGTCGAATGAGTGTAATGTCGCCGAGCACACGATCATTTGCAATCTCTTGCCGTCAGATGTAATTTTCGGGATTTGTCTGTGCAGACGATCGATAAGTTCGGTGTAACCTTGGTTTAGTAGACCGTCAGCTTCGTCCAGCACAAAAAACCTTAAAATATATTAATTTACAGTTTATATCGACCTGGTGTTATTTCTCTTTGGAGTTAAATCATAAATTACCTGCAATGTGTTAACAACAAATAACCGCCTTGTATGAGATCCTCTAATCGTCCGGGAGTCGCAACTACTATGTCCACGCCAGAATTCAAAGTAGCAATCTGCTCTTTTACGTTTACTCCACCAATAACAAGCAGTTCTCTGATCATCGGATCCTTTAAATGTGTCTTGAACTAAAAAATAATAAGGCTACTTTGTTAAAATCATATATACACTACAGTTCAAAAGTTTACAAGACTTTTTAAGAACTACCTTTTTAAGAAAACCAACAATGGTGTCAACTTGTAAAGAAAAACGTCATATATGAGAAACTTTACTGTGTATGTTTTAATTATTAAACACAGTATTACTTGTTTGTAATCATTTTTTGAGGAAAAATTTCATTTAAAGAATTTTATTGGCATCACTGTTGTGTTTTTCTTAAGAAGGTAGTGCTTCCAAACTTTTGAACGATAGGGTATAGTCTCGATGGTAAGTTTATTTGAATTCTCACCTTCTGAATTTGATTGTAAGTTTGTTCAGCTAATTCACGAGAAGGTTCCATGATGATCGCCTGAGGTGCGTTATTTCTCGGTTTATCGCTTTCGTTAGAGCTCTGATTGCTGTTAACAGGATTGTACTTGACAGATTCTTTTGGAGCCGACGATACAGCTACATAGTCATTTGGGGGTGGATGCTTAAACGATTGCGCTCCAAAATTGAAGGCCATCTCAGCGTTTTTCAACACGACAGCGGGATAATAAGTCTGTGATTTTTGCTGTGCATTTAATGTAAATGCGACACCCAAATCTACGCCGTTCTTGGTAAATTTTATTTCGCCCTTCACCAAATCAAGGAAACATCCGATCACGTCATGCATCCCAAAGGCCTCTCCATAGTTATCGAATTGCTTCGCATTCGATTTCTTTCCCGTACCACCAAATCCATAACCGAATTTATCTGTTCCTAAATCTAAAGCAGCCTATTCCAAGAATAAAAAAATTCTTAATGAATCTCAATCATAATCGATAGTAATTTAGAACGATGATTATTGTATCACTTATGAAAATGCTTGCCTGAGACGTAGACCAGCCAACTCGGCATAAACCCTCGTCAGTGACCGTTGCTTCGAAAAAATACTTGCCGCTTCCCGATACCCCTTTATTTGCACGACAACCATGCCATTCTTTTTGTTCTCTACTCTGACATCTTAAACCATCCAGCGTTACTGCCATGGCATGTCCTCTATCAAAGAGACTCAGTCCCCAATGTGTCGCTATAAAAAATAAAATATTTGTACTACTTTCGACAAGTTTTGTAAATTTGCACTTTTGTCAATATTTAATGCATACGTTGTTGAACTACAGCAGTTCCAGCTCCTTTTCCAGACTCCAAATCTTTAAGAGTCTCCCAAACTGTTTGCAAAATAGGCAAACAGAAAGCACCAGTTTTTCCACTACCAGTTTCTGCAGCCATGAGTACATCGCCACCACCCAGAATCAATGGGATAGCTTCGGCTTGAACATCTGTTGGTAGTCTGCAATTTATATGTTTTTGAGACTAATAATATTATCTGTTCTCTCTCTCTCTCTCTCTTTCTCTGATATGTCACTTTTTAATCGTAAAGTTACGTCTTTTGATCCTATCTTTACTTACGTCCAATCCATCTCATCAATAGCTTTTGCTATTTCTGGCAAAACACCCATTTCTAAAACGTAAAAAAGATTAATATATAATTGTGATAGAAAATGATACAAGGATATAACAATTATTGCGCAAATTGACACAAGTAAACTGACATTTTGCACAAGCTAAATTATAACACAAGTAATTTGCTAAACGCGCCATACGTCATACCTTCGAAAGCAGTCATTCTTTATCAATTGTGTTTATCTCGATATGTATAAAAATGCGAAAAAATCGCTATGCTAAATTAGAATATATGCCAGCCGGTCCTCGTCCGCACGTATCTTGATGTATCTCAACCTCAACAGCTTGAACAGCGAACAGCTCGAGTTCTCGAGCAGGTTAGGTTAGATTAGAGAATTAGACGGTATTCGTGTTTACCGCCAGATGGCTTTGCACTCTTCGGTGAAAGATCCCTCTGCCGACTGGATTGGATTGGACAGTGCCCTTTTCGAACACGTGAGCACACGCTGCACACGTGAGGTGAGGAACTGAGAGAAGCCGCAACGGGCACGGACCGGTTCGAGCGTGTTTTGTTCGGAAAGGTTTTTTTTAAGTATTGCGACGATTGCGACTGTTACTGTCTGCATTGTGAGTCCGGTAAGTCCGGTTGGATTCATTGCGTCAGTGCAACTGAGAATTGAGACGCGCCTTACGGCTCGTACGACAATTGGTTCGTCCTGGCCATATTAAGAGCAGTACTGCTCAAAGGCCATATCACAAAGAAGAAGAAGAGGAACTGAGAACTGAGGGATCATATCAGATCATATTTACTAAAGCAGAAGAAGGAGAGGAGGAAGCTAATCAGTTCAACAGGTAGTTTCACAGGTATTTATTTTCTATAAAGCAGACCTCTTTCTAATAGGACATCGACCGTGGCTGCGGTCGACCTAAATTATTTAGGCCGCCTGCTGTAAACACTTGATAGGCGACCGGGGCGACCGGACCTGGCTTCAGGACAGGCCGCGTATTTTAGTGACCCGACCTGAAATAGGCCGTTATCATTTGCGATGTAAACGCGCGATCACGCGCGACGCGTCCTAAAAGCTTTATTTGCTTGTTCGGATTCGCTGCAATTCAGGGCGATCCCAAATACGATCCCGTTAATTTTTAGGTCTCTTTCGGTGTAAACGAATGATGACTAGACCTACTTCGGGTCACAATATAGGTCAGGCCGCGATCAGGTCGCTGGGTGTTTACGTTTACGTAGCCAATTATTGCCTGTTCTTTTCAGCTCAACTTCTGCATGGTTTATCTTTTTTTTTCTCTTTTTCTCTCTCCAACATGAAAAGAAAAAGAGGAAAGATGAACTATGCAGAAGTTGGTATGCGATGTTTTGCGAGAATAAGGCTCCAACTGAAAAGAACAGGCCTTGTAATTAACTTTCCGTGTGCATACGTTTTTTCTGTCACGTTTAACGTTATTTTTCCCTATTTTTAAGTATTTTCAAAAATCTGGAAAAATCTACAAAACATCTGTCTACATTGTAGTTGACAATTTTCTAGTCATTTCGATAACTACTTATCATTTATTTGATATTTTCTGGCTGGCTTGCAAGTTTTGTAGTTACAAATAGATATTATTTTGGCTTGGATGCCGTAGACCCATGTATGCACACGGAGGGTTAAAATTATCGAGACTCAACGAGTCCATTTGCAGAATCGAAACAAGATCAATAACTCAGTTTAATATATTATTGAACGATATTGTTGTAATTTTCCACAAGTAATTTATTACATATTTACAATCATTTAATTTAATATTATTGTTTATGGAACTTGTAGATCACGAATTGTGTGAAATAGATTTTTAACTATGGATTCTTCAAGTTGGAAAGATTTTACATCTACACAGTCTGTTTGTGAAGAAACTTTTGTCAAGGATTACACAGAAGCAGAAGCTGAGGAATATTTAAAAGTACAAGGATTATCATTTAATTATACAAAGTTTTTTGCGCAAATTTGTGTTCATATGTAGTTATTTATATGTATATTACATGTATACAGGGTGTCCCATTTTAATTGGAGCAATTAAAATGGGATACTCTGTATATATAATTATTAATATAAATTGAGCTACTTTGAAAGATAGATACTTATTCTGCAAATATAAGAATTGTCATCTATTATGTTTCTACATTTCTTTTAGTACATGAATAATAGAGAAAGAGATGAGAATAGAAAGGAGTCCAAGTTAGATATGACGTTCCAAGAATTAGAAGACAATCTGCAAAAACTCTATAGGGAAGATCTGGCTAAAGTCTATCGAGAGTGCAGTTTTACTTACAGTCCACAATCTAATGATCTATCTGTTCTGGCCATGAAGGATAAAATACTACCAATAATCGAGACAAATTCTGTAGTCGTCATTCAAGGACCAACTGGCTGTGGAAAAACCACTCAGATTCCACAATTTATTCTCGATGCTAATATCAAAAAGAGACTTAACTGCAATATTATAGGTATTTTTTAAATCAGTTTTACTATTACAATTAAATTATACAAAAATTACAATATTTATATACGCAACAGTTACGCAACCAAGGCGAATCGCCGCGATAAGCATCGCCAAAAGAGTGTGTCATGAAGGAGGTTGGCGTCTTGGTACCCTCGTGGGCTACCAAGTGGGTATGCAAAAGGAAGTCTCACCTGAAACCCGTTTAACTTATTGCACCACCGAAATTCTCCTACAACATTTGATTCACCATAAGCATCTGTTGGACTATACGCACATTATATTAGACGAAATTCACGAACGCGATCAAAATTTGGATTTTCTTTTACTTGTGGTTAAAAGATTATTACAAACAAATTCCAGACAAGTTAAAGTTATTCTCATGTCGGCAACAATCGACGTAACGAAATTTGCGAGGTACTTTTCTACAAAAGTAGAAAATAATTTAATTCCAGCGCCAGTTATCAAGATACCTGAGAAAAGAAATTTTCAGATTCGTACGTATTATTTGGACGAGATAAAAAATATAGGAAATGTGAGTATAGATTATGAAGAATATTTAATAATTATTTATAATTTTATGATTTTGTGTAATTGTGTCGATTTGTTTTTTTATTAAATTAAATTAAAATTATTCCAATTTTATATATTAATATTTCAGATGTATAAATTATAAATATATAACAATAGATTTGTATTTTATAGATACCAGAAGTATCTGCCATGGAACCGAAAGTCACTCAAAGCATGATGAAGTTTTGCTCGCTTATTATCAATGCTCTAGATGAAATTGATATCAATGATAACGAAGAAGACTCAAATCCGCCTCAGAGACATGCCGTTCTCGTATTTTTACCAGGAATTTATGAAATTGAGGAATTATATAATTACTTGTCGACTTTCTATGAAAATAAATTATGGGACCTAACAATTTTGCATTCATTGATGTCCGATGATAATGAACAGCATCGCGTTTTCCAAAAACCACCGGAAGGTTACAGACGCATTATACTCTCTACAAATATTGCTGAAAGCAGTATTACGGTGCCAGATGTAAAATATGGTAAATATAAAATTTTTATAAATTATATATGATCATAATTCTTGAGAAAAGAAAACAGTTTAATTACAAAGAAATATTTCAAATATTTAAAAAAATATAAATAAATATTATTTCATAATAATAATTAATGATAAGTGAAAAGACAGTGGTTAATTAAATACGTATAATTTATAGTGATAGACTTTTGTCTCGTAAAACTGCTGACATTTAATCCTGCAACTCATTATCAAAGTTTGCAACTTTGTTGGGCGAGTAAGACGAATTGTACTCAACGAGCTGGTCGCACGGGTCGTGTAATGGATGGCAGAGTGTACAGATTAATACCAAAAGCATTTTATGATGTAAGTAGTTTATATAAGAATAATATTATGCTAATATTGTGATACAAGACAAAATTTTTATTTGGAATTTAAAACTACACGTTTAACAGGATCTAATATTTAATAAGTAATATAAATTTAATGGATTATTATTATTTTATATTCTTGTAATTATATAATACTTTTTTTAAAGATCTACAAGTAATATGCGCGTGTAATTTTTTATAGTCCACGTATATATTGTTACACGCATAAATATCACTTGTAGACCTTAAAAAAAAACTATCATACAGTTACAAGAATATAAAATTATAATAATCCATTAAGTTTATATTATTAATTATTTATTATATTTTTCCATGTAATATTTATTAATTATTTTCCCATAAAATTTACAGAGTATTTTAGAAGACCACAGTATGCCAGAAATGCTCCGTGCCCCACTCGCCAATGTCGTTCTCCGCGCCAAAATTCTTGACCTCGACGAGCCACGTATCCTTCTTTCACATTCCCTTGATCCACCTACTCTCTCTAATTTGGCAAATACCATCTTGAGCTTAAAAGAGGTCGGAGCTTTAGTAGATGATGATTCTTATCAACTGTTTGACGGAAAGTTAACCGATCTCGGCAAGATAATGGCACATCTTCCGCTCGACATTCGAATTTCGAAATTAATCATGTTGGGCCATGTTTTTGGGGTTTTACGAGACGCTATTATTCTGGGGGCCAGCATGGCCGTTAAAGATGTCTTTTCTATGGAGCAATGCCATCCTACCGTTTCCTCTTATACGATTAGGAAAAAATGGGCTCACAATTCTGATAGCGACTGCATTGCCACCTTAAATGTTTATAAGACGTGGCAAAATGAAAAAGCTAACCGTCGATTAAACACTCGTCAAACCGAGAGACAATGGGCCCAGAGAAATGGACTTCAGCTAAAAGCCTTGCGTGAATTAGATGCTCTGGTGAACGAGATTACCATTAGGTTGCTGAGATTGGGAATTAAAGAAAGTATAGGAGTTAATAAAGTCATTTGGCAAGGTATATTTAATTATTTAACGTTCAAGCTTTTTTGAATTATTCATTAAAATATTAAATTATTTGATTATTATTTTTCTTATTTTCTAATTATTTTTAATTATTTTCCTCATTTACTTCTAGGTGTAGATCGCGATTTCGTGCTTAAAGTCGTACTTGCTGGAGCTTTCTATCCCAATTATTTTATCAAACGTTTGCAAAATCAAGAAACTTATGAAGAAAATATTTCAATGACTCTCAGCAGTTCAGATCCCATGAAGACAGTTTATTTAAGAGGTTGGCCAATGAAACAACCTGGATATTTATATGCTAAGAAATTTCAAGAGATTTTTTCCAAACATCTAAGAATTCCAGAAAAACAAATAGTAATATCTTTTAATGCATCGCGTATTTACGTGCAATTTCGCGAGAAAGAAACGGCCATTGACGACAGTCTTCAAAATATATCGGAGTCTGTTTATCAGGTGATTATAAAGAAATATGTATAATATAGATATTCGGATTATGTAAAACAAAAATATTAGTATTATTCTAATATAATAACATTTATTTATCAGGCCGTCATGATGAAACAATGCAATATACCGATTGAAATAAAGTTGTTAAATGAAAGAGAAGCAAATGAGAGGGCGAGACATTATGATGTCCATAAATTCGAACGGAATTTTTTCTTTCGTAGAAATGTTAGGAAGATAGAGAACAATGTTTCTAAAACCAGACCAACATTGCCAGGACTTGATGTAACTTTTATACCTTTATTTATACAAACTGTAAGTTTTCTTTTATTTTATTGGTTAGTAAAGAATAATTATTATATAAAATTAAAAGAAATTTTTTATATAGGTGCCTTTCATTTTTGTCATTAAAAAAATATTTATAATAATTAAAATAAATTGAATTATTGTATGCATTGTATCTTACTGTCTGCTACAATAATTAATAGATGCATTGCTTATCTAATTACTAGCATAATAAAACTTTTATTTACTCTCTATTAATTAAATATTTATTTTTTTGTAATTTTATATATATATATATATATATACGTAATATTTTTAGATTATTAGCCCTGGATATTTCTGGGCAACTCTTGACGACGATACCACTCGTCACGAATTGCGAGTTATAGAAGAGAGTCTCAACAAACATCCTTTGAAAACATTTCTCTCTATCCCAAAAACCTTGACCATAATCGCTGCCCCTATGGAAAAGAATAACTTTTCGACTTTTCATCGTGCCATAATTAAAGAATTCATTTCAGAAGTTGGAGAATTGGTCGACATTTTCTTTATTGATCACGGTCGTTTTTCTAGAGTACGATCTAGTGATCTAAGAGAAATTAATAATTCTACAATCTTAAATATTCCTCCCTTAGCATTTTCTTGCAATTTGGCTTTTTTGCGTCCTTCAAATCAAAGTAATGTTCACCAATGGTCGGAAAGATCGAGAAATTATTTTGTGACACAAATCAAGGAAAACGAAAAGATATTTGGAAAAATTTACTCGGTTGTTGATAGCGTTATTAACTTAGAGTTGATTGTGGTTAATAAGAAAGGAGAGAGATTTAATGTTAATGAGGGTTTGATTGAAAAAGGATATGCTGTAAAGAGGGAAGAAACCTATTTATCGAAGCATAATCATGAATTAAGGGCAGATATTGATATTGTTAACGCAATGTCGATAGAGGAGAAAAAGTTTTATGAAGAGGAACAATATGACAAACATTGTTTGTTAGAAGTAAGTAGAGTAGTTGAACTTTGTATGAAGATTTATGGTAACTATTTGTTGAAAAATCAATTAATTTTATACTTTTATAGTATCCCGATCCACCTAGAGAAGAGGATTGCAATTTTAGCATAAAACTCCAAGGTCCACATTCTCCCTTAGAAATGGAGTTGATCCAGTTGACGTTGGGTGAAAAATTGAGGAAAATAAGTGTAGAAATGAATTCCGTCAATTCTGTCCTTTTAGATAACGATCTCAATCAATCGAGATGTCTTTTGGTCGCTCAGAGCACCACTCAATCCGTAAAAAATTGTCTGATGTTAAGAAATACCACTTTTCTGCCAAATATTCCTGGACTTGCGGCATTGCTCCCGCTAATTTTTGCACCGCGTATGGAATTGAGATGCAATTCTCGCAAAACTTATTATACGGGAGCTTTATGTGGTTTGGGCCCGATAGATAATTGCATTAACCGGGCTATATTTCCCGATCACGATATGGAAATTCCATTTGACGTAGAAATCACGATCGATGATGTGAAAGAGGTATATCATCTCCATAAATAATAAACTGATAATTTCGCAATACTTATCGTGAAATTTACATAAGATATTATTACACAAAATTGCTCATTTTCTGCTACCCATCAATCTCCATTAATTTTATAGATAGATTATATAATTATAATGTTTTTCTATTATTATTACTTCATTTTTTACTCCTCTCAGCTTTATAAATAATAACATTGATAATCAATTTTTCTAGATAAATAAACTGCGCCACTGGATGAATACCGGGATGCGTTTAGATAACTCCAGTGACGAGGATATTATAATGTGTCAAAATAAAATCAAACACATTTTGCTGAACGTGAGAGACAAACAAAGACAATTACGAGATCCAAAAGACGACGAAATCGATCGTCATAGCAATAAGTGGAATCGCTACAACAGACCACATATTTTGCCGTCCGTTCAAAAATCTGTGACAAAATACGACGTATATCCGTTGCATAACGCGTTAGAACTACGCGAAACAAATGAACAGATGGAGGAGATGCTGAAGCATCTCTCACAATTACAAAATCTTGCCTACGAGTATGTAGATATATTTTTTTCTGTATATTCTTAGATTTATATTATATATATTTTTTCTATTTTTTGCCCTAGGGATGCACAGAAAATGGGAAACGTGGCTGCTTTTTGTAAATTATGTGGAAAGGAAATGGTTGGCCTATTGGAGCTACGTTATCATCTTCATTCGGAGCAACATGCAAAGAATGAGAAACTCTTGCAGCGTCAACTACATTAAGAGATTACAATAAAATCTGGAAGTTGCGTTCTGGATTTTTTTTAAATCTCTGATCTTATTTCAATGGTACAAACATGAGAAAGCATTTTTATGCATCATTTTTTTGTTTACCTTATTCTATGTGTTACGTAACTATTATATAGCGAACGTATGGTGAGAACAGAATTCTCTGACTTATTATTAGAGAGAAATGCAGTTCTAGAATAAAAGAACATAAAATAGAGACACATTCTATTAATTCATGTAACAATAGGAGCAATTTACTTAAGTTTATGATATTGTGGATATACAAAAAAGTTATTTTTTACGTAGATTTAATTATATGCTATCTCTACAATAGATAACATATAATTTTATTATTTCTTATGTTAATTGAAATAATATGTCATTCTCTTAAGAAGGCATTTGCTAAAAAAAGAGATAATTTTTGTTGTCATGCATTATTTACATTGCCTATACATAATCTCCATATTTCAATTTCTTTGACTAATTAATTAATTTCACGATTAATTAAATATATTGCTTAATTTTGTTCCTTTTTATTTTTATTTTTTGAAGATTTTATATAACTATATTGTTGACAGGCAAAAGCTACATATGATCTATCTACATATATATATATATATATATATATATATATTTTCGAGTATGTATCACCATAAATAATTACATTTTGTAATTTTTAAGAATACAATGAAATAAAACATGTATTAATGCTGCGAAATATTTGTTTTGTAAACACATCTTCCCTGTAAACCACATTTTTCCACACATATGTGTGTTCCTATATACTACTAAACTAATAAAAATTTCAAGAACTGTAATTCTTAGAATTTGAGTTTCGAAATTTCAATGCAAAAATCAGAAGTCTCGAAAATCAACAAAATATGAAAAGAATATATAATACAGAACTTCAAATGGCGAAAATCAGAAGTCTCAAAAGTTGACAAAGCATCAAGAGAACATAATCGATGAGGAGGTTGCGCTATTTAAAATTTTAAAAATTTTCCCAAGTTTTAAGAATTGTGATCTTGAGAATTCATAAATTTCTTGATACATCAATAAGATGGATTAATGATTACCAACAGTCGATAAAGTTACAAACGTTTTTATACCGATTGTAAATATTCTGCAGCTGACATAAGTTTAAACACTTAAAAATTTAACAAATTATCAGAAGAATAAAATAAAAAAGAAGATAAGAAATATGTGATTTTAAGAATTTTCATTTTTTATCAATTATAATAGGTATAAGGTTTGGGGTTAGGTTAGGTTATAGTTACACCTTATGCATTCGCATGATTGGAAATTTTGTGAAGAAGTGTGTATTATGCTAAAAGCGAAAACTATATACATATGGCTAGTTGACTAATAAATTTATTAAAAACACAAGTTTTCATTTGTTACTTGTAAATTTCATTATAATTCTCACAAGAACTAAGTAATAAAAATGAAACATACATTGTTTGATCGCCTTTTTCTACATGCGAGTTTTTGCTGTCGGAGATTACGTTATTGTACTTCTCCTGCAAATGCAACAGAATCATGGAACAGTAAAAGACTAACAGGTATTTTTTCTATTAACTTACTTTTTTTTACACCCAGATTTGCATACATTAAAGCTTGCAAGTAAGTAAATCAACTGAAAATTATCAATTAAAAATTAATAAGGATTAACTGGAAGGTAATATCTTGTTGTCTAACTAATTAATCTAAAATTTATATTAAAATACAGATTTTCCTGCAACTTTTAAGCCAAAGGATGTAGAAAAAGGCTGGTATGACATTTGGCAATGTAATAAATACTTTGCATCATCCAGGATAACAAAGAGAACAAACAATAATGCGCAAGAGGAAAAGGAAGCCAAAGAATCCTTTAGTATGGTTTTACCACCACCTAATATTACGGGAATATTACATCTGGGTCATGCACTTACTGTTACAATCCAAGATGTTCTGGCGAGATGGTTAGCAAAAGTATATAGTAAATTAATGATATAATATAATAATAAAATAACACATGTACATAAATAATAGTATATGTGTAACATAATACATAATGCATGATATTACAATATGATAGTTTGGAATATTGTGTAATAATGTGTAATATATGTTTATTATGTTATTAGACACTATATATTATGGAATTTTTATCGCGCTACATTGATCTATTATAGGTAAATTTACCGTTATTATAGATTTTTCTCTACTGCTCACGAACATACACACAGGCACAGAATGAAGGGTCATCCAGTGTTGTGGATACCGGGTCTGGACCATGCGGGAATTGCAACACAGGCGGTAGTGGAACGTACGTTGCGGCATACACGCAAGATTACACGACACGATGTGGGCCGTGCCGAGTTCACGCGACTGATCTGGCAGTGGAAGACGGAAAAAGCCGCGATTATCAAGGAGCAGTTGAAAGCCCTCGGCGCTACGCTCGATTGGGACAGAGAATACTTTACCATCGATGAAGTAATATATTTTTCTGTTGTGCTATACTAAAATTTACTGTTACAATTACATTTGTCGTTTTATATTTATTTGTTGTATTTGTAATATTATTGAATTTTCATTTATCGTAGAATCATAGCGCGGCTGTGACAGAAACGTTCGTACGACTAAACGAGAGAAATCTGTTGTACAGAGCCAGAGACCTTGTTAATTGGTCGCCAGCTCTGCGCAGCACGATCTCAGAAATCGAAGTCGAAGACTTTGTGGTGAACGGCAAGACACGACTCCAATTACCTGGCTATGATACCAAGATCACCGTCGGCCAACTAATCAAACTGGCCTACCCAATCAGAGACTCGAGTAATTTAAATAAGCACAAATAAGAAATTATATAAATTATATATATTATAAATATAATAAATATTATTATATAAAGAGATAAAAATAATCAAATGTTTTCTAAAAGCCTGCTTTTTTAATTTTAATTTTAATTTTAATTTCAACTTTCTAATAGATTTGTAAATTTTTTTCGTTTCACAGAGGAAGAACTGATAATTGCAACAACTAGGCCTGAGACAGTTTTTGGAGATGTAGCGATTGCTGTGCATCCAAACGACGATAGGTATTCGAGATATATTGGTCGGCACGTTTTACATCCCATAAGAGAGACTTTTATACCCATCATAGCCGACTCTTCGGTCAAGAGAGAATTTGGCACTGGTAAAAATTTATATAGAATAAATGGATAAATTAGAATAAATTTATGTAGGATATTTAATACAGAAACAAAAATTATACAAGAAAGCAAATTTCTAGTAATTATTCAGGATTAACAATTTTATTTATATTATAACTAATTTATATATATATATATATAGTTTACATATTTATTTTTTACTTAATTATTGATTTGTTAATTATTTATTTTACTTATTTATTTATTTTATTTGATTATTGGTGAGTATTTGTTTTACAGGTGCAATAAAAGTTACACCGGCACACGATCGCTTAGATTACAACATCGCCAAAAGACATGGCTTGCCAGTTATCAGAGTTATTGATGAAGATGGCAACATGACAGATGCATGCAAGGAATTCAAGGTGTGTGATCCTGTCTAAGATTTATTCATTTCTTATTATTAATAATAAATTGTCTCAGGGAGTTCCGAGATTCATCGCACGGAGGAGACTAATGAATCAATTATCGGCACGAGGCATGGTGAGAGGTGTGGAAGATAATCATCGGATGATACTGCCATTATGTTCGCGTACACATGATGTGGTTGAGTATTTGCCAAAGGAACAGTGGTTCTTGCGCTGTGCGACAATGGCTAAGCGGGCATGCGAAGCCGTGGCGAATGGTCAACTAAAAATCGATCCGAACGATGACGGCATTCACGAACAAATGTGGTATAACTGGCTCGAAAACCCCAGGTAAAATTATCATTTAATTATTAAATAAATAAATAAACTTGTTTGCACAAGAATAAAAAGTTTATTTTTTCTTCAGGGACTGGTGCGTGTCGAGACAGTTGTGGTGGGGTCATCGAATTCCGGCGTATTCCATAATTCATGGTGATCGTAAAGACGATGATAGTGATAGTGATATTTTCTCCACCAGTAGCAATAGCACCACTTCGTGGATAGTCGCACGATCCGAGGAAGAAGCGCGTTCTCGCGTACGAGAGAAATACGGAGATACAGTGAGCTTGCGTCAAGATCCAGATGTCCTGGACACATGGTTTTCCTCGACAATTGTGCCATTCGCTACGCTTGGCTGGCCGGAAATTGTTAGTCTCTTTATTATTCTTCTTCGGTATATATATTTTATTAGATATAACTTTGTATATATTTTCTTATACATATCACAAAAATTTATAGACGGAGGATATGGCAAGACACTATCCGCTAACACTGATGGAAACGGGCCATGATATCCTCGTGTTCTGGGTGGCGAGGATGGTGATGCTAAGTCTGGAACTGACGCAGCGTTTGCCATTTAAAGTATAATTATACAACAGATATAAATTATTTATATCTGTTTTTATCAGTATTTTATGAGAATCTTAATTAACTTTTGTACATTGTATTAACAATAAGTAGTCCGATCTATTCATCATTGAGGCGTACTACTGTAAAATATAATATTGTAAGGGGACGATTAAATTGATAATACAATTGATAATTATAAATTATGTATGTGTGCAGGAAGTTCTACTTCATGGCGTTTTATGTGATGGCAACGGCAAGAAAATGTCTAAGAGCTCTGGCAATGTCATCTCACCAGAAAACATTATCAATGGCTGTACCTTTGAGGTGAATATTTTTCGAAATTATAGCAATTATATTATTTGGTGGTTTTATTTACTTATAAAATATAAAAATTCTTAGAATCTCTGTAAATAAAAATTGATTAAGTACTAACAAACTGGAATTATTTAAAAAGAAATATAGTGTGTTGTAGTTCTATTATTTTAAAATTGATTAGAATATACAATTATAATGCAGGAATTGAACGAACAAGCAAGACGCAGTCACGCGGCTGGTATTCTGAGCGCCGAAGAATTGCAGCGAACGTTGCGTGTTAATACAAAATCGTATTCCACGGGAATACCAGATTGCGGTGCCGATGCTTTGAGACTATCATTATGTGCGCGTAATATTAAGAGTAAGCAAATTAAGAATCTTAAGAAAGAGAAAGTAAGAAATTTGTAAGAGAATAGAATTTTTTAAAATCTTGTTAAAAAATTTGTTTAGCTTTCAAGAATCGATAAAGTAATGATTAAGTTTGAATAATTTATAACGAATTAAATATTTTATTATTATACTACATATCTTATCTCTTTTCCTACAGATCATACCATCAGTTTCGATGTGGATGATTGTCGGACAAGCAAATATTTCTGTAACAAGATCTGGCAGGCAAGCAAATACGCGTTACTGATGATAAAGGAGGATCAACATGAAAATGAAGGAAAGGAAAATCTGAACGATCTTGATCAATGGATTCTGAGTCGATTATCGTGGATGATAGGAATAGTGAACGATGCATTTGCCCAGCGAAATTTCCATAAAGCAATCGCTGCGATTCGCCAATTTCTGCACTATGAATTCTGCGATTTCTATGTGGTATGATATAAATGCTCAATGTTATTTAATATAATGTAATAATAATATTTATAGGGTTTTTATAAATTTGTAAATTCTGTAAAAATATTAAGAATTTCAAGATTTTGATCACTATAACAATAATTTGGAGTAATTCTTAGTTAAAACATTTTTTTTATATTTTTAAACATAGGAGGGTACAAAATTTGGATTCAAAAGCGGTAATTCCGCTGGACATTCCAACACTCTTGCGAAATGCCTGGAAGTGTCATTACGCATCCTCGCACCTGTTACACCCTATCTGTCGGACGATTTATATCTGAGACTTGCCAAGAAGGGACTTCCAGGATTTCGGTCAGTTGCCTCGTTGCTTGAGACTTCCTATCCCATGCCATGCGAAGTATGTGAACTAAATAATCATATTATCACTCTTTTTTATATAACTCTCTCACTGTTTTTATCCTAAATGCTACTATACATGTTAAATAATTTATTTTTATTTATTTTCTATTCTCATAACTTCTTCTAATATTCTTCTAATAGTTTGAACATCTGAGAGACATCACGTTGGAGGAAAGAATGCGTGAACTCGTGGATGTGATAAATGCGATCAGAAGCTGCATGGCGAACGTGAGCAAAAAGTCAAATCCAGGAGGTAAGTATTGATAATTGGCGAAGTAGTTATGCTAATTAAATAATTTAAATATATAAGGTAAATTTTAATAAATATGCTTCTATTTGCATAGTTAATATTCTGGTTGGCAATGTGAGCGATTATGATTTTTATCAGAAAAATGTAAACCTGATCAAAGGAGTGAGCAGAATCTGGAACGTGTCTATTCATTTAACAGAATCAGCAAATAATGGCAATTTTAACAGGATGACAACGGCACAAAACAATAATTCCAATGATGGCGGTGTTTATACCATCCAATATATGCATACAAACGATTGCTCATTACTCATCACAGCTATAGTAAGTGAAAAAAAACATGGTGCTCGATTATACTTTAATATAAATTAAATATACATTTATATCATAATTATAATTATTTTTTGCATATAAAGGATTTATTATATGTGTCATTTTCCAGGATACATCGATGTTGGAACAAGTTAAGAAGAATATTGCGAAGAGGAATAAATTGGAAGAAGTGTACTAATTATAAGAAGAAGAAAGTTAAATAGTGTACGCGTACAACGTTATAGCTTCCATTCACTTACGTCCCTCACCTGTGAATAATGTAATTAATATATAAATAAAAAAACTATTCATATATTTGGTTGTAGTCCTGCTAAACGCAAAAAATTACACAAAATTACTGCGAGAAATAATGTGTGTGGACACATTTAATCCAACTGAAACCAGTTGAGTTTAATTAAATTCAGTTTCTTCGTTCTCTCAAATTGTATCTAAATATATCGAGTTTAAAAGTCTAATTTGAGCGTTGCGAACGCCAAATATCCATAAATATAAAAAATATAAATGTGTACATTCTGATTTATATTTTATACTCTTTAGAGAGAGAGAGAGAAAGCTTTGAGAGATTTAATTTCTCTCTCTGATATAAGAATGAGAGAGAGGACAGATTTAGGGTGCATCCCCATGGAGAAAGAAATAGCGGAACGGAATTAAAACGGAATTCCTTTGATTGGCTAATATCCCATTTTGAGAGCCCCCACCTGGAGATTAGCCAATCAAAGCAATTCCGTTTTAGTTCCGTTCCGCTATTTCTCTTTCCATGGGGCGCGTTCAGCAGACCAAGCCGCTCAGTAGCAGTCGAACGTGATTGGCTCTTACTTTTAGAACCAACCAATCAACGCAGTGTATTGATAAGACGAACTCAACAGTTGTGTCTGCTGAACGCGGGCAATCTATAATACTTATTACGTTTATGAAAATATTTCTGTGTGACAATATTAGGTTAGATTGGTGAAATTGAGCTACACAACTGGAGCCGTATTGAGGTGTATTGATAAACCGATATTTGTGACATAAATCATTGAAAAATGATTATGGAAGCATTGAACGAGCATTTGGAGGCTTTGGCCGGTCATGTTTTCGATAACGACAAGCTGGTAATTCTATCGCGATCATTTATGTATAATATATTCTGCAGTGTTTCATATATATATATTTTTTTTATTTTTATTATTCTATATAATATTTAACGCAATGGTATTTTTAGGTCACTTACAAATGGCTAAGCAAAGAGTTACATGTCCACGTTAACATAGCAAAACAGATCTTATGGGAATTCTACCAAAAATATCATAAAAGCAACAACATTGAATGCACATATTTGCTAATAGGCCTTCTAAAGGATAAAGGAATGCGTGTGGAGGTTGTTAAAGAATCCGATGTATCTAAGGCTAAAGAAAAGTTCAGTAAAATTATGTCAGAGCACCTCTACAGCGTCCACAAACCGCTTGCGGATTTGGAACTGCTTGCCAGTTCTGGTTCTGGCGATATAAATCACAGCGCGATAAAGTGTGATGCCTGCAAAGAACGAAGTGATGAAGAAATGCAATTATTACGTTGGGGTACAGCTGCTAAGAAGGTTATGGAAAATACGACAAATTCAAAATCTACAAATTCAATGAATCCACCAAAGACTGAAAAAAATTCAATGACAGCAAAGAAAAATGGATTTAATAATCTATTTAATATGGCTGGGAAATCAAAGAGCCCTGAAAAATCGAAATCATCCTTCCAAGAACGTGATACAGACTCGATGAAGAAAGATAACCTTTGGAAGAAGAAGGATTCAGTGAAGAATAAAGATTCAACCGAGAAAGATCAAACTTTAATGGAGGAAACTAAAGAATTAATAGAAAAAGAAAAAGACACCGTAGAAAAGGATAAAAACTTTGTCCAGAAAGATAAAGATTCTGCAGAAAAGACTAAAAATTCAACCGAGAAAAATAAAGGCTCCAAGACTAATTCTACCGCTAAAAAAGTATCTCCCCAAAGTAATTCTGTGAAAAAAGGAAGCTTGAATAACTTTTTTGGAAAATTGACGTCTCCTTCAAAATCTATAGAAGTTACATCATCAGAAAAGAAAAATGATCATGCTAAAGAGGAATTTACCGAAGGAAAAGTGAGTAAAGAAAAGAGGAAATTGCAAGGAAAAAAGCGGAATAGGAGCAAAGAAACGGATGAAGGTGCTAAGAAACGGAAGAGAATTGTTATACAGAACGATTCCAGTGATTCAGAGATACAAAGTGATATAGAGATGGAAGAATTAGTTCCAGAAACGGAGCCGGAAATTCTTGCGAAACCAAAGAGTCCCTCTCCACCAAGAATAAAACATGAAAATGGCAAAAGAAAAGTGTTGAAGTTAGTTAACAAAACTTATAAAGAAGGCGAATATATTGTAACAAAGAAAGAACATGTTTATGTAAGTTGTTCGGAAGATGAAGAAGAAAAAGAAGAAGAGATGAGGAGAAAAGAGAAAAAAGCAGAGGCTAAGATAGAGAAAGTGAAGAAAAAGCAGTCCACGTTAACGGATTTCTTCAAGAGGTCTTAGAATTGTATCAAAATTGTCTAAATATTTATAGATATCCACTTTTATAAAAATAAGTAATATGAATGTAATACATTACTTATTAATATTGATGATATATGTAATGTGATATTAATGAATATCATATATAATATTGATAATAATAAGTAATATACAAAATTACTGAATAATAAATAATGATGTATACTTTTGTAATGCAATAGTTGTGGCTTTAAAAATGTTTTTTATCTACATAATAATGAATGATAATCAAGTATTTGTTTAATTTATTACTTGGAAATTAGTTGAGCTATTGGTCATTATAATAAAAATGTTGCTTGGAATTAATAACAATGTTTTCGAGTACTATTCAACAATCAAAATTGTTTGATATAAGAATATTGCATTTTTAATACTTGAAATATATTTTAAGAATGAGACATTGGTAGATTAAAATAGATTGAAATAAATGATAGATTAAATTAAAATTATTACCGCATAATTTGATTTGATTGATCATTTTTTATACAGCATGTTCCAGAATCATCAAGAAATTATGAACATGTCAATAATTGATTAAATTAAATTTATCATATCTACATTTCTCGTAACAAGATGAGTAATATGTAACGGATCACATGGTTGACGCACTTATCAGATATGCTATCAGAATCAGCTACAGTAGGTGTGTATCTTCTATGACTAAATATGCGATCATTTAGCGATAGTCTTCGTGTGAAATCACAGTGCGGATATCATGATGTTTAACATTATTACATTGATGCTTTTATTTCTATGCAACCAATGTTTGTGCGATATATGTAAAACCTGTGTATGTTCTACCTCAAGTAAGTCCAAAAGAAAAGAAGATAAGATCTATCAGGAGAAATAATAGAAGAAATGGATTAAGAAATAATAAATAAATACATGATATTATTTTTATTATTATATCATTACTACCAATTATAAATTAGTGTTATGCTTTTCAAAAGAAAAAAAGTTTGTAAAAAGATTTAATAAATTAATAAATGAAAATAATGAAATTAATAAATATGTGGTAATATTTTTGTTATATATTATCATTGTTATTATAAATAATAATATCATAACATGATTTGTGATACGATTAATAATATAATTCGTAAATGTCAATATAATATACATATCGTTGTTCTTGCAGATGCAGGACCAATTATTGATTGCCATGACAGACACTTAGGAACTAACGAAGTTCTTACCTTCGATCTTCTCACCTTAGATAAGCATCGACCACTAAACAAACTTATTCTTTCAAGAAACAATATAGTGCTCCTACCCATAAATGAACTAAAAAACTTGAAACGTTTAAAAATATTGGATCTGTCTCAAAATCAACTGGATAATATACATTCGGATATCATTAAAAACCTAAATGAGCTCGAAGATTTAGATTATTCTAGTAATTTACTTTGGGGCTTTGATATTTCTATTCTTAACACAGTTTCTTCTCTCTCTAAACTTAATTTGAGTCATAATCACATCAACAATTTGGAGAAAAACTCAGAAAATGCAACAACAAAGTTGAAAATTCTTGATGTATCTCACAACAATCTCATTGATCTGGTAATATAATTTTTATAGCAAAAAATTAAATTCTGACAAAAAATTTTTAGTGAAATTTAGTAATACTATAATAAATATGTGTGTGTGTGTGTGTGTGTGTGTGTACATACAGTAATGTTAATTAAAATTATATAGTTATTATAACTAACATTACTCCTATTAAATTCATTTACTTTAATATTTTGCAGAACTTTCTCGATGGTATGCTGGAGTTAGAATACTTAAATCTCTCCTTCAACAAATTTAACACTCTCCCGGCCAATTTATTACTTAATATGCAGCAGCTGAAGATTCTTCGCCTTAATAATAATCAGTTTCTCTCTTTAAATTTCCAAAATCTTCCATTGTCACTGTTGGAACTTCATACGGAAAGCAATCTTATTAATACCGTGTCATTCCAAAAATCATCAATTCATACCTTAAACATTCAAAACAATAATATTTCTAACATATATAACAATTTAACATTACTGGAAGAATTAAAAAATTTAAATATCAGTGGAAATTCCTTATCAGACTTTCCGGATATTTTCCTAAAGAATTTGGAAACGCTAGATCTATCTTTCAATGATTTAACAACAATACCTGAAACCATTTCTATTAAAAATTTTCCAAGTTTAAAAATTTTTAAAGTCAATGGAAATCGTCTGAGAGATATAAAAATTTGGTCTGAACTGAATTTGGAAATATTCGAAGTAAAATTTGTAGATACAATTGAGAAGATTGACAAAGAAACACTTCTAATGTTAAAAGAGAAGAAAAATATTTGCATTAATGTGACTATTTCGAGTAATACGAAATTGAATATGATTGAGGAAAATGTTTTTCGACATATGAATATATGCTCTGTAAGTATTTTATATAAAAGATATACTTTTATATAAAGAGACATTTATTAATCCTTTTTTATTTTTCAGTTAGATTTGAGCAATAATCGCTTTACTCACTTGCCAGCAGAGCTATTTAATATAAACGTTTACAAAAACGTTTCAAATTTAAATTATCTCATTAATCTGCAAGGAAATCCATTTATTTGCAATTGTTCATTGCAATGGATGTTGAACGAATTAGTGCCAAAACTTTACATTAGGAAACCTAGTCTTTTAGAAGATTTGAGGTAACTACATAAGTCAATATTATTGAATATTTTAGAACTTATTTTAAATATATTTAATGGCTTAAACTTATTTCTTTCTCGATGTATTGAATTAGTATTGTTAAGCTAATATAACAATCACTTTAATTTACTATTTGTTTGTAAAAAAACACATATACAAATTAATATCGTTATATCTAAAATTTCAAATTAATCTCCATCTTTTTTCTTATTTTTTATTGTGACTATCATAACAGTCATAAATGAATATGTCCTATTTTTCACAATTTATTAATAATATAATAAAATTAGATGTGCTGGTCCACCTCCATTAGCCAACAAAAGGATGATTCATTGGTACAAATGGAAGGGAGAAGTCTTTTGTGATGAGTTTTCACATTTTTCGGAGAGAATGACTGTTAATGCTGCAAGTATTTCTAACAAACAGGTTGTGACATTCAGAACTGGTCCTGGAATGATTGCTGTTCTGGCTACGGCAATCGCATTGCTCGCAATTCTAACGATAATCGGCATTCTATTAACTCGAAGAATGATCGCGAAGAGAAGACGAATCAATCGTAGACTTTAAATCTTTTTATTTTTACAAAAACATGAAGACTGCTATTGGGAAAAAATATAAAAGATATCTTTTATTATTTTCTTAGCACAACTTACATAATATGTAATTTATGCAAGTTTTTCCAAAAATTGCATAGATTAGCTGTCATAAATTATATTTTTAAAAATTTTTTACTATAGTACTTATTATATAACAGGAACGGTCATGAATAATATATAATAATATAATCCATAATATGATTTATATGAAGAAATATCAAAACTTTTATCTTTATGGACACATGCATACTTTGGTAGTCACAAAATTAAACTTATTTTAATATAAATAAACTTATGTTTTATAATATTCTCTTCACATACCTTTAAATCGTATTTTTAAGGATTTTTACCTTTCGTTATTTTTAATTCACACGTTCCCACATTACAGAATCTCTTGAGATATTTAGTTATATCTATTTTCCATTGATTAAGTAATGTTTTTTTTCGATTACTGATTATTTTAATTTAACTTATCATAATTAAATCAAATTAATTTAAGCCAATTAAGTTTAAGTAATCATATTAATTATATTATTTAAATGAATTGACTTACAATAATTTGAAATAATTAATTCATTTAATTATGCTTTGATTTGGACGTAACAATAATTATTAATCACTTTTGAATCGATAAGATCGACTTTTTCTGCAACGCGTAAAAACAATTTCTACGAAAAGTAGAAAAAGTTCAATTCGAAACGTCAATTCTTTTACACGTTTTTAACGTAAAAATTACCTTTACGTTTATGACGGTAGACAATAATAGATGTGACAATAGAAGCGCTTTATCACTAAATATTATCGATTTGCCAATGACTAGACGTTACCCTTGGAGGTGGATTTTCCCTGAGCTCGGTCAGAAAGGCGTTAATGTTTTGATAATAACTCGGTTGACACCAGGTTTCGTTATGTGTGCCATCCACGATTGGAAGTATACGTTTATATGTGCTTCGGCAATTCTTGTAAAGATCCTGCATCATGCGGGGTGGTACCAGTGTGTCCGCCAGACCAGAAATAAACAGAGTGGGCACTGTGACTGAGCGAACTTTCAGAATAGACAAATACTGCAACGTGATAAAAAGCATGAAAATGTGAGGAATCATATAAAAAAAGAATATATGAAAATATAAATAAATATAAGAATATAGATAAGACAGATCATATAAAATATAATAAATATATAAATTCGAAGAAAAATAATGATACATAAAAATTTGCTAATCATGACACTTTTTAATAGTAGATATACTGTATATTTTTTATAAAACCTTTAATTTATAAAAAGAGAACCAGAAGAATTGTATATAAAATAATCAAAAAAATTTTTAATATTCCCTGTTCTGCTTACCTTGTTCTTGTATACAAAAAGTGGCAAGTACTGTAAAAATTTAGATCCTACAAATAAGGCGGCCATATCTGGGATACTGGTGAAGGTGTTTTCAAGTATAAGGCACCAAATTCTCTGTGAATTTTCTTCCTTCGTGGCTAAATCAATGGCTACCGCTCCACCTATACAAATTATAAATTAATCAAATTTAATTATTATAAATACTGATAATTAGTAAGAAAATTGTAAAGAACTGTTCTTAGAAATTTGATACAATAAAATATAAATTAAAACAAAATTAAAAAATTATAATAAATATTCCAAATAATAAAATTAGATTCTTTACCTACCTAGCGATCTACCGAATACTATGATTTCATTGGTATTAATATCCGTTCTACTAAACAGGTAATCTATTCCTGCTCGAGCATCCATATAAAGGCCCTCCTCCGACGGAGTACCTTGCGAAAGGCCATACCCTCGGTATTCTAACATTAGAATATTACACTGAATATTATGATAGAGTCCTACTATATTCTGCAATCTGGAAGAAACATATAAATATGATATATCACGATATGACTTGTTACTATATTACTAAATTAATGTAGTAAAATAATGAATACCGATGGCCCATATTGCCAGCGTTGCCGTGAAGAAACAGCAATGTAGGCGCCTTCCTCATTCTATCTTCTGGTTGAGAAACAAAAAACATGTGCAGCATTGTGCCATCTCCAGCTCTGGTATATATACTTTGATAAGGCAAACTAAATATTGAAGGAGCTGGTACGTAAACTCTTGAATGGGCTGGCAGTTCTGGATGATAAAGAAGTTGGTCTTCTCTATGATAGAGTATTCCTGTAATAAAAAAAAAATCAGTCCTATAACATTTTTAACTTAATACAATACCTCAAAATCAATAATAGTTAAAAGCTTTGCTGAAAAATAAAGCTTTCTATAGTAAAAAATATGTATATACAAACCAGTTGTGGCAAAACACAGCAAAAAGAAAGCCAAAACTCCACCGTATAACCAATATAAAAAAAAGCACACGAGGATATATGCTCCACTGAAAGCCCAACACTTCATGGCTACACTCCCCAGAAGTCTGATTGGCCTGCTGCGAGCTAAACGTATTCTGAAGGACATTATTTATATGTCTTGTATAATTTAAAGAAGCGTTATCTGGATAATCGAAATGTTTTCAATAAGCGGGTAGGTCTTGATTTAAGAACAGCCATGATGATCTTTAAACATTAAATGAATCGCTGCAACTTCTCACATCTTTCTCCTGTAAAATATTCAGAAAACGATACAAGTTTTAATGACAATACATTGTGGGAAGAAATTACAAATTTATTTTTATTTATTAACTTTATTATTCAATTTTATAGAGTATATCAATTTTATTTCAAAGCATATTAAAAAATTCTGAATAAATTTTTGAAAAAAAAATTGATTACTTTTATTTCATTTGTAGATCATATATAAATGCAATCATAATGGAATTAAATTTATTAAAATAAATTGACGATTTTTTCTTCTTGATGAATATACGTATAAAAAGAATTGATTAAATGAGTTATTTATGTAAATTATTAACAAAAGCTATGTATATATTATAATCCAACCTGCAAGATGAGATAATAACAGTTGGATCGCATAAACTTCAATGATCGTATTAATGGAATTTTTATGATAAAAAAACAAGTGTTTCTGGATCGAAACGATTCATAAAATGAACATTACTTGAGTTATTTCACAATTATTATTGTTAAACGGCAAGTCGAGAATCATAAAAAATACCAGACGTTCATTTAACCCATTTAACCTCTACGGTTCACATCTCCGCTCTGCTCCGCTCTCCGCTGTAAAAAAGTGCGGAGTGTATAGATGTGTAAGTGCGCTGATTTCGTCTATGAAGGAAGAAAATGAAAAGGACGTAGCAATGAATCTGATTGGCTTGGGCCTGATCGCCATATTGTGATCACTCTCGAATAAAACGCGATATTAGTGCTTCAATCTAGGATCAAAAGCGAAACATGTTTAAACTTTACATGCTAATCGGTGGATCACTCTGATCATTACCATTCGCGCTCGGGTTTTGCTCTCTTGGTTTAAGCCCCTTGCACAATGCCAGGCAACAGGCAATAGGAACAGGTAATAGAAATCAGAAATCATGTATAAATGCAGAATAAACAGTGACACAGGCAATAGGCACAGAGTTTCCGTCACGTTGGAAATTCTGTGCCTATTGCCTGTTGCCAACCAATTATAGCATTCGAATTTTTTAGGTTGTAATTAACGATTTTTTGGTTATTTCCTGTTCCTATTGCCTGTTGCCTGGCATTGTGCAAGGGGCTTAACACGTGCGGATTGAAAATTGGACACGCGTGCGGGTGATCGCCCGTGTCCAATTTTCAACTTCCCGCACTTGTTACACAAATAACTATTAATTATATAATGTATACAATAAATATATAATGTGATTTAGAAATTAACGTCATCGGTCACCGAGGCCAGCGGCAGAGACATCACCCATGCCCAGACCTTGGGCACTGCTGATTCTGTAAAAAAGGGAAATAAAGGAACACAATGTAATGTGCTCCAAAAAATCGCAAATACTTTAGAAACTATAAACACGGAAATAGCTGAAATTAAAAAAAGTCAGGAAGATTTACCGAAACGTTTGCAAGAATCAAAGGAATCATGTATAAAAAATACTTTAGAATATTTGACCACGGAAATAGCTGAAATTAAAAAAAGTCAGGAAGATTTACCGAAACGTTTGCAAGAATCAAAGGAATCATGTATAAAAAATACTTTAGAATATTTGACCACGGAAATAGCTGAAATTAGAAAAAGTCAGGAAGATTTACCGAAACGTTTGCAAGAATCAAAGGAATCATGTATAAAAAATACTTTAGAAAATTTGACCACGGAAATAGCTGAAATTAAAAAAAGTCAGGAAGATTTAGCGAAATGTTGGCAAGAATCAAAGGAATCATGTACAAAAAATACCATCAACGAAGTACCAAAATGTAATGTGCTCCATGAAATGGCACATGTAAAACTCAAGAAGAAGAGAACGAAGAAGAAGAGAAAATCTATATTTGCCATACACGAACACGTATGGAAGATTTAGAGGAACGTTTGCAAGAATTGGAATTGAAAAACACCAAACTGCAAATGACAAATAAATAGAAATTAGCAGCTTAGATAGCAGCTTAGATCAAATTGGAAAGGAGCCCAGTTTGCCCCGCACAAGAGACCTATCTTGCACGGAGGGCGCAGTTTTGCGGAAAAAACTTTCCATGGCTCTAGTGGACTCGAACCTGGTTCCTCAGATTACGAGTCTGGCGCTCTACCACTAGACCACACTGCCGCCCCTATATGGTACGCGGAAATTTCCTTCTAGTATTGAAAATCTATAGTTTATGTCATCGTATACTATAGAGTTTTAATACCGGAAATGAATCGTTTTGGCGCTTACAGTGCTTGTAAGCATCCTTGTTTAATATTTAATAAACAACAAGGATAAAATGATGCTGGGTTTGTTCTTTGTTTCTTTAACGTAGCAACGTTTCAATTTATTTTGCCAATTGAAGTCGAAATCAATAAACTTTTCTTGCTTAAAAAATAATAAATAGACTGTTCATGTGGTTATTTCTAATTTTCGTTACTTTTAATTTAATTTACATTTAAATTACTAATAACATTAAATACTGTTAACATTTGTTACAAGTAATTTTCACACTAAGGCTGCAATCCACTTGACGTTCTAAAATTCTAAATGCTTCGACGTATTCCTCTTCTCCTTTCTTTCAATGAAGAAAGAAGGAGAAGAAGAACGCTTCAAAGCATTTGTAGCGTCAAGTGGACCGCAGCCTAAATGCAGTACTTGTTAGTCCATAAGACCATCTCTTACTTTTTCAATTCTTTGACAAGTTGATACAACTACTGCGTTCACTACTTTTCACTACTTTAACCCTTTCTCACATTAGATCAGATTATAAATATTTCTGAATATTCCAATACGAATATGCAAATAACCTCATCTATTCACCTCTATTGATACTCTCTTTACCTTCAGAACACATTACCGACGCCCCGCGAGTTTACATTATAGTGTCAAGAAACCGGTCTATTAGCCCAGATGGCGTTGAAACACTATCCTTACTTTTTCATTGGGAGTTTCCTCCCCCTGCCCCCTGCTGCTCGTCACAACTCGTCAGCTGATACGCATTGCCGTGTGTGACACGGCACTACACATCGTCATTAGGAAGTCTGATTTAATTAAAATTTCGTGTCGTCTGTAAGGTAGGTATGTAGAGCCGCTCGTCATTTCGTAATAGATTGATGAGAATAATTCCCAACTATTTTTATAAACTAGCCAGCATTACGGTTAGATAGTAACTGTACAGAGATAGTAACTATATAGCGCACTGGCAACAATATAGCACGAATTATTCCCAATTTACATTATTCTGTCGATAAATATACGGTAAATATAAGCGCAGGAACAGCCTTGCTCGAAAATGTAAGATAATTCCGGTCGCTCTCACGCGTGTATATGATACAGCGTTTCCGTGAGCGTGAGACACTTAAAATGCTACCAATGCTTTCCAACGTGTAACTTAGCCTATTGTTATTGAGATACGACCGTTAAAGAAAGGACCCTGTGCTATCTATAACCTTAGGAATAGGTTGAAGGCATTTAATTTATCTGTTTCTATGTTATTTATACTTGGTGTGTGTGTGTGTGTGTATATATATTGTTTGTATATTTGGATTGTTTTGCTTTTAGGAGGATACATACACGTCAACAGTAAATATGTCGACTGACGTAAACATGCAGGCTGAGAAGGTACATATAAAACAATTTCGTTTGCATGCGTGTATCCCTGCATGGTAATCGGGATGTATAACAATGTATCTCTATGACAAACATGTACATATTGTGTTGCTGTTATACGTTAAAATTATACTCGTTCCCTTTCTGGAAAGCTGAAAGTTTGTGGTAAAATATTGATTAACATTAATCTTTCTTTGGATCAAGCACAATGAAGAAGCGAGTGTCGATAAGACCGAAGAAGAAGAGGGCAGATCGTCTAAAGACATGCATGCGGTACCTATTTTTCCAAATTAAATTTTGCTTTCTAGAGATGGTTCTTTTTCTTCATCCTGCTATAAGTTTCATTATTTCTTCCAATTGTACAATATTCTAGATTAATTCTAGATAAATGTAAGATTCTATCATTATCAAGTCCGTTTACGTGACAAATAACGTGATAGATTTGTTTTGAAAATTTTAGCAAAACGGTAGTCCCGTTTACGGGGGCTGTGAGGGACCAAACGCAATGTACGTGAAGCTGGTCAGTAGCGACGGCCATGAGTTTATCGTTAAACGGGAACATGCTTTAACGAGCGGTACTATCAAAGCAATGTTAAGCGGTCCTGGTCAATTCGCGGAAAATGAAGCCAACGAAGTCAACTTCCGAGAAATCCCGTAAGAGATCTAGATTCAAACTATTTGTTTCTTTCTTTTCTTATTTTGAAATCATAAAATAAGTTCACTGATATGTATACTGTGATAAATGAATTGTTTGAACAAACTTCTTTTTTTTTCATAGGTCTCACGTGTTACAAAAGGTCTGCATGTATTTTACTTACAAAGTACGCTACACAAACAGCAGTACAGAAATACCAGAATTCCCTATTGCACCTGAGATTGCTTTGGAATTATTAATGGCTGGCAACTTCTTAGACTGCTAAACATCATTCATAGAAGTATACTAGCTTTTATTGGCAATTGAATTATAGGAACACACTGCAGCTTTCTTTATTATGGTCATTTAAGATGAATCTATGTATTGTGATATTTGGAAGACCGTATCGGGGCGTAATAATTGATCGCTTTGGATTCTCATATTCGTGACTCATAAACATTTTAGTGCGACGAGACAATGCAAAGTCAAAGTTTTATAGTTACGAAACCTGAATATTCCACTCGTGTTATGCTTCATAATTTATATAGTCACAGACACATAATATTGTAATGCTTAAAATAATTACCACTCACAATCTTCTAGCAATTCATATTATCTTCTAGCAGATCATACATACACATGTATCACCTGTTGCATACTTAAACTATATATTTCAGTAAATTATTGTTATCAAGATAAGAGAAATAAATTCAACTTTATATATTGAATTCTTAATTCTATCTGCTAGGTGCGTTAGGTGACAAATACTTTTCATTGTATTAATATTGTGGCAAATATATGTATACAGATACCTCTTTTGTTAAATATAGTTATAATTATTTGTATTCTTGGTTTACATATTGATTATATTTACACTTGTATCATATCATTACTCAGGCACATTGTGAGGTTTATTGATACATTGCAGAAGAAAGATTAGGTTTGATAGAGCACTTAATAGGATACATCACTTTTAATCAATAAGTTAATTATAAAAGTCAGATATTGTACATGATATGCAAAGGAATGACAAACTACAATTTTATACAAGTTTTGTAAGCGTGTTTAAGAGGTCTCGTATACTAATAAATTTAATGTACAAAAGACGTGATTTTTTGTGACCATTGCTAGCTCTCTTACATATTTTACATTATACAATTCATATTTGTAACAATAACTGTGACTAAGATGTAATTATCGTCCTATTATATATAGGTACGTGAAGATACAATGATTTATATATATTCATAATTACAGCTTACAGCTTTATTTGTTCTTGGTATCCTTTTCGAGATCCTTAAACTTGGCTTCGAGTCGCTTGGAGTACGCTGCTAGTTTATACGCAGCTTGCTCCAGTTTGCTGACGCTGTCATCAATCTGATTGATGTTATCTAGGATCGGCTGTAGCTTCTGATACTTATCATTCAGCGAGTCCAATGATTGCACCACATTCGACGAGATGATCTTTAGTTCCGTATACTTGGCGATGGTCTCCTTGTTAAGACGCTCCAGCAGTCGGTAGTCGGCGTGGGTAGCGGTGAGCTCCTCCTGCAGGTACTCGCCCGTCTTCTGGAACATCGTGTTCGCCAGTCGACTCAGGTTCGGGTCGTGCGGATCCAGCGCCTCGAAACTGCTGGTGCTGGTGGAGAGCGTGGTGCCGCGTTTCGGTGATTCGCATCTCGAGTTCTGCTCAGCGGACAGACTCTCGATCAGCCCTGCATCCGTCTGCGTTTCGTCCTTCGACGAGTCCATGATCAGCACGACTATCACAAGATATATTACAGAACGACTCGATTGAATGCGATCAGAGTCTGAATTCTGAATTCCAACATTTCAATAGAGCACGCGTCTGAGTCTGACGCGTCTCGATCTCGATCAGCTGATAACAAATGGGCGATCCTAACCTGTTTTTTAAATCCCAGCTGATCCCAGCTCTGTTTTGACAGTTCCCTCTAGCCGGTTATTAATTTCTGCTATCTTTTTTCTTCAATTCAGTGATCACATAGTCAATGGTGGATCAGCTGATTTTCAAATTGTCAATTGTGACGCGATATATCGGCAGTCGGACCATGAATCTGACGGATACGCAGAGTCGCGCCACTGTCTAGTGTCTTTCATCTGTAAGTCCGCCACTATCTTTATTATATCAATACATAATGATGGTTAGTCTCTCGATATATATATTGATTTTGAATAGACAATAAAATTAACGCACAAAATCTAAATGATAATACCTTGAATTAAAAATTTCTTTTTTTCCCATACTTACCTACTTACATTTGACTTTATTATTAACAATTTACAGATCAATAATAGAATATTGATATATATATATTTTGTGGTTATGGTAACAAAAATACCGAAAATATAATTTTCTTCGGTAATAAATTATGTATCCTTTTATAATTATTTTTATAATCTTATTATAATTTCATAATTATTCATAATAAATCACCATAATTATTTACATTGTTTTCGCATCATTGATGTATATAGAAAAGTATTTTTTACACATCATTTATATATGTAGATTACATATATATATATATATATATATATATATATTAGTTTATACAATATATATTGTGCAACTATTTAAAATGGCATCATATGATAGAAATAATTTAATTTTAATATATGCAAAAAATCAAGTTTTAAATTATATTTAAGAGGTTTATATAAACAGATACTCAACAAAACTTTTCTAATTACATTAAATTTCGTTAAACATAAATTCTCATTGTATTTATACATATATTAAACTTGCTTAATATAACAGAAGATAAATAACTACTTTTCTTATGCTTTGGTCTAAACTTTGGTAACTGTATACCACCATGGTTTCATTATCTATCCAATGATATGCAGAAGGCATAATGTAATAGCAAGCTAGAAGCTTCAAGTTTTTATAGTTATTTAGGCATAATGGTTATTAGGCGTAACGCTTATCAGTGTTTATAACCGTTTGGATTATTTTGTTGCCATTTCCATGTATCTGCACCTGGAATATCAATAAGTTTCTAATTTTAGAACATCCAAATACAGAAAATGTAGACACCTGTTACATTGCTATTAAATCCATTTATTATATATTATAACTTACACATGTCATCCATATTTCTTGTAGCAACCCAGTCTAGTTCCTTATTAGCGATACTAGCATCAGCGTAACTGGCGGAGATGTCACCTGATCTACGTTCAACTATTTTGTATGGTATTTTCTGCCCGGACGCTTTCTCAAACGCATGTATGACTTCAAGCACAGAATAGCCCTTTCCGGTACCAAGATTTATCGCCTTAAATCCCATTGGATTACGAGTCTTTTGATATATCAAAGCTTTCATATGTCCAACTGCCAGATCCATAATATGAATATAGTCACGTACACCTGCAGATTTAATTAAAAGAAAAATTAATATTTTAATTATAATCATCATAAAAAAATTCCCCTTTCTTCCTATAATATATATCTTTTGCATAATAAGCTGTCTTATTAAAAAGGTTTTAAACAATTTAGTTTTCTATATCCTGCGATCAAAAAGATATAACTCTTACCTGTACCATCGGGAGTATCATAGTCGTTGCCATAAACATATAACACATCCCTTTTTCCAACAGAAACTTGTGCAATATAAGGCATTAAATTATTTGGGATGCCATTAGGATCTTCTCCAATTTCACCTGAGGGATGTGCGCCAACAGGATTAAAATATCTCAAAGATATAACGGAAAATTCCTGAAAGTAACTTTTTATTAAAGTGGATCTCATAAGACAGGGTATTATGATATTGATATGGTACGATACCTTGTCCGATGTACACAAGTCCTTTAGTATTTCTTCAACCATGAATTTTGTTCTTCCATAAGGATTCGTACAGTTGCCGGTTTTCATATCTTCTACTAAAGGAAGTTGTTCAGGTACACCGTAAACCGTGGCACTACTCGAATAAATAAAACGCTTTACATTGTTCTCCCGCATAACTTGTAATAGATTTATCGTTCCACTGACATTAGTTTTATAGTACTCGAGTGGTTTCTGACATGATTCGCCAACTGCCTTCAATGCAGCAAAATGTATAACACAATGAAAAGTATGCTGTAATGAAATAAAAATCTGAATATTTGAATTTAATATGCTATCAGCAGAATTTATGAGCAAACAAGTGTATTTACTTTCTGAAACACATTTCTTAAATTATTGACATTTGTGATGTCACAGTTGATGAACGTAACATTTTTACTTGTCAATTTTTCCACTCTAAGGAGACATTCTGGTTTCTCAGAACTTGAGTCTGTAAACATAAGAAAAATTAAAATTTTTATATTATATTTACGTAAAAATTGTACAAAACACAACAAAACAGTGTCAATTCATTAGACGACAACTGTTAGATCTCTAAATTGCATGCATTGTGTGGTAGCGCCAATAGAAAATATATTAGATTTAAATAGAAAATAGACAGTAATTAATGTTATTATTTAATTTGATAGGTTGAAATATATATATATATATATATATATGCAATGTATCGCGCGTCACTTTTTGTAACGTAGCTTGTTACGTCTCACCTTTGTAGGCATTGCTAAGGTTGTCTATTACCACCACCCGAAGGCCCGCTTGTAACAATTCCAACACCGTATGAGAACCAATATAACCGGCGCCTCCCGTCACCAAGACATTCCAAGATTCGCTTGCCATTATTTAATGCTGTTTTATTAGTTGATATATGTATATTATATCATACATGCATGTGTATCTTATACATAAAATCTTTTTTTCAATCGAAATATCTAATATCAAGTGCATACAACCAAAATGTATATCTTGATAAAATTACGCACTTTTCAAATTTTTGTTTTAGACAGTCATAAGATAAGTAGAGATTAATACGCAATATCATCAGTTACGCTTCAAGTTGTGATATAATACAGTCAAGTTTTATCCTAATACGCTATATAAAGTTAATTATTAACTTTCTGGTGAAGAAGTTACAGTATTGAAAGCAAGTCAAAGTATATACGCGTACATGTACATATTTACAGACTAATAATCGTGCAGAAATTGTTAGAAGAAGTTGCGTGCACCTTCTTGTCGACCACGTTTCGCAGAATCTAAAGCACCGTCTAACCTCACAACGTGATAACCGGGCATACACTGACCTTATCGCGATACCCGGGCGACGGTCGACGTATCACAAAATTATATAACGTTGACACATCATCGGGCATCGGGCATCGGGCATCAGGCACACGTCGCGATTCGCGATCGGCGATCGCAGCCGGAGTCCGGAGTCCGGAGTAGCCGGACGTGAGTTCCAGAGCTCGGCGCTCGATCGCCGAAGCTCGATCGAGCACGATCGAGGACGATCGAGGATCGTCAGGATCCGTCGATCCGACAATTTTCCATCTGTGATTTCCATTCACGCCCGTTTCGTCCGCGAGGTAGCCGAGAATCCGAGATCAATCCGATTTGCGTGGTGACAAACAAACATCCGGGCCACGCCGGCCACTACCACGCGCAAGATCGCGAGATCGCGAGACGCGAGTATCGTAATTATCGAAACGAAACGATCCTCCGACCAGCGACCTCCGATAGTCCGAGCCGTCCGAGGTCCGACCCCCTTCGACCTCTCGCCGTCTCGCCACTCATTTCTCGTATGGTACCGAAGAAACAAACATTCTTTTCGAAAGAGGACATTTTTCACTGCCAATACGCGTTATAGACATAATTCCTTCGCTCAACTTTAAATGCGACTACTTATATTTATCATTTTTTAACTTTAATATTTGATCCGCGACGATGAGATGCGAAAATGCATAAAAATGTGGTATTTTTATACACTGTGAGTCAGGCATTAAACTATGTAAAATATTATATCTTTACGCTTGTATCTTTATTTGTATCTTTACAAACGGGATGTGTACAAGTGTTCTAGATGTATGTACCGATAACGAGGGAGATAATGAGGTATCTTTCATCATTGTCGTTGGTTGTAATCAACGTTTGTGGAAACGAGGTCGGCATGAGCCAAATCTGAGGATATAAGGGCCGCCGATATCACAGTCTCCGATTAAACTCACTCTGCATCTCTTTCTAACTGTCCCCCTAATTTTGTTGCAGGGAAGAGGAATCTGCGTTCGACACTTGGACAAAATTATAAAGATCGCGCTATATTTGAAATATGTATGCATTTATCGACCCTCGATACCGCCACATACACCGTGCACGGATAAAAAGGCAATCCCGCGATTCCCGCGATTCCCGCGTTGTCGATCGTGCGGCACGCGGCGCCGCCTGACGGAGAAAATGCGGGCGAAACCAAACGGGGCCGGGGCCGGGGCGTGCTAAGCGTGCTTGTCCGATTGCGTCACGAGAGAAACTCCGCTTTTCCTATCGCGGTCGGCCATGACGGCGGGCGCGTAGGAACGTAGGAACCGAGGAACGTAGGAACATTGAGGGCAGTGCCGCGGTGGTATTCGGTGTAGTAACGTTGCTCCAGGCGATCCGCTCGTCGTCAATCGCGATTTCGCGCGCGGTGAAAAATAGGCGGTAGGTTAGGTAGGTAGGAAGCGAGGAGAAAGAGAGCGAGAGACGAGGAATCTGTCCGAGGCGAGGCGAGGCGAGGCGAGGCGAGGCGCGTCCGGGTCCGGGGCGGCGTCCGCGTCGCCGTCGCGTCACTCGCGCGATACGCAATTTCTCAATATCGCCGCCGTCGCTGGCCGTCGCCGCCGCTCTCTTCAGGGACTATTTGAAAATGGCGCGGGCAACAAGGGCCGTGGCCCCCGTCCCGTACGGCGTCGTTTCGTGATCCGGAGGACCACCCGCTGACGGCTGAACAGACCTGTCGAACTGGAAAGAGAGAGAAAGAGAGTTGTTTATACGTGCTACGCTACGGTGCAGCTGAGTCGTCCCGTCGTCCGTCAGCCGTATCTCGCTTCGACTCGGCTTCGAGGAAGGAGAACCAAGTGAACCAAGCCCTGTTCCCTCCCGCCTCCTCCCGCCGCGGCCGCGGCCGATCGTCCGTGTCATTGTTCGCCGCGCGCACCGTGCTTCCTCGCGCTGGTGCTGGTGCGTCGCGTCGTACACCAAGGTGGTGGAGGCTGCTCTCGTCTCTCGTCCCGTCTATCGTCGTATCGCAGGTAAGTGTGCCTGTGGGCCTGTGCCACTTCCCGATATCGCCGGCCGCGGCGGTCCCGCGTCCCGCGGGAATCGGGCACTCGGAACCGCCCGATCGCGCGCGCGTCTAACGACGGTCGACGATTTTCAGACGTATCGGTAAGCGAGACTCGGAAAGTCGGAACGATTCAACGATCAGACAAATTCGAAAACCAGGTACCTATTTTTGTGACGCGAAATTATGACACGTAAACTGATCCACCTACGGACAGTACGGACACGATAATTCGCGATTTCATTAACGCGCACGTAGACGATAACGTAGACGTTAAGTACCTACTGTGTTATCGGTCTGCACGATATCTGACTATGTAAAATCGCCCCGACTTCGATTCGTATTCATTTGTGTACACTAAACAGCGAATGTATTATATAGATTTTAACGCAGCTCTCGACCAAGCGACCGTTCCATCTTGGACGCCGAGCAGCGTCATTTATTTCGACCCTCGCTGCGAAATCCCTCACTTTCGAACTTCGAATAGAATTGCGATTCCGGACGACTGCGTTTCGCACGAGGGGAAAGCGCTGAAACGTGGGGTGCGAAAACTATTGTGAGCGGGCAAAGCCGGCGCCGGCGGCGGCGGCGGTGGCGGTGGCGGTGGTGGTGCAGCATACGTCGTACGTCGTCGGGGTGCAGGATGCATCGATCTGTCCGAGCGAGCGAGCTTGAAATTTCGTTGTTTCGTTGGGTGCACACCTTCGAATTATCGTTATACCGACGCCTTTCTCACATCCTTTCAACTGTGACGCATGATACGCGATGAATATTCGTTCAGCAATATTTTCTCGTGAGTAATAACCACGGGGGAAGGCTGGTCCCTCGGTTGGTCGCGTTGTTTTCTATGCCAAGCCAAGCCAAGCCACGCCACGCACGACACGCATGTGGTAGGGTAATGTGTAACAGTCACGCGGTATGTAACAAAAGGAAGCGCGGATTACGTGAGAGGCGTCGTATGGCCGGGATGGGTTGACGGGTATCGAGCGTCGATGGTACGGATCGGTTACGGGGATATCGCGCGTATACCGGGTGTCCCGACAGGAAGGATAGTGCGTGAGCGTGAGTGTGAGCGGCAGCGACGCGACAACGCGCGAAGGCCGAGTCCCCGAGTAAACCTCTCGTCGCGAGTTTCACGTTCGTGACAAATGTTGAAATGTGAGAAAAATATCGCATTCACAAAATTTCATTTCCAGCGATCTGCGTCGAAACGAGCTATCACGGGAGCTACAAGTTACAAGCGCGTGTCCGAGACTGTGCCGAAAGTCGAGAGATCCCCAGCCACTTTTGCGACTAGAGCTTCGCGAGAGAACCGATCGTTGGAGGTTGGAGGTTGGAGGAGCCGTCGGCGTCGATACGTTTGATCGCGGCCGCGCCGCACCGCGCCGTCACGTTCAATTCAGTCTGAAACGTCATGAATGAATGAGCAAGAAGGATATTGTTGCCAGGAACGAGACTCTTCTAGGTACGTCCTTTACGACTTGCAAGTCTTGCAACGCATGCCGGAGGTCGCGGCAAAGCACGAGCACAGAGTGACGAGGCGATCGCCGCTCGTTAGCTCGTGACACGAATCTTGTCAGCCAGGAAAAAGTATCGCACGCTTTTATTTTAAACCTGCCGCGGCTATAAATAGTTAGTCTCGATAGATTCTCCCTGTTGTGAGACACTCGTATGGAAATATCATATCGAGGGTCTTACTTAATCGGGAAAGAGTTAGCTTTCACGTACTCTCGTTCTTGTAATCTCTTATAGCAATTTAATCGTTTCTGGGTTTACTTGAAGGCTCGTACAACTCGGACGATACCTCGGTCGGTTCTCGCCTTGATTCCCTCGCGCGAAAACGTCGATGCTAACGCGATTTCAGGCTTTAACGAAGCGGCGACGTCGAGCTGCCTCCAGTTTCCGGCCGTTTCACCGGCACCGCCGCGACGCGCCGTGCCGTGCGCCGTGCGTCGTTCCGGTTTCAGTGATCGACCCCGAGGGCAAAAATGCTTCTCGATAGTGTGCCACGCGTATTCGATACTTTCCACACGGCGTATATAAATGCCGCTCTTTGAGCACGATGCGCCTGATATGCCTCTAATATGTCCGGATCACTTTACTCAATAACAAGTGTCGATTCCACATATTTCTCGGCCTTCCTTGTAATCTTCGCTTCTTAATAAGATGCGGACATGCACCGGTTAGCCGTGAACAGGATCTTTGTATAATTGGAAACTGAAAGTTGCACGATAAGAAATTAAAATCGCGCGACTTCTGAATACGTCTCGTCACGATCGAATTTAATCGGCGCCGGCGTGTCTTGCAACAGACACGTTGATTAATCAATCTTTGGTAAGATTGAATATCAATTGAACACACCAGTAGCTAGATACATTCATCTCTCAAACATTATATTACACGAAATTTTATTGATTTTTAGGTGTTATATTTAATTTCGGTGCGCCCTTCGTCCTTCGCCCTTCGCCCGCTACGTTCAAGATATTTCCGGGCCATCGTCTCTCATTGGTAAACCGTTGATCCAAACGTAAGTGGAACGACGAGATGCCATATTAGTTGTGCGCATGATTCCAAGTCTCCGCAGAATGCAGGAATTAGTGACTAACCTTGGCGAGAGAAGTTGGTGTCTGGTCGTCTCTTTCTCTCCATAAACATCTACCGGTTCAATTGGGTCAATTATGCGTTTTGCTGCAGAGCACTATTTTCGAAAGACGCGTCACTTCGGATGCGCTTGTGGCTAAGGTAATCGATGAGAAGCTGCGCGTACAATATCGATTGTCTTTCCTCCGGCTCCTACTGAGAGATGTTGCACGATCATATATATCCACATTGACGGAAAGTTAACAAGGTTTATATCGGAATATTCATTATCTGGAAAAACCTCAAGTTCTCTGAAAATTTTATCAGAATTTGAAAGATTTTTATTGAAAGTGTCTCTTTAAAAACTTTATTTCGCGAGCAATGTTCGTGTTGTTGTTTTTATTTTAATTCTTATTTCCGTCGGGAAAGAAGAACTGAAAAGATCAACTAATATAAAATTCATAAAAAATTTCAGTTTAAAAACGTGCTTTAACTTTACTTGAAACTTTTCAGGGAATTTTCTTCAAAGTTTGAGTAGATGCTCTGTCTATCCGTAAGGACATTGAATTTTAATTTCATTTATCTTTTCTGACGATCCATAATTCGCGTTGAAAGTAGTCACGCGTCAAGTCGTAAATCTCGACACAGTTTTCGCCAGGACGTCACGATATTGCCGTTATGTCGTCCGCGAGACTGCCGGCTACCGGTACTCGTGTCACAAGATCGTGAACGTACACGCGTGTGCACATGGTGCACGCATTGACGCGTGCAGGTGTCCGCGCCGAGGGAGCAGCCGGAAGCGAACGGTAACGTCGAGTTTTCTAGACCTTTTTCGCATTATTCGGATACGAGTGCGTCCAATCGTTATCGTTGTCACCGATGTGTCACTTGGATTAACGCCTCGTTTTAGGTAGATGCCCATGTCACAATCGTGTACATTTTTTATTACGACTCGAAAGACACTCTTCTAAACGGGAAAACTTTCTAATCCATTCCCCAAAGAAATCGCAATCACTTTCACTGTCGTGAATCGTCAACGCGCCTTGACAGACACAATCTTACGCATTCTTAGAATTCAATGCTGAAACCACTTAATCGCCATTTAATTGATTGACATGTTTCTTATCATGTTGGTAAAGCGATAGATTTTCGTTTAGTAAAAACACTAAAATTATTAATGACTAGTCGTCTCTCGAGTTTCTCGGCGTACATTCGCGGAATCGATCGCGACATAAAAAGAGCACAGGAGAATTCATTTACCATGCTTTTCGGCCGTTATCGGTGCATCTCGCGTGGGCGAGTTATTCATACGCCTTGTACTTTCAGCGATCAAGATGAATGCTCGCGTCGTGCACACGAGTACTTCTTCCTGCGCCGGTTCGCATCGCGTTGTTGTCGTGTTGTCGTTGTCGTATTGTCGGTAGCGGCGGCTCTCCAGATGCGAACGTGTGCGAATACGGTGACGTCATTTGAATTGAAAGGAATCTGATATCGCAGCTGAGAGGAAGACGGGAATCGGGCGCACGACTATTCGCTCGGTGATACCGTATATACATACGTACGGAATGGCCCGATTGAATAATACACAATTGTCACACGAACGCTCTAGTAATATCGTTTACGCCACGCTGGGATCCAACGGTTCTCCGTGGCGAGCGTGGGTGCTCGGCAATGCGTAATGAGGATACCGTAATTATTCGATTCCGATGGTATATGGTAATATACGCTGATAAGACCTCTGTACAGCTAGCACTCTGTTTTTAGAGTTTCGAAATAACTGTTCATAGTTTTGCGCGGTATCGTGGGTGGGCTCGCTTCGGCAATATATTACTGTATCGTGCTACGCACGCTTAATGCAATAATAACCGCCATCGCCGGTGCATATTATCGAATTATCGATACGATCTTTGTCGACTACATTTTGAGCCAAATTGCTGTGGCATCGTGCTTTATTGTCGTGCGGTCGTATGCGTTCCAGCGATACTGCAAAATCGCAGATCGTTCCTTCGTTTCGTTTTTAAATTGTTTTTATCCACGACGAGATTTGACGGACAAGAATATGTCTTAAATCTGTTAAAATATAGTTACTCGGGAACAAAGTCAAGTTACACGACATTTCACGTGGTGCAAATTAATCGCTGTGATTAGCATAGCATACAGTTCAGTGAACTCTTGCATTATTTTGACGAGAAATCTGGGTCTGTTAGAACGGGAACTTGACATGGTTCGCTACAATCTGCTGGCATTAAACGTATTATTATTTTTTTTTTAAATTAAATGGGAAATCAAATTGATGATGTTGGAATCAGATTTTAATGCATTAACAAAGCTTGCGTTGGGCGGAGATCTTAGATTTCTTTATTCTATTCTATTTCTATTATTCTATTGTATTCTTTCACTGAGTGAGACGATTTATAATCTATTAAATATAATCTCTTTATTCGTTAAGTATGCCATTCAAGTTTAATTAATCACAGTAACTGTGACAAGCACCTCCGGCGGAAATGGTGACGATGAGACGTCCATCCAGACTCAGATACCTGGAAGGTGAACGCCGATAAGGCGTGGTCACGTTTATTACGTGGCACTATCTACAACAGTGACTACCAACTACACAATGAATTTGCACTGATGATGTTGATCCTTGTACAGAGTTACGTTTTCTTCTCTTATCAACGTATCCCTCTTCTTTGTTATGGCATACATCTTATATATTCTAATGCATTACATTTATTTTTCCAACTCTTACTTAGAAATCATCTCGTTTAAATTAAATCTGTGAATTTTTTACCTGGAAAAAATGCAGTAGTAAAATTTATATGTTAACAATAATGGAAATTTTGTAATATATATATATATACTTTATACAATATTGATAACATAAGATAGATCTGATTATAAACTCTAGATACTTCGAACTAACTTTGCGTTTCTGTATTTCTCATCGTCACGCGAAGAAGTCTAAGAAGTTCAAAAAGTTACTCGCGCATAAAAAGAAAACCTATATCTATTCAGATTTACTTTTCTGTCATGGACTCGTGGCACGTTTAATCTGTACCTTACCTTACGCACTTCACCGGCTGCAAAACCCCGTCATGCTCTTGGGCCGCGGTTCTCCCAGCGCTCAGCGGTTTCTTCCTTTTTTTTTTGCCATTGACTCTTGACTCATGACTCGCATCTTCATAGTGCGTGGCGATCTCGCACTTTCGTTTCCACTGAAAGAGCGTAAAATCAGGGATGCGAAACGTTTCTTTTACCGCTTGGCAGTTTTCATAGATCTGCGCAACGGGACAAATCAGATAAATGCATCCCGAAGGAAGGCAGTTCGGATGTGACAAAAAAAAAACTGCGACGCGATAACCGCTGCTCAAAGTTCTAAGATTTGTGCTAGCGTTAATTTTTTCCATCTGCAATGTAAAATCTTAGGTGTGGACTATGAGGTAATAGATAAAGAATATCTTATCTTTTCTTGAACGCGAGACATCTGCGGAAGGCGGTAGTAAAGTAAATATGTGACAATGAATTAATCATAAACATAAAAAGTGACGTAAATGAGCTTTCAGATCGTCATTAATATTCGATAGAAATCAACCAAGTGTCGAAGGACATAGGCTATTTCGTAACATAAACACTAACAAACTATTTTATCTATGAATTTATTGAAGAATTTGAAGCCGAACTTTGCTCGACAAATGTGAGAATTAAAAATGTATGACAAACAATTCTGTCATATTACGTTGTAATATTCGTGAGACTATGCAGCAATCCATTACGTTGCAGGATGAAGCACATTCTCCGCAATAATGCTCTCGGCTCTCGTCGAACGTCGATACAATATGGGAACGCCCTCGTAATTATTATAAATTACGCGTCATACGCACGCACGTACGTATCTCTTCGATGTGAGTCATGCGTGCTTGCGTGTAACGTGATCAAAGTGTACTGTATCATACGTTTTTCCTCGTTAGTCTCTTCGTTTTTTAATCCACGCGTCCATTTTACACGCGCGGAAATTCACACAAAAATATACACAGTACCTAACGTTTCGCCACGGCGTCTAAGAAAAACATGCTTGATTTATCAGCAACGGTATCCAAGGCTAAAACGCACGAGGCCATGTGTTAACCGTCTTTAACTTCGCTATCTGTAACAATTAAAAAAATATATGTATTAGAAAACGATAAAAATTTGATCGATTTTTCTCGTATATGTCTCATTTAAAGAATATATTTAAATATTTCATAAACGAGAATATATATATTTATTTAAATATTTTTTTATATAAGTTTACCGAGAGTCCAATTATTTTTTAACATTATTAATATTTCTTTATAGTTTTCTTAGCGGTATCTAAGCTGTTACAAGTACTTGTAGCTGTTATAAGTACTCCTTTATATCTTTTCTAATTTCGGCGTACGCTTTGGTTAAAATAGTCAAACTTATCGATCAAATATGTTCTGCGCATGCAACGATGTGCACGCGAATTCCTAAAACGGAAGGTCTTCTGTTCAATACGAAGGTACGCGATGCGAGATATTCGTTCGACACGAATACTTTTTCTTACGTTATAAACTATACTTAAAAAAAAACTGGGTTAATGTCGCAAAGTTATATCTATTATATTTTGCGATTAATTTGGTATCGCTATTTTATCGAAATATATTTGTGACACGCAAACGTTACCGGATTACGTTCATCGATAACGTGATAAGACCATCAAGATTTCTAAGTTATAAAAGACGTTAAGCTTACTTTTTCTTTCTCTAATAAAAAAGATACATTCATAATTTTTTTCCCCTAATAACAGATACATTATAACATTATATGATTGAAAAATATTGTTATGAATATAAAAGCATTTTGAGAATCGGGATTTATTATAAAAAAATACATTTATTTATATATAGCCCGATTATCTGATCCGACTTGAATTGAAATAATCGGCAGGAATCATTTAGTATCTCTTTCATGTTTTAATCTCGCGATTCAAAGAAACGTTTATATGTTTTCACACTACCCCCGACATTTTCTCCCTTGCGGAATACGCCGTAGACTTGAAAATCGCATTGTAAGGAGACAAGTTTGTTTCGTGCGAAAGGAAAGGGTTGGTCGATGAAAAAGCGTGGAATTCTTTCCGCGAGCCCGAGACGCGATAAGGATAGTTTTTTCAAATCCATGACTGAAAAGGAGGGCGTATATATTTAGTTTTGTGTAAGACACTCGGTAGATATTATGTCTTTTGATCGACGAACATTATTTTTACTTACGTGTTTTCCTTTCTTTTTCATTCCTGCTTCTTTTGCGATCGATCTGCACGGTCTCTATTACTTTCGTCTTTTTATTTTATTTCTCGACCTTCTCCAAGTCTACCGTCTATCTCTGTCTGACGGTATCGATCGCAATGTACCGATATATTTCTCTCTTCGTCTCTTTAATAAAAAAGGGAAACGCACTAGAAGCGCGCCTCACTATGTCGCGGCTGTGTACTTGAGCACTCTTATCTTCCCGTTGCTATCAGTCGGCAGGGTCGCGTTGTAAGGTTGTAAAGCACGTTTCGCAGAAGTCGTTATTGTCGGCCACCCTCCAGTAATTTCACCCTCATCGAACCCTTCCGCGTCGCCCTTGTGTCGCGACGGCGATCATTTCCTGTTTGCTTCTTGTATCGTGGGAATACAATTGCGTTTACGTCTGACGTTAGAATGTCAATTGTTCGAATGAAATAATTGTGGAAGGTAGGAGCGATTAAGAAACTCATTTCTGTCTCTCGACTCGGGAAAGACGATCCAGATGTTGCCAGATGGTGATTTTAAAAAAGGTTTGTGAAGAAGGGTTTAGAGAAAACTAGCTAGGGTAAGGTTGAATCGGTCACTTCCGAGATAACGGTAAGCCGGTCGGGCTCTCATTTCGCCCTTTAAACTTTAAAGGGCCCTATGAAAGACCCAGACCCTCTTTTTCCGCTGCCCCCATGAGGCCGGCTCTTTAAATCTTCTTTTCCTCTCCAGGCTTCTCTTTTGTGAGTCGTCGCACAGCGGGATAGAATTCGAAAAAGCTTGTAAAAAATGGTCTTTTACATCTTGCTTCGAGATTCATATGCCAGGTGATTAAGTATCATCATTTTCACCTTGCTATTTTCAATATATGAATTTATTCGACATTATCTTCATATAAGTGTATATGACGTATACTATTGTACTGTATACAACTTGTTTGGTAACTTGATTTCAAATTACCAATATATAACTAATTTAATATTTAAACAAAAAATATACTTGTTAATCACAATTTAATAAGATTTTTATTTATGCTTGATACATAAGTAAAAATATGCAATATTTCGCACTAAAAATGTAGAAATCAGAATTGAGTTTTGAACCGAAAATTAAGCTGAGCTTTTTTCGGATCTCGTTCCACTGTGTATCGCGTGGGTTTCAGGTTCAGACGTGTGTGTCAAAGGGCTGATTGTGAACGAGAGAGGGGTCGGTCGCATGATCCCTGACACACGCCTACGCGCACACGCACAATGCGCTTCTCTCGGTCTGATCCTCGTCAGCTTCCGTGCATGTCTCTCGGCGACATCGTCTTAATGAAAGAATTTATGCCTCGTCAGACACGAGCAGCGAAATTCTCCTAATTGACGGTATAAGGCAAAACTTTATATTCTTTTATTTTTATAAAATAAAATTTTTCCCTGACATTTTGGAATAAGATGTGAAAGAATTGAAGAGCTGCAATTTTTACAAAAAAATGTATAAAATTATTTACAAATAATAAATTTTTAATTTAAGACTTATCAAGCTGATTTACATTGAAAATTAAGAAACAGCGATCTTTAAAATTTGAAATTTTTACCTAAGAATAATGCAATTCCAATAATCTCAAATTTTTGCTGAAAGAATTTATTGCTGAAGTGAGTCTTGATTTATTTTGTGTATGTGTAAATTGTATATATATAATATACGTATTAATGGAGATGGCTATCTGCTGATAATATTACAAAAGATATCGTAAAAATGCGAGTAAGTGCCCATACGTTGGAGTGTTACGAGATAAATTTGTTAGTAGATCATTATAAGAGACATATGAGATAAATTCGCGTGTGTCCACGAAATATACCGGTTTCCATCGAGTAGAATAATGTACGTGCGATCCTTCGTCGTCGTCGTTGCCGCCGCCGCCGCCGCGTCATCATCACGACAAAAGTAATCGCCAGTATTACCTCATCAATCCAGTAAAGAGCATGTGTAAAGGCCACCCGCTTCCAGCGATGACGGCACTTCTTTCCTCCCGTCGAATTCGCACACCGGTCGTCTGGCCGAGAAAGCATCTCGTCCGGATTCGTCACGATTCACGAATATTTTTCGACGGGAGTCGCGTGATTCCCGTTTACCTAATTGTCTCTTCAGCTGAAAATAACATACAATCGAAACTGTGGCTATTTTTCCTCTGATTACGTAAACTCTAGTAAAACGCATATACAGAACGAATTTCGTTAACTTTGTCGAGACGGGAGATTACGGTGCGAGAATTGCGAGATTGTGCAACGAAAATTAAATAGCAATCGCGATGAACCTTGCGCGCCGAATTAATTACGGTTCTTAGACCATTATAAAAACACCCTACAAATATAATGTACGCGGCGGCAGATTTATCGGCGCGTATATGCATCAGAGCGAGTCATAACCCTGTTTAAAATTGCTAATGAAGACCATGAAGACATTACCTTTCTCATTTTTTTCAATGTGCTCTTTTTATTTAAATGCTTTTTATCGTTGACTCGTGAGCGCTTATTAATCGCGTTTACTCGATCGCCGAATCACTATAGAGTATAGTAAAAATAGTGTAGAGCTGTTAACGTTTATCTAATCAGCGAGGGGCTTGCGGCGATTATCGATATTTCCTATCTTTTTTCCTCCCCTTAAATCTCCTTGTCCTCGAAAGTGCGTAAATTTCATTAGACTGTATCGTCAAGTCTGCTGTTTTCTCATCAAACTTGGTTGGCCTAACTCTTATTAGCCTCAGTTCACGGCGCTGTTAAAGCTCCCTCCGGGAGCTCCGGAATGTTGACGACTATCGTTTTGTGCGGCACTGATTCCGCGCAATTGTGTCTGAATTACTGTTTGTCCAATGCTGTCGAACGAGGCCACGATTACGCTCGACTCGCGAGTTGCGGGCAACTCGATGCAGGCAAATTCTGCATTCTACGGAGCGTGTCGGTCAGGGTCGCTGCTCTTAACGCTTTAGAACTCTTTTTTTGCGCAAAATATTTGCCTTAAAATCTTTCTCTACGAGTATTGGTAGATTACGCGTTACATCTTTCGTACATAGTGCATAAAATACACTAATACGTTCTCTCCCTCTTTCTTGCGAGCGGACGAATCGATTTGAATGGTATTTCAATTTCCGAATCAAAATTCCGAAGGATGGCTCGATATAGATTTCGAATGTCTTCGTACATTTTCGTCCGATCGAGAAATCTCGTCGACAGCTGTGTCAAGAGCGTCGTTTCTCGGAAGATGGAAAGCTTTGATGATTCGGGCGCGCATACTTACGCATGATCTGTAATTCTGAACACGGGGGTGAACGGACTCGCAGTAAAAACACACCTGTACGCGACGCGCGTCAACTCGTCTGCAAAATTTCCAACTATTATGACATCACTATTTTACATGATATGTTATCTTTTCGGCGGAATTGATAAAATGTACCTACTATGTATTATTTTCACACAATGTGCTCTATCGTAATTCTTCCTCTCAAGTTTTCTGTTATTTAAAAATTTCTATAAATATTAACTTATCAGAGGAATGAGACAAACGTCCGCATTGCAGAAAAAGATAAACGTTATCTATGGTAATGTTACAGCTGTAGATTCTTTCGTCAACGTCTACCTCTCTTTTGTCATTATTCTCTTTTTACCTTTTATATAATATATTTATGCAAGACAAACGGGTTATATATAGAGTTACTAGAGTTAGGTTGCTTTTATCTAGAAACGAATGACGCCTATACGCAATCGATACGTACATACCCTTGTCACTCTATTCGTCGCACTTGCGAAGTTCAAGGATGCCCACCCTACACACTCGAGGTTCGACGAACCCTCGAGCAACGTCTTCATTCTTCATTAATAACGAAATCGCGACTGGCGCGTGCACCGCGAACCACGAGAGACTTGGACTTGCGAGCCCTCGGGAAATATTGATTATTTTACCGCGTGACACCCTCACAGGTAGTCTAGACGGGATCTATAACTAGATATACTACATCGCTACGCGCGACCTTTTCTGTCGACAACATCGAGATAAGTCATGCCGCATACGCGTTCTTTTTCGCTAACTTTAGAGCCAGACATATATTTCGATATCTTGGAATTCTCCAGGGCAACGATTCTTCTTTCGCAACGTGAGAGCAGAGAACCGAAGTCTATTGCTTTCGTGTGATTCAGGATAATTCCCTTATCAACAAATACAAATTACGAAATATACATAAATGTTGTTCAGTTCTCGTTTCAACATTAGACAGAGTGATCTTTTTGATTCTAGGTATATATAATATATAAGAATAGAGCGAAAACATGCCGGAAGAACAGAAGACCGCTAATGCTCCAGCGGAAGCAACGGCGGAGAATGGGACCGGGACGAATTCGCCCACGAAGAGCCCGGTTAGCAGGGGAAAGATGGCTCTTGCCAAAATTACCCTCCTCGACGGTACTGTAAAGGATTTCTACATCGATGTAAGTCGTCGAAAAGTTTAGTCTATGCGTGTACAAGTTAAACTATATTTAATTTACTTGAGGTTGAGAAATGTTAAATATCTGGTTGCAGAGGAAGGCGAGAGGCCAAGAACTTCTCGATATGATTTGTCAAAGTATGAATCTGCTGGAGAAAGATTACTTTGGTCTTATCTACGAAGACAGACACGATCCGCGCAATTGGTTGGATCTTCATAAAAGGATCACGAAATTCATAAAAAGTATGGAAACCGTCATGAAATTACCATTGTATAAATGACAAATGTAATAGAGTATGTGCCAAGAAATGTCTTCTAAAATTAACGTATGTTTCCAGCTGAACCATGGAAGTTTAATTTCGAAGTAAAATTCTACCCACCGGATCCAGCTCAATTGCACGAAGATATCACGCGTTATCAATTATGCCTACAGATCAGAAACGATATTATTACAGGGCGTTTACTTTGTTCCTTTGTGACACACGCTCTCCTGGGCTCCTATCTCGTTCAATCAGAAGTTGGAGATTATGATCCTGAGGAACATGGAAGGACATATTTGAAAGATTTTAAATTTGCTCCTAACCAAACGCCCGAATTAATCGAGAAAGTAATGGATCTGCATAAAACGCATAAGTTAGTTTTGTTTTTACGCAAACGATTTTACTCTTTCGATTTTTATGATGAAGAAAAGAAAAATGTATCGATTGTTTAATCAAGTAACAACATCGATTTTTTTCGTCATCTTTTAGAGGCCAAACACCCGCCGAAGCAGAATTACATTATCTCGAAAATGCGAAAAAATTAGCTATGTATGGCGTAGATCTTCACCCCGCGAAAGACTCGGAAGGCGTTGATATAATGTTAGGTGTATGCGCTTCGGGCCTTCTTGTTTATAGGGACCGTTTAAGAATTAATAGGTTTGCCTGGCCAAAGATATTGAAAATATCTTACAAGAGGCATAATTTCTACATTAAAATCAGACCCGGCGATTTCGAACAGTTTGAATCTACAATCGGATTCAAATTAGCGAATCACAGAGCAGCGAAAAAGTTATGGAAAGTGTGCGTTGAGCATCATACTTTCTTCAGGTAAATAATAATAATTATTCGTAACTTTTTTTTTTATTTGCGATACATCTTAATAAAATGCGCGCGCGTGCAAAATTCTTTTTTCACAGACTTATGAGTCCGGAGCCTGTAAAGAAAGTGGGATTAATTCCGCATCTAGGGTCTCGTTTTCGATATTCTGGAAGAACTCACTATGAAACGAAAAAGACTCCTATCGATAGGCAACCTCCACAATTTGAGAGATCTTTGAGTGGCCGACGACTCACATCCAGAAGCATGGATGGTAAATAAGATTTTTTGTCATTTGTGAATGATATTCTAAAATATGAATGTGTGACATAATAATGCTGGTTTAGTGGAGATTTAAATTGCTACAATTATAACATCATACATTTATTCAGGAGTATGTCTGATTTGAAAATTTTTCATTAGGACACACAAGCTTGCGCAAGCATGAGTTTTATTGTTAGAATGGTTTTTTTAATCGATTTATTGTAAACACTATTTCACTCTCTGTGCAAAAGATTTTTAAAATATCCGCTATAAACCACAAGTGCCTTTTTATAATTACATTTTTAAATCTGTGTTATACTAAGATGTGAAGTAGTGTGACTGCCTTGTACAGCATTAGGTGGGCCTAAACCAGTTGAAACATACGGTTCCGAACCAAGCAAACGGCATACTATGAGTTACGAGCCTGAAATGCTTCCTGATGATATAGAACATATAGACCGACGGCCTAGTCCAATCAAGAAGCAAAAAGAGAAGGTAATAACGTTCATCTGTTTGTTAGACAACATTTCTTTTGTTTTTAAAATAACCTGCTAGAATGTTAGAGTATGCATGAATTCTCGTCATGCGAACGTGAAACCGATTTTTGACTGACAGCAAAATTTATGAACGATGTATGTCATAACTTTTAACTCCCGTCTGCGGTCTACGCTTTCAAACTAATCTTTTAATTACAAAATGAAGATTTGTGCGATATAATATAATTTTCGCGACGGATTAAAAATGCAATAAAATATATGCATATAATATTATTGTAAAAATTTCTATCAGAGAAGTCGCGGAACACCAATTGGCTCACGTTCTCCATCAATGCGTGGGTGAGTCAGTAGAGTAAATTTATACTTTTCACATGTTTATAATGTTAATTCTTGTATTGATAAATCTGTATCGATTTGCGCAATATATTTATTGACTTACCTACGCAATAAATTTTAACGCACACTGTACACAGATTCGGATCCAATGTTGCAACAAAAGCATGGCAATTTATATATTATACAACACATATAGAGTTATTACATCACGTATTTTTGTCATATAAAAAATAAAATTGGATTCGATACATTAGTAAAATTTCATAGAGATACGCCAGGAAGTCCCCAAGTTAAAAAAAATTTCTTTTTTCTTTGGAGTGTCGATGTCCTTATTATTAACTGACACATAACTAACACCGATAGCTCACACGAAAAACAAGTGCCGGAACAACATCAGCTAGCAGTACCAGTAGCCTGGAAGGAGAATATGACGCAGATCGTGGGAGAAAGGTATAGAATTTTATCTGGAGCACTCCTGCCTTAATTAATTCTATATATTTTTCAATGCTGTTTTTTGTATGTGACCACTTGGTGTTTTGTTTCTTCCAATGCATGTTGCTACATTTTTTTTCTTAATTATATTTCTTGTAAAACTTATACGGCCATCGCCTCAATGTGGGATGTTAGTTACCTATTTAAGCAATTAGCAATATGAGCATGTAGATAATAAGACTCTTGGAGAATTATTTTTTTTAATTATTGTAAGTCGAGAATTTCAATGAGGCATTAGGCATAAATATGAAACTAGTTTATGGCGACTGATTGTTATTTAATAAGAATACCGTTTAAATGTGTAGCATTATAAATTGTGTTAGATTAAGCAAAAGTTTAGTGTTATATTATTAACAAAAACAGATTTAACACAATAAATTATGATAATTATAACATACATATTTTGAGAGCGCAGACCGTAATCCATAAAGCATGCATTGTATCTTGAAACATGGTAGTTTTCGTGTTTTTAGTATTATTTTAGCAGTGTAGCGGCTTTATGCTTGTTGCATGAAGCGACGTGTGATTGGGTAAATTTACTTGTAGAAACCGGTCGGAGGAATCGCTGTCCTACCGCCCGGTGGTCTATCAAAGAAGAAGAAGGATAAACAGAACGAAAACGAAAAGGAAAATCACAATGATCTGAATAATACTGATCTGATTAATGACAATGCTCATCTTGACAATATTGATGATAAATCACTGTCTAAAAAAGAATTAAAAAAGAAGGATAAAGAAACCCCTGAAAAAATGGATAAGGAAAAGAAGGAAAAAATTAAGGTAAGCTTTATATTGTGTCGTACGCGCGCGTGTTGCTGCTTTTTATGATCTTCCATAAAGTATATGTATGGTTTAGAAAAAATTATTTTAAGTATCTTTTCATAAATAACATTTATGATTACCATTATTTTAAAATATTATAATTCCATAAGTATTCCGTTAGATTTCAATAATGATGTTGAAAGAATGTTTCATTGAATGTGTAGTTATTTTTCCATTGAGTACGTACATACGGATAGTTCAAGTTTGCACGAATATTAGTTTATATATTTGCAGACATAATAAAGTTACATTAATATGTAGACATTATTAGTTTCATTTAAATGTGACAAAAGTATGGTATATATATTACATATATTACATATATAGCATGTATTTTGTACTGCATGTATTTTATGTATTATCCAAGAGTCCTGTTGGCGGTTTCCTGTTTATCAAGAAGGACAAGGATAAGAAACAGAAAAAGAACAAAGAACTCGATGAATCCACGGACAAAAGTGATGTTGAATTAAACCTTTCTACATTGGAAAAACAGGGAAAAGAAATTGATAAAAAAGCAGATAAAATCCAAGATCCTACAAAATCTCCTCAACTTCCTGGTTATACGAAGCCTTACGATTACGAAGAAACGGAAGCTTCGCCTACAAGAAAGCCGTTTACTCCACATGGTTTTACGTACGAAGACCGACCCGCATCGCCAGGTGTACAGGATCAACCATCGCCTACTTCAGCTAGTCGGAAGGCTACGGGATTAGCATTTAACTATGCTCCGGGAGAAGAAAAGAAAGTAGCGGAATCTGTGGAAAAGAGGAAAACGAAAGAAGCGGACAAACAAGCACCAGGATTGAAAACACCAGGGCTCAATTATGTGGAGTCTGCTGCCCTTAAAGAGCAGCAAAAGAATGCTGCGAAAGAAGGCATTGAAAAGGACCAAACAACGGCTTTTATTGATAGTGAACGTCAGCATGGAGATACTATCGGTCAACCTGTAGTAATCCCACCAGCACCAGTGGTGGAATCCAAGCCAGATTATCACATTCTGCCTCTTCCCGATGGTTCGAGAATCATCGGAGGTGTGATTTATACCAAAGAAGGTAAACCACTAGATCAGAGCCACCTCGGACCAGACGGTAGCAAAATAATTGATGGTAAGATTTGTGGAAAAGACAGTAAACTGCTGAAGAAGGCAGACTTCGGACCGCATGGAATTCATGTTAGCAATGGCATAATTACCGGGAAAGATAACAAACCTTTCCATCAGGAAATATTGGGTACAGATAGAAATTCGATAAAGAATGGAATTATTTATTCTCCTAACGGTGAAGTGGTGAAACAGTCTTTTCTCGGGCCGGATCACGCAGTGGTCAAAGAGGGAAAGGTATCACTGAAGAACGGCAAACCGGTTCAACACTGTCAATTAGGTGCAGATGGAACGTACGTGAAAGAGGGTCTCATATTTACGTCGGGATCTAAACCTATGACTCAGGGATCGTACAATGCAGACGGAAAGTACATAGTTGCCGGTATAGTATGTAACGAAGAAGGCAAGCCTTTGAATCAAATCGCGATTATACCTGATGACACGTTTGTTTGCGACGGCTTAATACATGGACGAGACGGCAAACCGCTTAATACAGGCAAGTTAGGTACTGAGGGCCATTACATCGCGGAGGGAAAGATTCATTCGAAAGACGGTAAACTGATCAAACACGAGTCTTTCAGTTCCGATGGGTCTGCCGTGAAAGACGGCGTAATTTACTCGAAAGATGGAAAATTTTTGACTCAAGGATCCTTGCTACCGACCGGTGCTCACTTGAAGGATGGCAAAGTAGTCGGCAAGGATGGCAAACCCATTAAGCACGCGTATTACAAATCCGACGGTAGTTTCGTGAAAGACGGTGTGATACATGGAAAGGATGGCAGACCTCTAAGTCAAATTCCATTAATAGCCGACGGTCATTTCATCAAAGATGGTTTGGTGCACAACAGAAACAACAAGCCATTATCTCAAGGTCTCTTTAAACCCGATGATCTTGTAATCAAAGAAGGTACATTACGCAACGCGGACGGTTCAGTATTGTCAAATGCTACTCTCGGCCCTGATGGATTTGTAGTGAAGGATGGTACGATTCTAGGGAAAGATGGCAAACCAGTAAAACATGAATTATTCGGTTCGAACGGAAGCTATATAAAGAAAGGTATTATTCACGCGAAGAATGGAAAGCCGCTCAATCAAGATTCGTTGGTGCCCGAAGGTGCGGCTATTAAAGACGGCAAGATATATAGCAGAGATGGCAAATTACTAAAGTTCTCGTTCTTTAAACCGGACGGTAGTTACATCAAGGACGGTCTTATTTATGGTAGCGACAGTAAACCACTGAACTTAAACGCAGGTTTACCGGAAGACAGTTTTATCGTCAATGGTGTAATATTCGACTATTCGGGCAAGCCCTTGAGCAGAGATTCGTTTGGATCCGATGGTTCGTATGTCGCGGGCGGGTTGGTTTACGGTAAAGATGGCAGAACCGTGTTGCAAGGTGTGTTCGGTCCCGACGGCAACACCATTCGGAATGGCATTATCGTAGGTAGAGACGGCAAGCCCTTGACTCAAGATGATAAAGGCCCGGACAATATAGCGGTGAATAATGGAAAGATCGCGGATAACCAGGGAAATCCGAAAAATCTATCCTCGTTGGTACCCGACGGATGTTACATACAAGATGGAGTGGTCTATGACAAGAATGGACAATTGTTAAAACAAGGTGCGTTTAAGCCAGATGGATGTTACATTCGAGATGGCCTTATATACGGCTGGGGAGGCCAATTACTGAACGCGGGATCTGAATTACCCGGTGGCAGCTATATCGAGGAGGGTAGGATATACGGAAAGGATGGAAAACCCTTGAATCACGCCGCGTTTGGTACCGAAGGTAATTTCATCGAAAACGGTATTGTTTATGGAAAGGATAGAAAACCGCTCAGTCACGGCACGTTCGGCAACGACGGCAGTTACATACAAAACGGTTTACTGTATGAACCGAACGGAAAGCCATTGAACAAAAGACAGACCATAATCACCGTTACATCCGTCCGTTACGGCTTAGTCTGCGGTGATGACGGGAAACCATTAAGATATGGCAATTTTGACAGCGAAGGCAGCGTAGTCAAAAACGGCAGGATTTACGATGACGCGGGAAGATACCTCAACCAAAACGCTTACGGCCAAGACGGTAATTTCATTAAAGATGGTTTGATTTATGGACGCAATGGGAAACCTCTCTCTCATGAAAACTTACCACCGGAAAGCAGTTTCATCAAAAACGGCAAGGTTTACGATGCGAATGGTCAGCCACTAACGCAGGAGGCATTCGGGCCAGAAGGTCTGAAAGTTATACAAGGTGTCGTGGTAGATAAAACTGGAAAACCGGTGAAACAGGCGAGCTTCGATCCCGAAGGAAATGTCGTCAAGGATGGAATAATTTGCGCGCCTACTGGAAAACCACTCGATAAACATTTTACGACTATCACGATCACAATGGTACATAGAGGACTAGTATGTGACAAGGATGGAAAACCGGTCGCACGAGCACCATTCGGAACTGATGGTGGTTTCGTTAAAGACGGCAAGATTTACGACAAATTCGGAAAACCGTACAATCAGGAACTTTTCGACGAGGACGGATCGTACGTGAAAGACGGTGTGATATATGGAAACAACGGCCAGTTAGTGGACAGCAAGACGATTCTGAAGGACTTACAAGAGGCATCAAAATCCACTCCGACGAAATTAAAGAAACCTGCGGTTCCAGCTGTGATACCGACAATTGTGAAAACAACAACCAAGCAATCGGTGGTCAAGGATCAGGAAGGTGTGACGCAGAATATTCAGGAAAAGATCGAGGATCTTACACCCGGTGGTACAGGCCAAGTTATGGTCTCTACTCACGTCAACAAGGTGATACATTTGGAAAGAATAAAAGACTAAATTAGACACGTTACGATTCATCCTTTCAATAGTCGAACATTTAACGTAACATCAGACATCATACTGAACAAACAAGACCCTGCATGCTTATAAATTATATTATAAATTATGATATGATGTTTTTTTGTTATTCAATACAAAATGCTCCTTTTTATTTATTCAAATATATTGCATGAAATTGAGTGATAGATTTGTTTAGGATGATTATGCATAGTTGGAATCTCTAAAATTTTGCGATAAATGTTTAGTAAAGAAGTTACATATCGAGTACTCTTCTTGAAGAATTTGAATTGTTGAATCGCAGTTATCTGCCATCTTTCCATAATTATATTTTTTTATATCTTATATAGAGGCAAACTCTCTCTTTCTCTCTTGCAAACAACTCTTTCTGTGTATCATCAAATATGATACACTGCATAGAGATAATATTTTATTCATTAATTCGCACTCTCGTTAAATTTTCTAATTACTATTTATATTAGTTATATGTATCTTGAGATCTTAGTTACATGGTAGTTGTATTTAGGCAGAGGCACCAGATGATGGTAGAACTCCGTACATGACAGCGACAGCTGTCACTACACGTACCGCTACGATGCATGAGGATCTTGAAAAAAATCAGAAGACAAGTCAGGTTTGTAATGAGCATTATTAGCGTCACTTCGTAGCATATTAATGCGGATTTATTTAAAGCCTGTGCTACATACAATAAAAATATTTGTACTGTACTTATATTCATACATTCCATATATCCTTTGTTCCTTTAGTTTTGCCAAATTATTATTTGCTATAATTTATTTTTTACATTAGGTAGAGGAAAAAACTGTAGCACATACAACTGCGACTAGTGCTACGAGACAGGAACAACGTGTAGTAACACAAGAGGTTCGAACCACGAGTCATGTGCTTTCCGGCGAACAGGTAATGCCAATTGTAACTTTTTCAGGAAGATACGCTTTAAATTAATAGGTGAAGCATGTAAGCGTTTTTGCAAATTGCTACGTGGATATTATTTGGATTTTGATCTAACTATTATTTTACATTTAAATATATATCATTTCATGTAACTGTGCTGTATACATACGATCATTTCGCATATGTAGCACATATGATATGTATAAAAGATCACTTCACATATACAAATATTAATATATTATGTAAAGATTTTTAGTTGAAAAAGTCATATTATCTTAACACTTCATTATATTATACATGCATAAATTATGCTTACACAGCAAAACATCATTCATTATATCATTATTATTAAGTAGATTAAAAATATAATTGTAATATTAATTTAACAATAATTCAGTTAGCATCATTTATTCATATGCATACGGAATTGTTTATTTTTTATTTTTGTTTCTTGTAAATAATTTTGCCGGCTTGGTTAACACGTTGCATGGCGTAGCTGTTCTCACGAAGGCTAAGTACATCGAGTTCGAGCAGCGGAGATTCAGGTACACCGATTGATCTTGACGATGACCAACAAGCTTTCTGCAATCAATATTATCAGGTAATCCATTGAGTAACGGTCGAAAATTTTCTTCTACTAAAACGGAGCGGAAGATAATGCATATTTAGAACAACGGGGAACAGGTATTCATACACGTAAAAATTTTTAGCATTTTGCCTTGTCAGCTAACCCAATGCGGTGCATTTGCATTAAGATATTTTTGCTCATATCGCATAATATTTAAAAGAAATGTATTTTACATTGTTTTGTGCGATGTGCAAAGATGCATATAGAAAACTATTTTGCAACTTTAGCGAATTACGTAATTATCGGAGGTGTACATATATCATCGAAGAGGCAGATGTAATATCATAAATGTAAATATATCTCGGTAAATCGATTTGTGAGATTGATTCATCTTCTGGAGTGTCTATTATTCTTATTTTTCTTATTAATTTTTAATATCGATTAATTTTATATCTCTCTTTGTTATTTTTATCTTTCATTGATGTTTAAAAGAGCCCTTAAGTAAAAGAATTGTGATTAAATCTTGATCCAGGGAGATCCAGCCGTGATCGCAACTGAGAAGCACGTTTATACAGGAGAACCGGATAGTAATGTGACGACGACAACAACGGTACCTGTAGTGGCAACTGAAACAAGAAAAGTAGCTCTCGAAAGTGAAGATGGTAACTACAGTGCCACAGGAGAGATAGTCAGTACACAAACTATATCCAGTAAAACCCGTACTGTTGAAACTATCACGGTTGGTACATTATATGCTAACCAAATCAATATTGTTTACAATAATTTTTTATTTAATATTTTTTTGTCTTACAGTATAAAACGGAGAAAGATGGTGTAGTTGAGACACGAGTGGAACAAAAGATAACAATACAATCGGATGGTGATCCGATTGATCACGATCGAGCTTTGGCAGAAGCGATACAAGAGGCCACTGCTATGAATCCGGATATGACAGTGGAAAAGATAGAAATACAGCAGCAAACGGCGCAGTAATTAGTAGAGGATTGTCCGTCATACATACATAAAAGGGGGCACTCTTGGTCTATAAATAACAAAAACGATTCGTAATCTTAGAGACTAGGAAAACAAATTGGTATTTACAGTATATGCTATATATTGAATGCATTGTTTAATGCGTCATAAAAAGAACCAGACTGAAATATGCTATAAAAATGTCGATAACTCTTTAAATATTTTACGAAGTTATAAATAAAGCAAGGAATATTAAGCTTTATACTTTTTCTTTTAAGAGGGTCAAAGAGAGAAAATTTCTGATTACGGCTTGCCCAATGATTCGAGCTTAAACTCGATTGAAAATCGAGTTTGATAGTTGAAAGGAATGAAATATTAATGAAATCTTTTTAATAAAGAGAGAATGGTACCTCGTACTATAAACTACAGTGTTCATATTAAAATAACTAAGGTGTATTTATATACACGAGAACATAAATAAATAAATATTATATAATGTATACATAGCTATGTATGTATGTAAACAAATGGATAAACTATTTATACATAGTTATGGCGATAATTATATATACATATATATATATATATATATATATATATATATATATATATATATATAAAAGACGGGGTGCCCTGCAACTTATAAAGTTTTGATAATTGAGTATTTCATAACAATAAAAAGAGAAATAATTACAGTCATACAAAGTAACCAATACAATGCAACAATTATTTAAAATTTTGCAGTAAAATAATATCAGAATATTCCAAATTGAAATACTAATGTCGAAATATTTATATGTAATCAACCAAGTCTATTAAAAGCATAGTCTCTTCGATTTATCGGAATCCTTTGTCCTCTAACGAAAGCTCGTTACTTTCTCTCTTTCATCTTTGAGTATAATATATTACGAGTTGTTAACAGTAAGTAAAAAAAAAAAAATATTCTGATTCATAATATTCGTATAAAGAAGCAAGTAAGATATGTTGCAATGGGTTACAAATATATAACAGTTTTATCGATCCGTTAAAAAAAGCTCTTCAAAGATGAATGGATAGAAAGTAAGATTAAGAGTAATAATTAAGCAAAATAGCTCCACTACATATTATCTGTTGTAATGCTTAAATGCAATAAGATAAGCTTCTCGGCAAAAAGTATATGTATAGTTTGACTATCTGTGAAATTGATAATTGCTTTCCAAACGGTTATTACATAACATTGTGTGACAGAGTCAGAATATATGTTACATATTAATATATATACGTACATACATACATATATGTATATTGCTAATTGAAATATTTGAAATCGCCATAGTTCCGTATATCTAAAAAATGTTAATATGTTATGTTTTAGAAAGGATACAGAAATTCTGTTAGTAATAGTATTGTATAATTTTTCATGCTGCCGCTATATAATAATTATGAGAGATATTGACAGTCAATATATTGACAGAAACTGTGTAGATTTCATTATATTTCAATTACTATAATGATTATTATACAAATAAGCTCATATATGTAAGTATATATGTATATATGTATGTATAAAACTTTATACCAAGAGCAAATGATGTGCATTGGTCGGCGTATATGTCTAACTGTAGCTTATGTAGTTATAGAACTACAATTTTACATAAACTTTTTATTAGTTTAGTGACTTACGTTCATTACAATTCACATTGCGATTTGAATAAATAAAATAAATCTAACACAAATTTCCACTGAAAAGAATGGTGCATTTTTTAATTTTGCAGCTTTGTATTTTGTATTACATTTTAGTTTGCGCAAATTATTCTAAATGAAAGATCAATATACGAATATACTGTACGTATTTTAACAACAGGCTTGTTTATACCTTTGTTCTTTAATGTATTATTTTTTATTAATTACAAATAGTATTTAGATTCTATTTTTTTTATTTTATCTATCATAACATTACTATATAAATGCTTCGTTTAAATGAAAGATACGAATACACTTTATAACGAGGGAAGGGTTCTTGTTTTTTATACATTTACATTTTTGTAAATGTAAATTATTAATATCTCTAAGAATTTGGAAGAAGTTTTGTTCTCATAGTTTATTCTTGCCTAATGCTTTGTTTTGTTATTACAGATTACAGAAAATATTTATTTTATATATATATATATATAAAATGCTTGATTTTAGTATTTCTTTTTTTATTTAAGACATAGTCCACTCTCGACTATTTCTCTTTAGATTTTATTTAAAATAAAGTAACATTGTATCTTATTATAAGGAGCAAAGGATAATTACAGCCTATTTACGTAAGAAATTTCATAATACTGGTCGCTTGCTCTATACGTTACATATGATAAATGGCGAGTTGCCTGTGTGCCACGAAATATACATATATTGATTCATTACATCTCGTACTGTTTCATAATATAAGATCATATTTTTAGATACGCTCAAGACGATGCTATGATTTTATATAATTCCTAAATGATTGCTAGTGAAATGATTACCTGTATCATCTCCTTTACATATACACATATCGCGAAACAGGTGTCTCAAGATTCTGTGAATAACATTTTAATAGCATTTTAAAAGCTGCATATCATTTTTCGGTTTATTTCTTTTTCTTTATCGTATAAGCTAAAAGATGTTTATGTTTTATATTGTACCTAACATTCCATGCTTATAGTGACTAACATATATATGTATGTCATATAAATATTTGTATTATTTTCGTTATTTATTCCTGTTTTTTAAGAATATACTTTTATGTTAAGTCTGCTTGGAGAACATATGTATGTAATAGCAATATAATTCGAAGTCATTAAAATAGAAAGATAACCCAGATTTCTCTGATTTTCAGAGTACAGTTATTGCTTCATTAATTTTATAAATTGATTTACTGCATTTACATGAATAAATAATCATATAAATTATCATACGAAATAAGCTTTACGAATAATGTACAGATCTTCAAGCAGCGTACAAATATAGTTGTAAGTTTGTAAGTTTATACTTTAACACTTTTGTTGTTCAGTTTATTGAAAATATACTGCATATTTAATATGTAATAATTACCCAGCTTATATAAAGATTAATTATATGTTTGTTGCATTTGAAATTCTTGTATCGTGTAACATCGCGAAATTACGCAAATTTATTTGATATTTACCTGCAACCTGCAACTATCATGATTTTATTTAATATGTACATTGCAGTGTTTTTTGAATTCTATTTATGAAAATATTCTTAAATAGTACATATGAAAGTAATGGAAATGTAGCCTTATTGATAGAAAGTTCTATAAAAATAATATTGTGATTCAAATCTTTCGTCTTTATTGCATATAATGTATTATTTTATTTTACATTTTAACTACATAAAAATTTTAGTTCTTTACAATAATAACTTATGTCCTGTAATAATGATTCAGAGTCTAGAGCAAGATGATTAAATACATTATATATAATAATAATTGTTTAAAGATTGATGAAAAACATTAAATAAGCGGTAATGCAATTGCTTTATTATTGACGTGAGAGCGCGACAAACGAGTCTCCTTGCTTTTATTTATGTTACCCCAAAACGGCCTCGGTGTTATATGATTATCCTTAGTACTTCTGATGCCAGATGCTAATATTACACGTAAAAATATTTTACTAATACATCAATGAGATATTATAATCTTCTTTGCTCTTTTTTTTTTACCTGATTTCCAAGGAGGAAACACTTGCAGCTGACTTCCTACCGAAAGAGATCCAGGGGTAATTGTTATAGACAAATGTGGTCCAGGATGCTGGAAAATTGCTCTTGAAATAGATCTTTTGAAGGCTGGTGGCAAGTTCAGAGAACCTACAATAAATTTTCTGTCTGTAATTGCTGTTCTTATCTAAACGGAAAAATCATTATTGGCATACTTGTTATATCATCTCCTAATGGGATTTTAGTTGCATTTTTGGTACGTCGATTGTGTTTCTCCATTTTAAATTTTTTCATAAAGTTTCGACAAATGTCGGTTACAATTTTTCCGTCGAGATTAGCTATACGTACGTAAAGTAAACTGATAATTGAGTGATAAATATGAATAATAAGTGGCAAAGAATGATTTACATATTTAACTTTACCTAGCGAAACGCTATTAGCAATCAGATTTTCCTTATATCTGTAAGACCATGTAACAGGATTTCCTTGTAAAGACAAATCTTTTAAAGAAGGCAATGTACTTATTGTCGTAGTTACATCGTCCACATTATCGACGAGATTATTTTTTGCATCTAACGTGTGTAATTCTTGAAATCCTATTAGATTTCTCAAGGATGTCATTTTATTATCGGAAATATTAAGAACTTTTACACACATCTAAGAGAAAACATTTAAACAAATCTCAACGATTAATCCGTATGATGAAACGATCGAGTCTTTGAGATTTAAATTATATGACACTTACAGATAAAGTAAATGCGCTACGTGGCTCGAAGCATAACGATTCGCCGAGTGGTATCTTTTGACTCTCGACATGCAACTCTTGTAATTTCTTTGTATTTTGCAATCCTTCAACTACAATAATATTATTGTGTCCTAGATAAAGCTTTTGGAGATTCTGTAGAGATTCTAAATTTTCCATTTTCATTATAGCGTTATGTTGTAGATACAGATGTGTCAAATTACATGCAAAATGTAGATTCTTTATTTTCGATATATTATTATTCTGAAGATATAGGACTTTTAAGCTTCTATAAATAGCGATGTTACCCTATATAAAGTGTGAAATTTTCTACACATTAAAAATAAATTACATATAATTTATTTATTAAATTGATATATAACTTACAATACTGCTGATAAACATGTCATTCATATGTAAATGAGTCAACTTCCATAATTCATCTTTTTTTATCGTTTTACTGAGTGATTTACTAGTTAATATTTGAGAATATTTCCTTTCGACGATATCTGTTGTCAATTTCACCATGATTGCAAGATAAATATGAAAAGACCGTGAATATGAACGTGCAACAAGCGGTCTGTAAAGATGGTCGCAGGGTTTCATTGATCAAACGCAGAACGTGACGACGATACGAAACGCATCAGGTAAATTGAGTTTTGCTCTGTAGCTTCATGTCCAAAGCGAGATATAGTATAAAAAAGAAATTTATTTCTTATATATTATAATATAATGTTACAATTCAATCAAATATAATAAAATTGATCTTCGAGCTGATCTGATACAGAGAAAAGATTGTTCCTCGATTTGTCCTTTACAGTATAGATTTTTGCACCATGGCGAGACTCTAGACAGAAAAATAATAATTTTTATTATAATGTGGTTATAAAAACAAAATAACATATTTTTTCATTTCATTTAATTTTTATGATAGTATATGTTTTATATAAATACTAGTTTATTGCAACTTACATGCGGAACCGTGAGTACTCCTTTAAAAGATAAATGATTCAAATCCTCTACGAGTTCTTTGATTTGACATTTTTTATTAATAGCCTAAAAAAATTAATATTACCTCTTCTCTCTATTTCTTTTTCTCTTGCATATGATATAAAAATTTAAAATACTTGATTATCTCTTAATTACCTCTAGAACGAACTTTTTTTCAGATTCATTTAAAAATGGTAGAAGTGCAGCAGCCAAGTGTGCCTGTTTACTTTGGAAACAATTTTTCACGATGGCAGTGAAGTCTAATTCATGTTGCACAGGACACGAATATAGCAGACAAATCGCCTCTACGCAATTATCAATTTTCTCCAGATTCGGATTTATGTCCATCTCGCCGAACGGTTCAGAGATAATCAATTGCCATCCCGTTTTGTAACCGTTACAATTCACAATGACACTTTTATTTCGTAATTGCAATAAAACTTTCTTTAAGTCGCTCACCTAAAAATACACGTTTAATAAGTTTTTGAGGTATAAGAGAATATCTCTGATGATTCACATAAAATCGATACCATTCGCAATTTCGTCATCCGACTCAAAGTATCGTCCCAAAGTAGGACATCGTTGATTTCAAACTCAATACAAATCTGCGCTATAACAGAAAGAGCATAGGGCAAGTGACGCTGACTTTTCCATAATATCTGCACAAGCTCTCGTTTACAACATGTGTCAAATGTATCAACGCTGTAACATAATCCTAAAGATTCCAATTTGCCGGTGTACTGTAACGATTTCATATACTTTCTGAAATATTGAAGTGAGATCAACGTTTTAATATGCAAGATAAATTTATATTCTGCCGATAAAATAAACAATAATTTATTATAATTATTTATACCTAAAGGTACATATATCTTGCTTCGTCAATTCCTCTAACGTTGTAGTATCAACGACAGTCTGCAATATTCGAAATACTCGATATCGTACGTTACAACTATATTCAGTCTCGCCATGACGATTGCCGAAACCTATGTTTATAAGAAATTGTGCAAACAAATCCATATCTCCATATTCCAGCATATAACATATCCTACAATTAAGTATATTTCACAATCAATTGTTGATTTAGAAATTGACGATTTAAAAAAAATAGTGTACCAACAATATTACCTAAGTAAATTATCTTCATAGTTGGTATTCTGATCAGACTCTTTCGTCACTAGAAACGTCTCTGTAAAGCTTTGAGACAATTCGGTATACCTGGCATTAGATTGTAGCCATTCTTCCAATAAATCCATACGCAATTTTATCGTATTCAACGAGAACAGTTTACCCAGCTCGTTAACAGCAGCGTTAATATCGGGTCTGTAGTTGGTTGCAGTTCGATATCGTAATGGTATGCTTTCTTCGTTATACAATTCGTACACCAGCTTGCACGGATTTTCGATTAGAGCAAGATACTCATCTTTCTCCAATCCGTACGTACGTAGAATATGCTCGGACGTAAATCTCAAATATTTGGATTTAATTTTCTGAAAGTAAACGTCATATAGAAGTCAATATATTTTTTACAACATAGACACGTACTTTACACAGAGATTACCGTACTTCTAACATTCCTTCTTCGAATTTAGTGGAATTCTGTGCCGCCAGCTGAGCATACTCGTAACATTCTTTCGCGGCAGCAACGCGATCAGCACCCGGAGGTGTATGATTTACGACATAGTACAATGCTGCAGTACCATAATAGAATCCATCTGAATCTGTCATCCGTTGTATACATTTCTTGATATCTTTGAGCAACGTGGTATTTTTCGGATAAAGCGACCATGCAGTATTTTTCGATGCAGTAGAATTATTTCCCCATACTTGTGTCACTTCACCTTTAATAGCTAATGTGCATATGAGATGTGCCTCCAAATTAAGTACGGGTGCGATGTCAAGCCACTTGCCGTATGTTCTTAAATTCAACTCAGGTGCTAGTAACGAGAATTAATAAAATGTGAAATTAAGTTAAGTAATCATCCAAGTGCTGGCCATAAATTTATTTCTGAAATATATTTACTAATGATTTTCCAAATATCGACTTTAAGCAAGAACGGAAGTCTCCATTGGGCTATCGGCGGCAACGTACTATGTCCAGGATTAAGCTGTATCCACTCATCGTGTTCCATTGGTGTAGGAAGCCTGTCATGATTGATAGTATGATTATTAAATTCAAAATTAATATACGCGAAATTATAATTTACCCGCTCCGAGTGTAATTTTGCAAGAAGCAAAGATAATTTCTCTTTTCCATATTTTTGTCTCCTATGAGATCCATTAGTATAATGAACACTTCATAGTGGTAAAATGTGATCTGGAAATTTAAATGTAAAATTCACATTATAAGAAACTATACTATCCAACATTTTTATAGCTTACGTGTTCCCATAACGTAGAGATACATCGCTTCAACATGGATTTATCTTCCATTTGCGCAACAACTCCATTACATTTCTTTCTTAATTCATCGATTTCATCTTTACAGATAAGTAACTCTATAATATATTACTCGATTATTAAATTGGTATTCAATATCATACGAAAATGATCTACGTATAAAAATATGTAAATATCCGAATATTAAATTAATTGTCACAAATACATATTATTTCCTTATATCATTTACCTTTATTCACGCTTGTATTCGAAACGGTTATCGTTGGATTCCACGTTTTTAGTAATATTTGTAAATAATTCAAAAGGCAATCATTGAAATTAAATCCGAAGCTACAACAATAATCTTTTAATAAAGGAATCACGTTCTCTTTATTACTGTTTATGATCTGCTGTAAAATTTTTCTTTTGCTCGAAGCACTATTTGTTAAAACTTCTGTAAATGTATTAAAAATATATACATTGACACATATGTATAACAAGATTTGCGTTTAATATAAAAATAGACTCGATGATAATGCACGAGCGTACCTTTAGAAGTTATTGAATAACGTGACAGTCGTTGTGCCCAAATATGCAATAGCTTGTAACTCTCAAACGTTTGTATCAATGATCGATTTTGCCCCAAGCGCGAATATTCATATCCCAAAGTTGAGATTGTACAATGCCGAATATGATCGGCCTGAAATCTACAAATATAAATCTTTACACATTATTATCGAAAATTAATTATCGAAAAATAGATTTATTTTCTTACGATGTAGAAACGGTGGAAAGCCAACTGCACGCCTCTTGTTCTGATAACATAAAGAGAACCGATAGCCCTAATTGCAAATCGAATGATCGTCCGGTGCATAACTTTCTCAATAAATTCATCAAAAGCTGTGATAATATAAATTTCATTTCCGTTAATATCTCTTCGTTTCTTACAGACGTGCTAAGATACGTGAAATAAAACGTTTTGAAAATTTGCAGTAAAGAATAATCGTTGTGTTGAGGTTGCATCTTTCTCGTATTTTCCAGGAAACTAGTTAGCCATTGATCCATTTGGTCCTACATATAAACAAACTATACTGATATATCACAAAATATTTTTTACAAATGAGATTATATACATATATATGTATAAAACTTACAATACATACATCGTATTTTATGATTTCATTACTGTTGATTTGATTTGAATGATATAAGTGCAGAGACATTGCGTCTTTAAACAGAGACAACAATTTTTCATCCAAAGATATTGCTTGATCTTTATAAATTGTATACAACTTCCAATTAGATTGCGTTACAAGTCCCTGTTTTACATCAAAACAATCTTGGGTAGAAAAACTTGGGCATGCACTGACACAAGTGTAAAGCATTAGTGCAGATTGTAAATCACCTGAAATATTAGTTTGCGACACATAATTATTACCATTCGAATCATCAATACAATTTTGATACGTACTGTCTTGACAAGTATTTAACATCGAAATACTTAAGTTTTCGACAACTTTTACAACGTTTGTGTCTACAGCAGCATGTTGTAGTATTGATAGGCACATCTTATGTATATTTTTAAATTTTTCGGACACCATATTTAAATCTTTATCATCCCTGTAAAAACACAGAAGAAATAAATAATATTATAGATATGTATAAAATTATAAAACTAAAATACGTAAAGTACTTACTCAACAAGTTGTTCCAATTCGTTTAAGTTTTTCATCTGCTCTAACATAGATAAAGTTGCATATGACTTTTCTAATCCTAGCAGTTCAGCAACTTTAATAACTGTCTTGTGCGTAATTGTCCAATCGCTCTCCTTCATATCTATTAAATGATCATATGTAAATTGTATTCTTAACAAGTATATGTATATTGCATCTAGTTACAAAAATTAAATTAAAATTTTTACTTGGAAATTTTGAGATATAGTTTTGTAACACAAGTGACTTTTGCGTGTGATAATCTTTCAAAGAAATATTAATCTTATAATATTTCTTCAGAGCATACAGTGACCCTAAATCTTTTATCATTTTGATAATATTGTTGCAACGATAGGGACAAACACTTGACTGTGTTAATAAGTTATATATTTTAAACTCTAAGCAACCCAATATTTCCATATGATAGACCAAAGACGTCGTTGCATTCTAAAAGTAAATATTAAATATAATTATATATATAGATTATAATTTATAGATAAAAACAATTTCCATTGAATATTCAGTATCAAGGATCAATTTCTAATTTACCTGAAAAGAGAAAGCTGCGACAATATAATTAATAATTCCTTCATAACAATATAAAGCGCTAGCAACATCATTTTCTAAATGATGTATTATATCCATTGCTTTTTCGAGATTTCTAAAACAATATTTGCAATAGATAAAATAAATAAATGCTTTATATTCGTGCAACTTTTTTCCTTATGCAAACTAGAATAATACATTTTTTACGACATACTTTTCATTTAATCGGACGTTTAAACATCGACAAAATGCATCTTGTCTTAATTGCTGATCGTTTCTAGTTAGCACATCTATATCGTTAATCATAGAATCGCAATTTTCTTTTATTATACGCGACATTAATTTCTAAAATATAAATAATTTTGTAATGTAACAACATACATAGAGATATCATAAAAGATATAATGCTACAATTTATACCGACATTATTCACACCAATTGTTGCATATCCATATTTCATTAAGATGAGCTTTATTGGAACGTAATCGCACTCAATTTTAATTTTAAAAGATAAACTGTGGTCGTAATTAATGCCTGTTTCTGCTAAAGTAGCTATAGTTGAACTCCAGGGCACTGGTGCTTTTCTTAAAACTATCAAAGTTTGCTCCAGTCGTTTCTTATAAATATGTAACATAAAACGTTGCGTTAAATGAATAAAAAGATATTTTATAAATTATAATGTCACAAATAATATGTCTCTAATATTCACCTCCATATTGTGAATAAGGCCTATTAAAATAGTAACTCTTTTTTCCCATGCAGCTTCTTCATTAAACCACCAACTATACGAATTTTTTATAGTTTTCTAAAAATATAAAATATTTATATAATTATTTATCAGAAAAAACTTGTCTTTGTATGTAAAACCAGAGAATGAGAATATTATACGAACCTGGATGTATGTACAGAGAACAGTATCGTTTTGTAAATTATTGTTAAATATATATTGTTTTAGGAATGTGTTCGCAAAATTCGATATTTGGTCAATATGTATTTTATCCAACAATATGTAAATTGCTTCTACAGGTGAGTCAATGTATATATCAAGAGGTACCCTCAATCTATTGGATAATTTAAAAAAATTAATAATGTTAGTTTATGAGCTAATTTAAAATTACGATATTACTGACCTGTAAACAATCTTCAGTTGTTGAATGTCGGATAAAGCTTGAAACAGAACCATAAACTGTTTCAGTAGAGAGTTCTGATATCTGTACTCTTGATGAAAATAGACCGATTGATTATCTTCAAATTTAAGCAATTTTATAAACTTTTTAGCAAACTCCGTGCCAATTTCTGGCCATACTGTACGATGAGATATCTCAAGATATTTTAATTTTTTTAAACTCCAAGACATAATCTCATTTATTGTATCAGGTAATAAGGATAATAATGTTGGTATAAAATGAATAAGCCACGGCCATAAATACGATGGATCCACATCTTCAGGTAAAATTGTAAAAATGTTTCGTACACTCTGCATAGATATATGTTGTACAAGATCAGGAAGATGTCTCGTCCAAATTAATGTAGCAGATTTTAGTTGACCCTATATAAATATTAAACATCGTAAAGTACAATATTTTGACATAACAATTCTTGTAACTTCTCCCTTTTTTACATCTCGCAATATATGTATATAATAATCATATAATACCATGTTCAAACGAGTAGTACATTCTTCTAATAAATTTGCTTGTGAAAATCGTATCCATTCTTTCATAGTTGCGTCGTCATTCAATAATGTATCTACCTCGGTATCTTGGATCATTTGGAAAGTCTCAAGTCTATATAAAGCGTCGTTTATTACCGATAAACTGGTATTCAACGAATCATTTATATCTTTTATCTACAAAGAATATAAATGAAACATAAAAACACTGCAGAATGTATACCAATAAAGGGAAAAAATATAAAATACCTTAATATTTTGCGCTATTCTTTGCCGAGCATATGAATATATCCGTTTCATTTGTATATAATCAGAAATGAGAGCTTTACTACAACATTCAATCACATATTGCACATCTTGTATTTTATCTAGAATATTTATCAGTGTATCTACGTTAACTGAATTAGAAGCGGATTTTGCCCAGGGACTGAGCTGTTCCACGAGTAATGCTGCTTTAGAACAATAAATGGGTTCTACTGAAAGATTTAATTTTTCTGCAAAAGCTTGAGCTGCATCAAAGTGTCTCTTCTTTAATAATCTCGCTAAACGAATTTCGGGAATACTTTCCAATATCGTTTTTATTCTAAACGTGTCGATAATACCAGTCTCAGTAGATATAATACCCTCTATGTAAAATAGATTATCAGAAGCGTGTAAAACCTCCAATAAATAAGTATTGGTAGATACGTTGATTTCTAATTTCTGTTCAAAATCTAAAAGAAGAAATACAAAGTATCTCATGTTTAATTCACAAAAATCGAAATATTTACAAATAAAAATAACATATTTACCTGGATAAGAAATAACACGTAATGTATACGTAGTGTAATTGTCCTTAGAATGGGTTAAAAATAAAATTTCACAATGATCAGCATCATCATGTTGTATTACACTGAAATCAAACACTGGCCCATCGTATATTTTCAATGTAAGAAATGTATTCAGACATATCATATTTAATGTATGATCTGTACGTAGACAAAGCATTTTACTAAAACAAAATATTTTTTATATATTATACAACTTAAAATATAAACTCAAAAATACAAATTAATTACCTATATACTAGCATAATTTAAAATTTTTCTTTACCTGTTGCCATGCAGCGACTTTATCTTTTTATATCCAAAAGAAAATACACTTTGGAAATTAATGTATTGTTCATTAGGCCAAGTAAACATCGAATTTGTTCCAACTATAGCTATCGATAGTTCTTCTGATGGCGCTTCTACTGTAGCGTTAAGAAACTGTAACACACTCTTTGTAAATTGATGTGGAAAGTAAAAAAAAACATGATATTTTTGACATAACTTTGTCTTAAATGCAATCAATATATCCATAAAAGTATTAATAAATTCGTTTAAAAAATTCAAATTACCTTCAAAGGAGCAAATCCTTTAAACAGCTGAGAACATTGAATATCTGCTGTATATTCTGCAACCATAACTTTATCATCACTAGTAAATGCAATTTCTAAAGCTTTAGGATAAAATTTGCAGAATCTAAAATATTTATAGAAAATTATTTATTAATCATTATAAAATCAATGATAAAAAGTAGTAGAATATGGTAGGATATAAGTAAATATACTTGTAAATAGCTCCAGTATTTGTGACAAGAATTATGAATGTTTCTTCACTTTGCTCCTTCAAAAATATTTCTATCACATTACCCTCGCTATCAGGTATAGTTCTGTAATTAGAAATTAATTTATGCAGACATCAGAGTTATATTTCTAGTATATTTAAAATATACAGATATATTATTTTTCAGATAATATTTAGTTATTTATATAAAAGATTTCGAATATTTACTTGGTAAAAATTATTTTTCCATCCGATAAATGTAAACAGTACAAAATCCTGGTTGCAAGCACCACAAATAAAAAGAAACCGTCCTTGGAAATGGAGTAACCGGCTATCATGGAGGGAAAGCTAATATTACATAATATTTCATCGCACGTTTCATCTTTAAAGATTGTAATAGACTTGTCAATTGCTACACAAATCTTGGAATGTTGAATAGATGCTATGACATTCGGTTGTTGCTCCACCTTAAAGAAAAAATATACAGTTGTTAATTTCAATGATGCATTATATTATAATTTGTAATTTGTAATAACTATAATCAATTTGTAATTTATATAACGACTAATGAATCTAACAATAAGTCAATCAATGTCAAATTTAAAATACGCGCTTTAATAATACAAAATACAGGCGCGTGCGCATTTCACGTGGATTTAAATATTATAAAAGAGCAATTAACATTGCAAATAAAATTACGTCAGGAACTACGTGTTTTTTTAGTCCTCCGTTTTTAGCGAAATGCTCTTGATTTTCTCATTTTCTCAGGAACATTAACAGAAAATGTCAAAGTTATTGTGCAAGGTGCAACCGTCATATAGGAATGCAAATTAGAACCGGCATGCGGCATGGCAATTGGCAGATCGATAGAACATGAATAAGGAACAGGGAATACCTTTTCAAGCGATTGAATCGTCGCCACGGTGCATGCCTCGTACAGCGAACCGTTGTTTTCCGCGATTATCCGTGTCCCAAAATTAATAGTCTCATCATTGACATCGAAGCCCGACTGTATTCTACTCCACGAAGCCATTTTCTAGGAGCGTGGAGCGTACTGATACTACTGATATCGCACTCGATCGTTTGGGCGCCAAGCGCCAAGAATGGAAGTTTCTTCTTACGATTATACGAGTCGCAATGCACCTTACATTCCACGGATGGCGCTGCAGTTTTCATTATAAATTTGATGATTGGCAATCGGTCAAGTGGTTATTAGGGGCTGCGCAGTGCGTACAATATATAATTTCATCACAGGAACAGATTTCCTTTGAATTTCATGTGTTAATATTGAACTGTTTCCTATTCTCTGTTCCCTGTTCCTCGTTCTTTAATGTTCCATTTTATTGTGCGCAGTCCCTTAGGAAATATAATTTACTATATGTAAATCCGCGATTTTAAATTTTCCAAATGTCACTGTGTTTTAAAAATGTCAAAATTCTTGGAATTTTTAATATTTCAACCTCCTTGCTAATTATGTTCTCCTGATACTTTGTCAATTTTCGAAATTCTTTATTTCATATGAGATTAAAAAAGTCTTTCCAGTATATAGTCATCAAGAGCTGGAAACTTTTTCTATAATAACCGATAAAATCAATTTATGATCTACTGGCGGTAGATCAATGGTTGTATTTACTGTCGGTAACATATGTTTTTAGTACGTGAGCCATAAAGCTGGATGCACAATGAAAAACACAGGCAATAGAACTTCAACCTATCGGAAGCCGTGTACCAATGCTACAGTCAGCTACAGTATTGATACATAGCTTCCGATAGGCTGAAAATCTATTGCCTGTGTTATTCTCTGTTCCTGTTGCCTGTACCTTTGTATTGTGCATCCAGCTTAAGGTGATGAGGTAGAGGTCAGTACTGTCAGTAGCAGTCTATACGTATGATGACGCACGTGGTATTTCCTTTACATTTACATTTTCATTAGGTATCGAAGAGGTTATCTGATTATTTGAATTACCGAAACCACTCATCTCAGAGAAATACGAATCTGAATACAGTTTATATTTATATTTAACTGGATTCGTAGCAATTATGGGTGATGCCACTTTCCTCGAAGTTGATGACTCTATTAAGGCTAAAAATTTATTATTATTCGTAAGTATATAGTAAAGATGTATTTTTTTATGTATACGAGCAATACTTGGAATGTTGACTGTTTCTGGCAGGATAAAGATAGGGATACTTTAAATCAGCAAATGGACGAGATGATGAAACAATTTGATTCGACACCATCTATTCTTGTGCAGCCTATTCCTGGTCTGTATCTGTAAAACACATTTTGCACATTGCTTGTCATAGATAAGAGCTTGTTTACAATAATATAATATATGAATTGCAGGCATCTGTGTGAAAACCAGAACGCTTAACAAAGAGAAAATTTTTGTCAACGTATGCACGTCCGATAAAATTCCACCACCGGAAGATATATCTGATACTAAGCTACTCGAGCTTCTAAATGATCAAGTACCTGCTTATACCATACCAATGAGTATTGGCTTTGAAAGAATGGAAGCAGATAAATGTAAATAAAAACCTTTCAATTTTTTATTTATATTAGAATAACAATGCTACATGCAATTGTCAATTATAAAATATTGTTTTTCTTTACAGCTGGAACACCCAGTGCAACATACGATGTCATGCTAAATACAGCATATCTTAAAAAATGTCAAGAAAAGAAACATTTCATGGTGTTTACGACATTAGTTATATTGAGTGGAGTGGCGGATAAATTTAACATAGAGATTGATACGGAAAATTATGTTATTCTTAAAAATCGTACAGTAAGCATATAAGAGATATAGTGAGGATTTAACTGTTAAAACTTGTCAATGTTTACTCAATGTAGTCACACTTGTATACTATTTCGTAGTTGAATTCATAATTATGTATTATTCTAGGTAATGGGGAAACTTCAACAACATAGAGTAGAAAATCGTAAACCCAAAAAGCCACAAAGCTATAAGTCATTGATCGAGGAAATTTCGCGTTCTACGAAACCTGTCGACAGCAAGAACGCTAATCTACGAGATAGCGATACAGCAAAAATGGGTTATGTAATTTTAAGAGAACCAGCAAAAGGCCCAACTGAGCGTTTAATCGCTTTATTTGACATGCCAAAAAGCGTAAAGTCACAAAGTTATTTAATGGAGTTATTCTAGAGTTGTTAAACACTAACAACATTCAGTCAGATAAGATAAATGTAACATGCATTATCACTTGCAGATTTCAGTCGAGGATATAGTAGTATTGATCAACTCTGATCGCATAAATGTCACGGATGAGAAAGCTTGTTGTTCGTACGACGTCTTACTTCCATATACGTACACGCTCAAAGCAGATAACGCGAAAGCTTATCTAGATTACAATATTGGGGTGAGAATTTATATTTTATTCTCTTTTTTTTTCTTATATTGGATTATATATCTGTAATGTATATATTTTCTCATTTTCCAGGTGTTACGAATAGATATGTTAATAGAACAAAAATAAAATTAATATTAACACATAATTTTGCTTCTTTTATCTCCCACTTTAAAATAAATTTTTGTTAATTTCGTTTTTAGTTTGCGCATTTTAATCACGTTATTAAAGTGACTGAAATATGAATTCATTATACTTAAAACTTTTAATGTGCATCTGTTAATAAAACAAATTTTTAAGAAAAAAAATAATTTTTTATATCAGGATAAAAAATATGTCTGAAGAAGTAAAAATAAATTATCCCTTGCTAAGTTATAAAAACTTAATAACCAAACGAGGTATAAAATATATTTCACAGAGCAATATAAATTGAACAACAGATTGTATGTTAAGTTTTTCATATTTCTGTGTAAAATGCTGGTCGTTCGATACCTATCATGCTAAAAACTTGTGGCAATAGATACACTGTATTTATACCTATCATGAAACAACATACATATTTGTAGACTAGATCGACGAACACCTTATTTTGATTACCATTATAATCTTGACATTTTATAAGTTCCCTCCAATTAATTTGTAATATGCCACATATTATAATATAACTAAAAGATTTGCAGAAGACTTTTGCAGCAAAAACGCCAGAAAAGCCAAGTGCGGTTCTAACAATCAGATGACCAAGCATAGAATACGTCGGCCAAACGATATGAAACGGTGGCAAAGATTGTGATGCCCTTAATAAACCGGTATAATAATTGAGCCATGCTCCCGCGTGAATTCCTGCTGCGACTGATACAACCATGGCAGTGTCACTTCTGAAATAAATTAAAAATCATCTATAAAATAAAAGCTTTCAAATTTAACTGTGCATGTCCACTCGACATAATTTGTAGTTGACAATTTATCTATATCTACCTAGTGGGTGTCCACTTGTAGCTAGTTGGATAATATACGATAACGGCAATACTGATCGCGATCAGCATCGCTACGAGCCAAAAATTTGTAGTAACATAAGAATTTGTTATGTCCACTAAGGGTACCAATGGAATCATTAATGCAATCGCTAGTACTAAGCCGGCCACAATATCCAGCACGGTATGCATACCTAGGTATAATCTGCTCATACTGACAAGTAGGCACCTAGAAGAGTCAAGTATGTTGTCAAGTTGAATTATTTTACATAAATACAAAAAGTCAACAAGCAAATATGGTATATTGTAATATATATATATATAGAGCAATCTCAATGCAATAATATAGACCAATTACAATATATCACTTACCAAAGAAATGCAATAATGCAGCCGACAGAAAATGGATAAATATATTTATTCATTGTAAATAATACTACGCTAAATGGTATCGTGAAACCAACCATGGCATGAGTGGATGGCATTCCATATTCTTGTGACCATTTATTTTGCAATCTGACCGCCGGAGGACACGCTGGTCTAGGCCAACATATTACATCTTTCAGTATCTGTCCTGAAAATGCATGTAATACAAATTAAAAAGATGTAAAGATAAATTACGTTAAAGTCATTACACGTGCATCAATTGATCGTACCAATGGTCATAATAGTGGCCCATACCAAGACTACTCTTTGACCAACAGCTCCATCGACATTCCAAAAGAGGAAAGGTATAAAAGTTGAGTAGAAGACCTCATCCCCTAACTCGGTTCCAAACACAAATGTATAATACCAAAATGGATTAGTGATCGCATAATTTGAATTATCTGAAATTGTCGAAGCTTCTTTGCGTCGGACCGTTGGCTCAATTGTTCCCTGTTCCAGAGGGTTATTCATTCGCTTTGCAGGTGCATTCAGTTGTTTACTGTTTGCATCACAGCCATTTATTTTTTTACTATGGCAAGTTGAAATATAATTTTCTTCATTGTCGTCAATTTTCGCGTAAGCGTATCTTTTCTCCTCCTCTTGGAATGTTTCGTTATGCCTATTGTAATATATTTTGATACCAAAAAATTCTTGTATCGATGCGACTAGTTGGGGGTCCTTTAAGTAATCCACCATTCTCATTAGCTTCTTATTGGATATCATTCTTATTGGAATTAGTCAATTTTTAATTATTTTTTTCCTTTTTAAAGAATTTTTAATATAGCTCTCTCATAGCCACAAGCATTCCACCGAATAATCTGCATAAATAATGTTAATGGCCTTAGGTATATATATATATATATGATGTAACTTGACGCAACGTAATTCGAATGGCGCTAATCGATAAAAATAAGTTCTTTTCAAAACGCAAACTGTTCGCTTCCCCCTCACTAATTTTAATTCATAAAATTTTATCTGCGCCGTGACACGTAAGACAAGTATAATACGTAAATAGAAATTATGGCCAGAACTACCCAAAATGGTACATAATTGCCCAAGAGCATGTATTTTAAAGTTTCGTAATCTGTTGTATCGACCGAATCCTTGATAAAGCCTTGATGCGGGGTGATAACCTCTTGATATTCACCCCTACTGATTCTTTTTAAACTTTTGATATAGGTTGATTTATAGTATTTATAATATTAAATATAAACATCGCTTATTGCTTTGTTTACAATACACAAGCGCTTGGGGCTTGGGGCTTGGCTTGGAGTGAGAATAGTGACATTAGATTAGGGGGTTAGGTTAGGCTAAGGCGTACCGACCGGGACCCGAGACTCCCGGGAGCCGGGACTGCCGGGACTGCCGGGAGCAGGGAGTTCCAGTCCCGGGACCGAGGATAATGGAACTAATGGAAGAGTGCCGTCGACGCGACGGTGTCGACTGCCGACTGTTATATGCGACGAATCTATCTAATTTCTAATACATATATAGTAACGTAATAACAATAGAAATATTACGACGTAATATTATATTACAATATTTATTAGGTAACGTTAAAAGATCATCCTAATGCAATCAACCTAACTCGATTTATCATTATCGTTTACTAATGTAATGTTTTTATATTTATAGAGTCGAACGATGATCCCAATCACCGATTTTACGTTCCTAAAATGCGGAATATAAATCCAATTTAATATCAAATTTAATTCCAATTGACGTGGGAACACTGGGAACGAACATTCGACAAAGTTGCGGCCTTTATTTCCAAACTTACCAAGAGTATCGTCAATATCGTCATCGAACGTCGAATAATCCTATAATCTTCGAGTGAACTAACCGGCGGCGAGCGGGATGCAGGACATTGCAGGTTGCAGGACTTGCAGGATAACGATATTAACGATGAAACAATGGATTTATCAGATTTATGTTCAACGATTCAAAGAGGTTAGAGTTTATCGGATGAATGCTACGCAGCTACGATCTACGATCTTTCGTCTCCGGAATGTTATATATCGTCCGCGTTTAAGTCACAAAAAAGCACATTCGCAGAGCCACCCACGTCAGCCATGTCTGTGTTGGTCTGTGTCTAGGTAGTTGAACGTTGAACAACGAAAAAAACCATGATTCCGCCGAAAACAGAGAGACCGGTTTGGGTTCACTCGTCGGTTTGCTCTTTGTACATGTCGGATCAGTCGGATGTCGATAGCGCGGCAAAAAACACGTGACGCGTATGTATATATGTATATGTATATACAAGCAATAAATTAATTTTTTGGCAGCTGTTTTTTGCGATATAAATAATTCGGCCTAAAATTTCTATCGGTTGAGTAGCATGTCCATATTGTCCATGAGTCGCACGGATACTGTAGATATCAGTGATATCACCGCCCTTCTGGAATCTGGGTTATCTGGAATCGCCGACGCCGACGCCGACGCCGACGCCGACGTCGACGCCGACGTCGAGGCCGAGGCCGAGGCCGAGCTACCTCTCTTTATCGCGTGAAACAGGCACACGATTGACGACACCACATGACATTTCCTCTCAAAGAGAAAGACCAATGGTGACCAATGCTTTCGCTGATTCTTACTAATTGAGTAATTGTAATTGTAAGTATAGACATAAATCAGTCCCGAGTGTCCCGACTTGATGTCCCCGCTCCCCGCTCCCCGCTCCCGCTTTGGCAGCGACTCGGCGAGCCGCGAGTCGCGCCGAGAGTCAAGACGTCAAGAGTCAAGACGTGATTCTGTATTCTGTCGAGATTTGCATCATTTGCATCACAAGTTCCTTAATGAGATACATTTTTTGCGCGTAATTACTTGCCTATGCATACGTATGTATTCAGAATGTAATTAGAAAAGATTGTCGCTAAGCGATTGTAAACAGTGTAAACTGTAAACAAGGCGACTTTTCGTCGTCATATCGAAACGTAACTACCGACTACCGTACCGACTCGAGGTAACTTGAGACCTCGAGAGCCTCGACGAGAGACCATCAGAATTGATCATCATCAGAATGTCCAGAATGTCCAGAATACCAGATGTAGATGCAGTCGAGCTCGAGGCAGCTTGAGGCAGCTCGAGGCAGCTCGAGGCTCGAGTTGGAGTTGTGCCGATTGCGCGCGGTAATGTCGACGCACGGTAGTGCGTTTATCTTTATCTCCTAGTCTCCTACATCGAATACTCATCAAAGTATATCTCAAGGATCTCGAGTCGAACAGCATTGCTAATATTGCTATATCCGCTATTAGGTCAGAAAGCGTGTATCGTCAGTATATCGTCAGTATCGTCAGCCTAAAATAAATCTATTCGAGTGGCGCGACCGAGAACGGTGGATGCGGCAAACGTGGGGCTGCGTGCTGCGTGAGGCGGCGCGGGCGTAACGAGCTTCGAGCCATACCCAAACCCCGTTTTTACGTTGTTTACGATCAGTTACGAGTTCATTACTCATTACGGTTCGCAGCGAGTGATTGCGAGTGATCGGCGAGACGAGGGACGAGCCGGACCGCGGGGCGCGGACGAGAGTGCGTCAGTGCGATGGTGCGATTCGCAGCTCGCAGCAGGTGATCGACTGACGACAGTGACCACTAGGAGCAACGCAGGTAGACGGACAGGCAGGACAGGTAGGAAGGCTGAGGCTACCGGGGCGGCCCGAGTCCGAGATACGCCTCGTCATGCACTGACGTTGGAAATAGTGGCGTGATGCGAAGGAATTCCGATCGATCGCGGTCGGACTACTCGGACTCTCGGACTTGGCAGGCAGGCAGGCAGTCAGTCAGTCACACGACAGACGTGCGTCGCGCGACTGCCAGCAGTCAACAGTGTCAGCGTCTGAGCAAGTGAGGAGTGAGCACCCTGAGCATCAGAGCACGGACGTGTATTCGGACGCCTCGATAACGCGGCACCCACGGTCACACACCGCCGCGCCGGCCTATTGAACGCCACGAGCCACGAGCCACGAGCCACGAGTCCGTCGATCAGTGGACCCTCCTCCTTGAGCCTACTAATCGCTCGACGTACTTTGACCACCGTGAGACAATCCCGCGCGGTCCCGCGCGCGTTCTCGCTTGTCGGACCGACGATCGCTCGGTTCATTCTTCATTCTCTTGACCGACGACTCGTTGCCCACATTCTGCCCGCAGCCCGTTTCTGTTTGTCGTTCGGAGCGAACGAACGAGCTAAAACGCGGGAGTCGAGCGCGACGACGCTCGACTATAAAAGGTAAATACTCTCGGTCTATTTGCATTTTCTATATTTTCCTTTCCACCTTTTCTCATTCTTGCCTCGAAATCTGAATCTTCGCGGACTCTTTCATTTCAACACGAAGCACAAAGAAATACAAGGACTATTGCGAAACGAAAATATCTGATTAAGTATCTCAGTTTGCTTTCCTCTTCGTGCGGAAATACCTTCTTTTTTTTCAAGTACATTCGATCAACGATTGAATATTCAACATGTACTTAGCTGTTGAATTGTATTTGCATTCATTGCAATTTAATTGTCGCACCATCCTACGAGAGGTAAATAATCACTAATCACTTTTTGCGTGTGTTTACACCTACATTGTTTTTATTTTCGACAATTGTCCTTGTAAAAAGTGTTTACGTTTAGGACCTACGTTGTGAAATATTTCGAAGACATACTTCGGAAATTGATTTGTCGGTTTGTCCTAATGCGCGACGAGAGCTGCTGATTGTGATTATAAACATGAAAGTTATTTTGGCATCCCACTACAACTAACGTAATTTATAAATGGAAATTTGAGTTCGCCAACAAAACAGGAAGAGGACAAACGTGAAAGCTACGTGCACGTGGAAGCTACTTGGAGGTCGCTTATTTTATTTCCTCATTTACAGTTTATAATTTTTTTTTCCAGATATATAAATGCAAAAGAGAAAGAAGTTTAAAGAGAGAAGTCTTTCGAATTATTCAGGAAAAGAACTCGTGCTAAAAGGTCGTCTGATAAGTTTTTCCGTCTGAGAAAATTGAATATTCTTCCAGACGACTTTACAATATCTTTTCGTATTTTCCGTTGCCCTTCTGCGCGCGCGCGCGTGCATGCATACGTGCATGCGTGCAGGAACCGGTTTCTTTTCGTTCTCTTCAACGTTCGCGATCAATTTCATGTCATACAGACACAGACGGGAAATGTCCATGTCCCAAGTAGCTGGACGGAAAAATCATCGTCGCGATCGATCGCGCGTGGTTTCTCGCGGTCGACTACGGAGAGTACGGAACGGAGTACGGACGATTCTTCGACCGCGTCGCGTGTCGCGTGTCGCGTTCGGCGTTACCCTCGCGAGAGAGCGTGGCCAAGACAAAAATATATCGAATCAAGCATGCGCGTGATATACGATAAATTTCACTCTCTCTCTCTTTAAACCACATGCAGGAATTTGTCCGTTGTCTCGTTGGCTCGACCACAACTTTCCGCGCGCTATGTAAGCTTTTTGCTTCCGACTTGAGATTGACTCGACCAAGAGAATATCTAAATCGCGTAGTATCTGAATTCTCTTTCTCTCTATTATTTCCGTCGGGTTTTGAAATATTTACAAAGTTGCCTTGTTTACTTAATGCTGTTACATTTCTTACAATTTAACAGCACTACTAAATTGAAATGTTAGAGTTTTAGAGTTTCTACTTGTGTCAAAACAATTATGAACAATTTCTTGCATTGACTTTGCATTGCAATACGCTTCTCAAGATTTCGCAATAGACAATTGCAACTAAATTGTTTCGTTTACCGCAAGCTTGATGTCAAGAATCAGCATTCATTCCGATTGACCGCAACAATTTGGTATATATTACGAAATAACTGTTACATCCACACATTAGCAACGCTCAAGCAACTCGTTGTTACATAATAATTTCTAAATAAATCTGTCATTTTAACATAGAAGTAATAATAATATCCTGTGTTCTATCATCTATCATCTGTCTCCCCCTCCCTTCCTCCCTTTCCCCTTTTTTGCAAAGACCAGCTTATCTTTATTACAAACTAACGGATTATCGAGTATCATCTGACTCATCGCTAATTTATCTCTCAAAGTTTCTTTTGTAATACCGTTTAATGTAATTCAATGACATTTATTTTAATGTGACATTTAATATAAATCTATTAGAGTTTCGCAACTATCAACTTTGTGAAACACAATTATGTAATTTCAATTTATTTAAACGTTTAATCCCTTTTGAATATATTTCCTTCGTTTAATGATTGCTTTTATCTAAAAAAAAGTTTTAAAAGAATTCATCATAGATCTCTTTAACGTTTTACTTTTCGTAGAATTAGAATTTACGCGCATCGAACGAGTCATCGTGACCAATAGCAGGGCAGATGACTAACTCGCTTGCCGCGTAACGATATTACAGCATACCTGGCTATAAATGCTTCCAAGTTCTCTAAGGCCCGTATTCTGAACGCTCTTTTATCGATAAATACGCGCATTTATTTCTGAAATTCTATAGTATATGTGACGTAAACTATATGCGCTAAATGCGCGCATTTATCGATAAAAAATGTGTTCGGAATATGGGCCTAAAAATCTCTTGAAAATAAATTTTTTTAACGGATAGAGACACGATTTTAACATATACGCGATTTATTATGTCAAATATATTCTTGATAATGATACTTTTATTCAACAAGTCGATGCTACATTCTTGCATTAAGCGTTCCTGCTACAACTTGTACTGTGCTCAATTCAGAATTTGAAATATTAAATAATAACGCAAACATTTTATTTGCAGACTAAAGAGATGTTATCGAAATGGAGTTGGATCGCTTTTAATCTTATTGTCTATGTAACCACTGCCCCACGCAAAGAAACTCTCCAGGAGGACGAAGCTAAAGCTTTCTTCGAACTAATCGAGTTGGATTATGAAGATGCATGTTACAACATTGCCAATGTTCAGTGGTCATTTATCGTGTCACCTTCCAATAAAACATTATCGATATGGGTAAATATATTTAAATTGTTGCTTAATACACAATAAAGACTTGTTATCTTATGACCTATGAGATGAAACGGAGATATATGTGTTTCGCTATATTCTAGGAAATACAGCAATATAATTATACAGAATTTACAAAAACGCAGAAAAGCGAGGTAATCAATAAAATTAAGAATACAAAAGAACAGCTGAAACCATCTCTTCAATATAAATATGACGTGATTGAGAAACCTGGCGACACGTTGCTAAAAGATGAAGATTGGAAGAAGGTAAGAGACTTTTTCGGATTCCAATTAATAGTCTGAGACTTTAAATTATATTGCAATTATCTTACATACAGCTTATACATTTCGCTGGCGTCGTGGAATTGCAACGATCAATTATTAGTCACGTGAATAAGTCGCAAAACTATTCACGGGAAGGTATATTTTTATTAATTACAGCTTGCGATAAAGATTCAGTAGATTTTATAAACTACATGATACAACTATTGGCTCGTAATCATATGATTTTAGGTGTGGAATATTTACTCTCTCATAGTGGAAAACTAGAAGATAAGCAAGCTGCTTGGAACGCTTGGTATCGCCAATTTGTACCATTAGTGACAAATTATTCAAACAATTTGCCACTCCTTGATGAAGCCGCAAAACAAAATGGTCAATATAAATGAAAACATATTATGTAGATAATAAGGGTGTACATTTTAAACTTTGAATGAGCGTAACATTCAAATATTCAATTATAGGGATGGAAAATGTTAAGGAATATTGGGAAATGCTGTCAGGATATTCGGATGGATATGATAAAATACACAGTGAATGGAGTCGGATTAATAATCTTCATAAAAAGATTATAAAATTTATCAGTACAAACTTGGCTCGAAAGTATGATATTACTATAAATGATACACTTCCAGCTTATTTACTCGGTAAGATAGCAACAATATAGAACGATGAATTGAATTTGCTGTTAACATGTTCCATTTGAGCGTAGTAACAATAAAATTTGAAATCTTATCTTTTAAAGTAGTTTTTAGTACTGAAAGATTTGTCATAGGATAAATATAAAAACAGATCTTCCATAAATTTGGAGATTAAATCGCTGTTAAGTTTTTGTGTTTTTATGTAAAGGATCGCGTAAAAAATTGCGTACGCAATTTTAATATAAGAGCGAATAATTGATAATTTTTTTAAAACTATTATTTTTATATTTTACTTGCACTCTGCAACTTGAATTTGTATTGTTTCATTCGAAAGGTAGCTTACAAGGACACGACTGGACGGATATATCATCAGACGCATTACCCTACTCAGAATTAATTTATGATCTCAAAAGAAATCTCTGGAGAAAGGTAGAGATTGCTGTTTCGTGCTTATGCTAAAAAACTTACAATACTAGATTACAAACACACTTTTGTAATAACACCTGAAATTTTCTATTATATTATATAGAAATACGTGGGAAAATCTTTGTACAAGACTGCATCCAATTTGGGTTCAATATTGTTGAAACAAGTTCCACAAGCGGGATTTTGGGATAAGAGCGAATTTAACCAACAATGCCCATCCAGATTGTTAAACTTTTGTCGAGAGGGTACAATGAGGCATGTATATCGAAATCTACAATTTCGAACATTTATCGTCTGCCTAGTGTTATTTATATTTTTTAATAGCGCTTTGCTAAATTGAGAAATATTATTTTAGAGTTTCTACTTGTTCCAAAGGCACAATGAGCAATTTCTTGACAGCGCATGAAAACGTTGGGAAAGTATTATTTAATCAAATGACTGTAGAAAACACTCCTGTTCTCGATACAGTTAACAGGTACTCAGGTAAGCAAGTATTGGATTTATTAAAGATGCGCGTCAATTGTCCGCAAAATGTTAAAATAGCTCGCCACATAAAAAATATTTGGTCTTACAGGATTAGAAGAAGGTATATCGACACTATTTGGGATACTATCGGCAAGTCCTGCGTGGCTCAATCATACTCATTTAATGAACGGTAGTAAGGATAATGAGCAACGAATGATCGTGTCTTTAATGATAACCGCTCTGAATGTACTCCCACGATTAGCATATTATTACTCCGCCGATTTATGGAGATTAAATGCGATTCAAGAGAATATTACAGATCCGGCAGATTTGATAGCATCTTGGTGGAAGTACAGGCAAGAGTACGAAGGTATCTCCTCTCTTAATATGGATAATCCTACTTTCATGGACGATAGTTATATTGTTAGAAATATACCATATCTTCCCAAAATTCTTGGCACAATGCTATCTTTTCAATTATATGAATATAATATGGATTCAACCGAAGTCAGATACAATGATATTGACGGAAAGTTAATAAACGGCAATATAATAAAAATGATTCAACATAGTGGAGCACGCGAGTGGCAAGATGTCCTGAATAACTTCGTTGATATAGACGATATATCTGCGGATGCGCTTGTTATGTATTTTACACCGTTGGAAGAATTCATTGAAGAAAACGAAGACAATTTCGAGTATAAGTCTGGAGCGACGGCGGATAAAGAACTTGAAGAATTGGAGAAACATATTTTGCGAGAGATCAATACTCCCACTACAACGCCTCCGACTACTATTACAACAAAAGCGACATCGTACAAGATAATAAGTAACGCGAAAAACATGCAATCAAAGGTAGACAAATCTTTAGAATCGAAATCGTCCATATATATGGAAGATAAAAACAATCCTGGGTTGAACTCACCAACACAAGTTTCTTTCAACGAATCATCATCGTCGATGTCCGATATTTTGAACGGTACAGAGAATAACACACCAAAGATTAGTACTAGTAAAGCGGTATGGGCCATAAGCGCAATTCTTATCGCGATAGTAGTCATTTGTATCATTGCGATTTTCGGAAGACGAAGATGTCGTAAAACGCCAAAAAATAGACGGTACGTTTAATAGTATAAATTTTTGTTACTAACTATATTTATTTCTCGCATTTAGGCGTTAAGAGAATTTAATCATGTAACTTATTATCGCAACAATACCTCTCATTTAAGGGAGTCATTTTCTAATCGCTCTTTGGAGTATTCGACATCGTGCATTCCTTAGTAATGTTCCTTGTAGGCTACGTCCACTTTTTTCGGACATCACTAACGATCAATTAGCTCAATCACATTTGCCTTGTATTTCTACCTCCAAATCTTACCTAGGAATGAGCTTTTAGCTGCTCCTTTGATATTACAAGTCTTGATAATAGACTTATCTCTCGATCGATTCATATATTATCCTATCATTCTAGGTAATTACAACAATTTATACGAGTAGTATTGGGCACAAAGGATCCTAAACGAATAAAATGCGATTGCAATTTTTTATATACCTATCGTATAATAATATTCATGTATATATATATATATATATATAAAATATGGTTATTGTATATTGTATACATACATATATGTATATATATAAGTTTTCTGATTTGTAATGCCAAATCTATACCTCAATGACTGGTTTATCGCTCCCGTCATATTATGATGATAGCACAATTAAGAAAGTTATAATATAAGTGTTGTACATACATAATCGATAGTTACAAATGACATTTAAGAAAAGAGAATATAGGTAATTAAGAGGTTATAGAGCTTATACATAATGATAATCATTATGTAAGGTTTAATATTTCAGCGTATTTAGCATAAGTAGACTATTTTTCTACAAATATTGTAGTATCGTCAAGTATTGTGCTTGTGCGTCGTTTATATATTATTGTGAAAAATTTATATTTTTTAATAAAGATATCTCATATATCTGTCTTGACACATCTGTTCAATAAAACCATAAAATATTCCATAGTTAAAAAATCGATAATCAATGCGATTGTGCCAAAGAAATCGCGCGGTTTTGCCTAATTATAATTTCTTAAAAGTGTATATACAGACTGTAGGAACTGTAAGAGAACAGTAGAGGGGTACAGCGTGAAACATACTGTATCCATTAATTAAATAAACATTTCATCATCAAAATAAAATGATAATTTTACCTTTACTTCGTGTCTAAGTTAATGAATATTCTCTCAACTTTCTTAATATATATATATATATATATATATATATATATACACACATAATTATATATTTATCAGAAATCAATAACGGTTTAACAACTCTAATATGATTGATCTGATTCTGCTGAATCAAAAGTGGAACAAACTATTCAGTTAAGTCAACCCTCTCAATATTTTAATATTATCGCGAATTCGCGAATATTTCAGACTACAGAGTGTTTTTTGTTGATTGGGATGAAATGTTTTCGGTGCATCTGATCTGGTCGATAGTAAATAATTTATTAATAATAATAATGATGTTAAATCAAGGAGAAAAGATCTCGATAAATAACAAGTTATTTTACGGCAAGCTTAAACTTAATATTTATTCCATGATGTTTCGATTCGACGTCGATATCTTTGTCGTTAATTTCTTTCGATGATGCGAATGACGCGCGACATCCGCGGCGAGAGGAATAATTGAACATTCGCAATTATATCGCTATTATTCCCGGATATATATGAGTGGAAGAAAATCCGGCTTATTAATTCTGGATGGACAATTGTCTTGACGTTCGTACTTTTGTAGGTGCACGAGGTGAAGGAGGAGACAGGAGGAGAACCTCGACTACCTCGACCACTTCGAGGTGGAAAGAGGGTGGAAAGAGGATCATCCCCTTTTCGCAGAGGCATGCGCGTTTGCAGTTGCACGAGGGTTGTCGCGACCAGGGAGGGGTTCTGACTTCGATTCCAGTTTCCAGTGACTCAGAATATACATTTACGAAAGTGTGTGTCTCGCCTCGAGATTCGCGCCTCGAGGCAAATAACGCGCGACGTTGTCGTTGGTCGCGAATCCGTGATTTAACGAAAGGGCCAACGAGGACCCTCGCCCTCGCCGCGATGTCCTAATGTACGCGTCGGTTGTGCGAGCGGCACGGCCATCAGCTGCTTCCCTCGTCATGAACGTGAGTACCTATGCTAGTCGCTTCTGATATCGACTGGTTTTGGCCGCGCGACGACGCGACGCGACGCGAGCGTACTTGGGCCGTTGGGCGTTACTCCGTTCTTTCTCGCGTCTTTTTCGCCCGAGATCGCGAGATCGCGAGATCGCCGCGAGATTCGGGTTTTCGCATATCTTTCTCTCCCTCTCTGGCTATCATAAGAATCATCGAGATGTACGTCATTGACCTCGAAAGTCCTCTGTAAAATCGATGAAGAGATACTCTTTAAACCGGTGCCGTGGCGCGGTGGAGGAGCTGTCCCTCGTGTGATTGTACCTCGGAGAAACTGCGACGCATCGAGCAAATGTACATCGAAAACTTTTTGCAATACATCATTCATAGTATTCACACCTTCACACATACGGAAATATCAGCAATGATTCAGTTCCCGTTAGTAGTTGAGCTTCGACTGCTTCGATTGTTTTGCTGTACTATAAATAATGTATCGATTTCTTTGCAGACGATTCTAAATTCGAAAACTCGTGATCCGTTCACTCGCACGGATTTTAATTTGATATGTTATATAACGCGATCGCCTTAATAATAACTGCTGCATAAATTATAATTTTATTCCTTCTGCCTACTTTTATTTCTAATTATAAGTCATGCGCTTGAATCTTGCTAATTCTAACGCGACTGCAAAATCATTACATTTTATACCTTCCTTAACTTCCGATTCGAACAAAAACATCTCATAAAAGATGCATTCTCTAAAATTTCAGTTTCTCTGGGAAAAAAAAAAATATCAGTTTGAAAGGACACAATTCTTGCTCTTTCGAAGATTTTAATCTTAATCGGTTCGAATTTACCTCCCTTTCGCCGGATTTCCTTTTATCCTGTCACGATCGAGGAGAGACGAATGTCCATTATCATGCTAATAAGCTAGAATTAGTCCCGAGCATTCCGAAGCCGAAATCCATGCAACGTCTAGGCCGATCGCGATCGCAGCATCTAAAAATATCGGAATCGGCCCCACGGAGCGGGAGTTCTGATTTATAAATGCCAAAATCGAGACAAAAATCGCGTCTCACATTTCACACCTCACACCTCACACCTCACACCGCGCTTCCAGGCAGCGCATATAGTGGCAGCGGCAGCTATTGACCATCCGCGGCTGAAGGCTTCGACGCAACGACGACTAAAGCCATACTTGAAATTTTAACAATTAAATTAGTTTACAGTAGAAAACATTCAATTTATACATATATCGATTTCTCTGGATTTCGAAAAGAGTCGACTAAATTTGATCAGCGCCCCTAGCGAAAATTAAAAAAAAAACGTCTCGTGCCTCTTTGTAAATTTCTGTCGTGTAGAAAGAAGTATAATTTTATCGTATTAATAACATAATAGTTATTAATACGATAGATAGGAGCAGGTTGCGATATTACGTCATAACAACGTCATTGACAACTTGATTAGAATTTTCACGTGGCCGGTGGCCGGTGGTCGGTGATCGGTGATCGGGCCGCATGCAAGTAGGGAAGGAGAGACGAGAGACGTACATCTTATACATATTGTTAGCTTAGCACCTTCAATCCCTACACGTTCCATTGTCTTTACTTGCAGCGTCATCATTAACGTCATTCACGTGGCTAACGTACCGGATGGAATTATGGAAGCTTGTGACGTAAAGTACCTTGCACGCCGATTACCGTTGAGTCGTTGAGCCAAGTCGTCTGAAAGCGAAAACGACCAAGTCGTATCCGAGAACCCACGGCTTGGATTCTGTCAATTCGGCAAACAGGTTTGCACTTTTTTTCCGCATCGCATTATTCGCTACTTGATATTTCTCTCTATTACTTATATAATGATTTCATTGAATAATTAAAGCGCGAGGACCGAGGACAAAATTATCTTAGCTGATCTTGTGGCGAACGTGAGATAAACAAATGACATATTTTCAGGTCAAGTTATTAACGCGGACATTGTCTGACTGTCTGTAGCCGTGTGGCGACGGAAATTGAATTGGTAAGTCGGACCCTCTTATTTATCAGCAGACGTCAACAGATTTGCGTGTTTACGCGTGACGCGTGACGCGTGCGGTGTCACGATAAAAAAGGAAGCTGCAGATGCGCGAAACTTAATCTGCAAGTATCATCGCCATTACGTTGTTTAATTGTGTTGACATACGTAAATTGACCATTTACGTGGCGATTCTCGAATCGATGACGTGCGCATTTTTGTGGTATGAAAATAAAACAATTTAAAATTTGCTAAAGATACAAATGCTGGAGATTTTTTGGAGCTGGTGTCTCGCAAATTTTATTTCAAATTTTTACATAATCCGTGTAAGAGGAGATCTTCCTACGCCTTACGCCTTACGTTTATTACGCCACGTCGACGCCGCATCTTGCAGGAAAACGTGGATTTCAACAAGAGCTCAGAGCTGACTCACTTGACGCCTGCTGCAAAATTTAAATCGCTTCCTCGATACCGAGGTCGAACGAGGCTTTCGAATCGCGTCATTGCGTCTCATTGCGTGTCGTTCCTCCCCGCAGATCCGGAGTAAGTACATGTTAAACGCGATGTCGCGTGCAGGTCGTGCAGGCCGTGCAGCAGTCATTCCTACGAGATCGAGAACATGCTAGTATTTTAATTCAAGATTAAAACTCGCCAGTAGTTTCCGCCAACTCTTTCTAATGATTTTTCATGAATAATAGCCTAAAGTCCCTTTTTTCTATCCTCGCGATTAAGGCCGATAAAAAACTGATTGTCGGCTAAGCTTGTCTCCGCTCCGGAGTTTTCGATTTTGCATACGTGTTCGCCCGTCGCCGCGGCGAACGGGTCGGAGGTCGGAGGTCAGAGCATCGATCAGTATTTTTCGGGAGCAGATGCTGTCGCTGAAGCGTTTGCCGCGAGTCACGGCACGCCACGAACGAACTTACAGATCCGCGCGATCGTCGCGCTTGCACGAAGCCGAGCCCTCGCAATTCGCAATTTTCGCGAGCCCTCGGACTCGGAGCAGGGGCTCTGCTCCGTAGTCCGTTCTCTCGCTGCATCTCGTCTGTTTCTCTCTCTCTCTCTCTCTCTCTCTCTCTCTCTCTCTCTCTCTCTCACTCACTCTGCTTCTGCCTGTTCTGCCCCCGTATATACGAGAGGCGGTGCGAGCATTTATTAATAGAGATTAGAGTCCGGCGTCGTGTGGTGCCGTGTGCAAACGCCCTCCCGCGAGATACGGGACGCGGGATGCGGGACGCGGGACACGCGAGAGAGAGCATGAGAGAACAGTCTGACTCAGGGCCCGTCGCGGAAAAATAATCCTGGCCGATCTTCGGCGGTGAAAAAAAGTGGTCGATCGTGTCCGCTGGCGCCGGGCGCGGTTTGACCGACGATTGGCGAAAAGAGTGCCGTGTCGTGCTCGTGATCGCGTCGAATCGAGACTCTTCCGAGTTGTTCCGATCGGCCGATCGACCGGATAAGGGTCTCTTCGTCCTTCGGAAGTAGGGTGTTTCTCTTTGTGCGCGCGCGAATGACGTTTCACGGCGATTGAGCGGGTGCGTTGTTCAGAGTTTTCGAGTGAGATTTTATCTTGTTTCTTATTTGGTACGACTACTTGAACTACTTGATCTTAGAAGGAAGCCTTCGCTTCACGAATGACGAATGACGAATGACGAATGACCAAGTGTCCAAGGAGCTTAGAGCCTAGAAAATATCTCCAAAATCGAAATAATTTAGACAACTTGCTTTCGAAACAGAATTTGAAACAGAACGCGGCGCAGGCGTGTTACTTTGAATCAACGTTGTTGTGTGTTTACATCTTCAGAAATTACTAATTGTCGAATACGGTTGAACGCAGCAAAACTCATCGCGAGGTCGTTCACAATTACCGATCGATTAGTTAATTAGTATAACTGGAACTTAGCCCGTTCGAGCCCGAGTTCTCTCTGCGTAATCTCGCTCAATCTTGCTAGCAGTTAGATTCGAAATTGCCAATTTGCCAGACGGAATTTATACAGAACGTTCCAGTAGATCTTTAAAGAAAATTGTTCAATGAATCTATCCGCTTTATAGTTATGGATTTTGATAATAATAACATTCGTAAAGAAATTTTTGTGATTATCAAATGAGTCCAATGGGCTCGAAGGGCTCGATATACAAATACCTGAAAATATATAATCTTTAACTTTAACGCATTATCGCTTTCATAATCTACGATTATTCTTAGACCTTGTAATTGACGTGTTACATCATATATTTCTATGAGACTGCGCAAAAATTTAAATCTTCTAAATCAGCTTTATTTAAGTCGCAGTTTCTTACTCCGGTCACGATATTTGGGAGCGTAGGTGCGTAGGTGCAGGACGGAAATTTTGTGACAGCCACGCTGTCACGCTGCCACGCTGCCACGCAAACCGGCAAACTCCAACTACCTATAGCCTATATAGTTAACGATGTAGTTAATGATCTTAAATGGTATGTCGCTAAGCTCTAAGCTGCGAGGATATTAGCGGATACTGATATTTCAGATGAATCATTTCGCAGTGCGTATTTTCTAGCTTCGCGCGCCCAACGTCGACGATGTCGATCGCCTCTCGGTAGTCTCGGTCCCTCTGGGGCGCAACGTGACTATATCCGCGCGTTCGGATCGGATTTGACCAAGAGCCTCGCGGAAGAAGCTTAAATAAGAAGCTTCCTACAGAATCGAGAATTGAAAGAAAAAAAAACAAAAAAAAAACGCATCTCAGGTCAAGTGTCGCGCTAAAAAAACGTAGAGGACTTATCGCTGCGCTTGGAAATCGCGCGAACGAACGATTATCTCGCCCGCTATCGCGGACTTTATCGCGATATCGTCGCTGCACTTGGACCCTTGGACGTGGTGATTCAGTTGCGCGCACGGGCCACGGACGGAAACGCTATTATGATATAGCGAACGGCCGGGAGCCGGGAGCGCGAATCTAACTCGTCGTACTCGTCGACGAATGATGTTAGTGCTGCTGCTGTGCATCGTCATGAAGATAGCCGAGATCTCCGTGGGCCGGACGAGTCCAAGTCCCACGGCGCGGCCGCCGCCGCCGCCGCCGCCGCCGCCGCCACCACCCACTTGCGAGAGGCGATGTAGGCGATGCAGGCGGTGCGACCGATATAGCTCGTATAGCCGATACAGCCGATGCAGGAACCCGTCGCCCAAGCGTAGGCAGCGTCGACAATCCTATGGCGATGATTATAGATGCATCTCGCGAAAACGTAAGGACGCGAAACGCTCCGTCACCGTCGCTCCCTGCTGCATCGCACTGCATCCACTGCATCGACGCCCGTCGGCCGTCGGCCGTCGGCCGTCGGCCGTTGGGTCCCCAGTCTCCAGTCCCCACCTAGCTCGTATCAAATCCATTTGATATTAAAATTGATTATAAAACAGCGATACACTATTTTTCTTTCATTCTAGAGGAAATAACTCTATAGGATATATATGTAAAAAATAAAAATAAATATATTCCTATACTTATTCGCGCGAGCAGATGAAATTTTATCCCTCCAAAATGGGCAAATTTTTTATGACACATACACGTCTCTCCAACAATGATTATATGTAGAATATCTTATACGCGAAGCGCGTAACGTTATCCGATAACGCGTGCAGAATGTAAATTTATTGCATACTCGTAAAAAAAATTTTGGCGGCTGAAAAAATTAAATGCATAAGATGCGATAAAGTCAAGAGACAGCTGTAACCTATCTGTTCCTGTTCTCGTTCGCTGTTACTTTTTCGTAATATCTAAATTCAGAATTTCTATTCACCTGCTGGGCGCCTGGGCCTGCCTGGGCCCCTCCCCTCTCCTGCCCTCTCCTGATTCTCCTAATCGACCTAATCGGTATCTGGATAATTGACGTTTTCCTTATCTCGCGTCTCGCGACTCTCGCGTCAAGTGCAGAGAACGCGGGAAGGTGCAGGATGCACTGCTAGACAGTGCTAGAACGACGAGCAGAGCAGAGCATACGCGCCACGCGGATATCTCAATCCTCAATCTCGTGTCAACTGTCAAGTACTAGATACATAGAACGCGCGATCATAACCCAAAAGCCCAAAATCCAATAACGGCAATAACCGTAATTGTAAATGTGATCTATCATCTATGTCGAGACGGAATACGGGAACGGGATCCCGCGATTACGTGCAGTGTGCACCGTGGGTACGCGAGATTGTTCATCCGTCATCGTTCGTTCCAAGTTGACAGGGAGAGGTTAGACTGGTTAGAGAGAAAGAGGGAGATGCGCCGAGGTGCGCTTCGCGGGACGCGTGACGCGGGACTAGGGTTACGAAACTGCGATCTGCGATGCGCGAGTCGTATTTTTCCACGGACTTTTATGACGCGAACTGATGAATCGTCCAGGCGGTCCAGGTCCAGGTCCAGTCCTCCTACGGACGTGGACGCAGACGCGGACGCCTTGGCGAGCTCGCGTCCTTCTGCCAATGCCGCTGAAAGCTGCGACCTAAGCTACCTCCGTAAGTCGTTTCGCAAACGCACCGCGCCTCTCACGAATGCTCGGTTGCTCGGATCTCGCCGCTTCTTTGATCACGATCGATTCAAATTACTTTACGTAGGAAGCGAAAGGAAGCTGCGTTACGCACGTACTTACTCTCGGATCGGAGTATCTTTCGTTACGACATTTGTCTTTCCACTCGATTATGTAAACACATATTTTTCTTGCTGTACGATTATGATGACCCAGTTGCTTCTTCAGTCGCAGGAGAAGGCGTAACAGGAATGGAAGAACCGCAAACTCCAGGATCGGATTGCAATTCTAACCCGGCGACAGATTCTATCCAGCAGGATCTCGTTGGCTCCGAGTTTGTTCAAGACAATGTTGAATATCAATGGTTTATCGATTATGGGTAAGTAATTAATTCAGCACATCTCGGCCTATTTCGACATTCGACAATATTATTGCAAGGTATTGTACCCTGACGACCCTGATACGCATATCCTTACTTCTAGATATAGAGATGGAGGACTACATATCCATCCCAGTGTTCTTTCGTCGCTTTCCGCATCCTATTCTCCCAAGGATCTGGGTTATTATGACGACCTTGCTCGTAACTTGGACGCTAATCTGGCGGAGATTGACATGGAGAGCTTTCGTACGGCGGACATTCACACCCTCCTTACGGCTCTGCCTGTCATGTGCACGGAACCAGTTCAACATTCCGAAGTAAAGACTCGATACGGCATAAATTTAATTAACTCCTATTATTGCAAATTCATCATCTAAGCCGAATGTAAACTGACATATGCCAAATATGCTAAATGTGTATCAAAATGTGTATCAGGAAAGTTGTTTAAAATGATCATTGATCAGTTTCACATTTACGTCATCGCGAATTTAGTTTACATGGCAGTTTACACGAAGCTTTATATTCAAATAGGAATCCGGTTTTGCGCACTTTCGCGTTTTATTTTAAAATTTTTTATGTAACATTCTAAGTCTGGTGTATGTTCCATTATCGCCACAGTTTAACTATCAAAGGGAACAGTATGCCAGTATATCTGGATCTGTCATGGAAAAGCTTGACATCGGTTCCTCCATCAGCCCTCATACCAGTAGCCAGGTATGACAACGGCTGGAAGCACAACCCCAATTGCTATAAACAGTGTTCCCCATACATTTGATATTCAACCCATCTTACTAACAATCTTACGTCCGCTTTGTACTTTTTCCGCATGGATACCAACGTATTATAATATTAAGTTTAATTAATATTAATCAAATGAAATTTTGTAATTTTAATAAGAGTTAATACCTCTAGTTAATACCTCAAATACGTCATCCTATTTAGTATCTAGTTAATTGAAATCTTGACTAGTACTACATAGATGTGGATTATGTGTATATTATATATATAAAACAAGTAGTATTATATAGTCTTACAATTTATGTTACCAATCGCATATTACTATTTAAAGGGAGAAGATTCCGCATGTTCCACCGCTGATACAATATCCATATGCAAGTCGTCGTTGCTATTTTCTCCAGTAAAAGAGACACCAATGCTACCACCGGGTGGCAGCTACAGCGTAGATTCACTGGACTGCGAAGATATGTTACTCACCTGTCAAACAAATAATAAAAACAATTATACTATCGCTTTTGAGGGCAGCATGACTATGTATTCGGATGGCTCTCAAGATTTTGAAAATCATGGTAATGTACAGGCCGCATGTAGAGACAGACTAATACGTCAAATTAGTTTCAAATGTTTACTAATAACTAATTGAAAATAATTTGCCTTTTAAAATTTGTCTACTGTATTTTCTTCGTTTCTTTTAATTGCTCAACACACGTTATTTTTAGATAAACACAAGACTTATGAATCACCAGATGTATTTTACGATAAGCCGAAAGACATGAAAGCTATGCTGGATTTATCAATGGCATGTTCAGACTCAAAGATATATACGACGTGGAGTAATCTGAAACATTCCTCTATGAATAAAGTAATAACTCGTCATCCTTCCGGTAACAATAACACGATACCAGATATCTCACAATGTGCTGCTAATCTGACGCTCGGTGGGATGAATAAACGGAGCCAAAGCTTACCGGATCTCTCTCGCGTTCGTGAATTCCAGCATACTAATATACCTCTTAATTTTAGTGTAAGTGTAGATACAGATAAATGTAGATAAATTTACTTATGCGACTTGTAATGATCTTACTTTGCATGATTTTATGATATAAATTTTATATATATCTGTTGACAGGTTGATTCCGCCGAATCAAGCAACCATATGCAGCGGTTGCATAGTTCTGGATCCGCGATGAGTCGTTCGACAAATGCGGAAAGTTCAGACAACGGGGAAAATACTGGTACAAAGAAGCTGCAAAATTTAAGTCTCGTCAGACTGTTCATGAAGCAAAAGAGCATGAGCGTGGAGGGAATGAGTCTTACTTTGGATCAGTCGGATTCCGTTAGCGACAACAGTGGCTGGCCCACTAGCAACAGTGGCAGCGACAGCGCGACCAACACCAACACTCAGATACAACGGCAAAATGGTCAAGATAACATTTGTGACCGTCGCGTGCTCGAAAACGATTTCTCTATAAATTGGATCAAGCGAGATGTGACTGATAATCGTGACGTGGAAAATCAGAGAGACAGCTTGAATGTTTTTAAGTGTGCGATACGAAACAAAGATGATAAAGTCGAAATGGCGTCATCCGCATCGGTGGAAGAACTTTCGGAGAGTACGTCCAAGTCGGACTGCGCGATCGATCAACGGAGCTTCGATATCAACAATCCCTTCGAGCAGAAGAACGGTTGGACCGCCGGCTTAACGGAAAAGAAACACCCGATCTGTCGAACAACCGGAATACAAGCAAATGCAGAAATGGAGGACAACGCGGTTCAAACTTCCTTAATTTTTACCGCGCTGAAGGAGAAACATGGTCCTCTCCTGCAAGAAACGACAGTTAACAAAAAGCCTGTCTACGTTGTGTATCCTAATTATACGTTGCCCGACCTGTCGTTTCTTAAGGTTAAGGATGCTAAGATGGATAATATCGCGTTGAAACCACACACATTTGACAGAAATGGACAGAAGATGGAATGGAAACGTTCGGGTAGACCATTTTCGTGTAACGATATCGACGCTCTACGACAACGCGGATTCGCGCATATAAAGGATTGGGAGTCGCTGACGTTCCTTCTGCCGTATGAATATAAAAAGATTTTGCATGATGTACCGGAAGTATCGAGATACATTAATATCAATGAAGAAGTTAAGCGGCCCTTGTTCTGCCTGTCCCCACCGATGCGTCACAAGACGCGACCGATCAGCGAAATTATACCGAACAATACTTCATCGACAAGCAGCACCGCGACGCAACCATCTTCCGGGTATAGAGGCTCGTCGACGATTTTAACCGATTCCTCGACGAATCAGCAGCCATTGTCGAACAATGCGATCAATCCGTTGTATTTATATCGTTATGACAGTATTAGTTCGGAGGCCAGTTTAGTGAATAACGACAAGAAAATGCACAGACTTAATCAAACGAGGCAAGCCTATCCGTCTCTCCCAAAGCGATCCGTATCGTTACCGCAAGGCGAAGGTGAATCTGATTTTAATAATGGCAGAGTACCGCCGCGACCACCGTTGCCGAGGAGCATTTTGCGAAAGAACAAGGTTCTCGCGAGTAAACGATACAGCATGTTTGAAATGGGAGACGTGGGCGAACAATCGGAAGAACAGTCTGTGGAAATAAACAAGAGAATGTCCTTGCAAGAACCGTACTATATGAATAATGATTTGCAGTTATTATGTCGCGAAAGAACGATCGATTCGGAGAAGGACGTCGATGAGACAGAAGCGGAGAGATATCTTAAAGGTAAGGATAAATCATTTGACATTCATTTATTCAGATTTTTATTACGAATTGCTTTTGATTGTCGAGACATATGTATATATGTTTAACATGCCTGATAATATAATTATTGTAGAAAAATTAAATGATATTACGAATAACGCGAATGTGGAATCGGAAACTTCTCAACACAGTGACGATGACATTAAGCAATTAGAAGAATATTTGAAACGTAGCGCAATCTCGTCGCAAAGTAGCGACGGAGATATCGACAATGCTGAAGTTAAAGTGAGATCATACGTAAGAAAATTTTTAGCTTTAAAAATGAACAAAGATCCACTCATTAGAAATATTGATATGGGAGAATCGCAAAGAAAAACCGTCAGTTTTGCCGTGCAGCAAAGAAAAAAGCATCTGGACGCCAAGGTAAACCACTATATTAATTTTAGCACGAGTGGATTTCTGATTCTTCATATACTTGCTCCGTTGTAGCGTACATGTAAAAATATTTACTCATTTCAGCTAAATAATCTGAATGTCGTCGTAAATGAACAAAGCCACGATCAGGCGGCTGAGGATAGATTAGTAGAACTGGAAGAGAAAAAAAGTATGCGCGTTTTATTCATTATCTGACATTATCAAGTAAAAATATCTCGAAATCCTTAATGTGGTGTACTCTTTCCAGAAATGGTGTTGTCTGTAAATAGAGCGGTGGATCTTTTATTAAAGTATTGGAACGCCGACTCCAATCATAGTCGTCCCAATTATAATGAAAGAAATGAGTGTGCGCAAATCTGTCTGAGTAATTTATGCCCAGCTTTATACGCTATTATGTCGGATGGCTTGAAACCCCATTTGAATTCCACCTTTGGACCAATTACTAATAGCGTTTGGCAGGTCGTCGAAGCTAGTTCTCAACAAGGACCCCTTACGAAGACACTAAATGAATTAGTGCAGAGAATCAATGGCGAAGATGTTATTACAGAGGGAATGTTAAAGTTCCATGCATTTGTATTCGGCTTGCTAAAGTAAGAATCGCTAGTCTTTCTGTACATGTATATATCCTGAAATTACCATTTATTCCATTTATATTTGTTATGTATAATATCTCCGATTTTTATTCTTTTATCGAATTGATTATATAATTAATTCCTATTCTGTTCTTTTCTAGCCTAAGAGCTCTGGATGCATGGTTTGCGTATTTATGTACACGTGAATCAATTTTACGGAAACATTACAATAACAATAGCTTATTTGTCGCGGCTTTAGCTAATGCCAATGTCCGGGAAATTGTCGATTCTTTATTATATATCCTAAATCCGCTTGCATTCTGTCCATTTCACTTGGATCTTCTCTATCAGTATCGTCAATTGCAAAATAGCTTTGGGAATATGAATAATCATACTATGAATGTAAGTAAACCTATCGCTCGAGTTCTTGTATACATATATATACATATATATCATTGCGTACGTTTATTCGATGATTTTGTAGGCCATGAGCTTCAGAAACACTGATTTGACTATGAAAGACCTCGAGAGTGAAGAAACGCAATCCTGCGGAATGGTTCCCAGCCCGAAAAAGACGCGACCAAGATCTTGCATTGCTTACAACATGGATGATAAATGCAGCATCGTGCATAAAGGGGACCTTCAGAATGCAAAGAAACGTTTCAGTGCCATAAATCCGAAGGCGTTTTATGCGTTGGACAAATTAACTTCCGAAGATTCCGAAGATTACACAGACAGCTTGGAACATTCCCCACTAAATAAGAAAGCAAGCAAGCAGCCACAATCTAAACTTTTTAGCCCTGATATTAAACCGAGTGACGACGATGGTCTTCCTGCTGAAACGAAATTCAAAAAACTGCAGGAAAAATGGGAATTGATGATTGGTAAGGAAGGTAGTAAGGCCCAACCCGCCGTAATGACTCCCTCCTCGCCGGTTCGAACATTCGGAGCGTTAGGGAAATCAAAAATACCTAGATTGCTCACATCACCAGTGAAGCAGTCTAATGTTGCGGCGAATATCGTCGGGAAATCATCAAAATCACCCATATCAGGAATCTCTTCGGGGTTAAAGAAACCTGCTAGCCTTCCTTCAACAAAGACAACCCTAAAGAAATCTACGGATACGAAAGCGAGAGATGTGACGCGTCGTACCAGCCGCGTCGATCAGGATACTCTAGGTGTGACGCGAATTCACACTGCACGCCCGAGTTCCTTACCATATAAATCGCACGGAGTAACGTCGAACGACAAGAATCTAATCTCACCTCACAGACGAGCCGTTTCGACCTCTCTACCGCGACCTGTTACCACCGTTTCGAGGACACCAGTTTCGAAACATCCACACAAGTAAGTACGGATAGTTCACGAGCACGTACTATTTTTTTAGAATCTATTATCTTTTTTTTTTCGATTTTTATATTGGTTGCAATATATTATTTATTTACACGAGCTACATTACAAATGAAATAATGTAACTTTGGTTTATACGTTTATTTACGCTACGCTTTTCTACCTTTGTTACCGTTCTGCTTTGTACTTTAGCTCTTTTCTTTCTTTCTTTCTTCCTTCAGATCTATACGATAACGGTTCGCGCGTCTCGATTGCAGAGAAGTCCGTACTCTCACTCATAGGATACCGTCGGACACCGGTCACCTCTCATTCGCGGAGGGGGACAAACTGAAAGTAATATTAGAAGTGGATAATAAGTGGTTATTGTGCGCGAAAGGTGATCGAAGAGGTTTGGTACCACGAGCATGTGTACGCAGTGTTCAAACTTAGCCCCTCTTTTCGAGGACCCTTCACGATCGCAATTATAACCATGGTCCCACCCAGCAGCCGTAACTGTAATCTCACCCTCGGAAGCGGAACGAAGATAATAAGTGAGAATTGCTGAGAGAGGACGAGCTGAAAAGTGCAAATTACCTAAATACCCCAGGACGATATAATAAGTGATGTACAGTGTATTAAAATTGTTTTTAAGCCGTACGATATAATACGCATTATCACGCGCTTGTATAGTTACTTTTAATCGAAGCTTAATCGCGAATACTTTTATTTCTATCGAAATGCGACAGTAGTATTATCGCTAGCGGCGCCATCGAAGATATAGAGATATATCACCTAGTCATAAGCTTTTTTTAGACGACATTATATTTATTTAGATTCACTTATTTTAGAGCGATGTACAAATGTGGGGATAACGATTCGATATATCCTTGACGAGTAAAAAGCCGAAAACAGTGTGTACTGATCTACACATATTATGAATGTGTGTGTGTAACTGTGATCCTAGTAAATAGGTGATTAAGTTTATTAATGCGAACGCGCGGTGTATATTTCGTTCTGATGTTTAATACTGTGACTTTGTAATTTATTTGTGTCTATACTTTTTGCATCGCGCATCAGCGCGATTCTTCATTGTGATTTTATTTAAGCCATTCACGGTATGCACCTTTGCGATGGCGGCGATCACATTTTTTACATGCTTCATGTATTTCCTGATACATATGTATAAATATAAATTATATATATATATATGTGTTAAGATATATATATATATATATATATATATATATGATATATGATATAATCAAATAAAGTCTGTTGTGAATTATATTTAGCAATGTACGTTGTTTATCAGTTACATCTAATGCAACCTAACGCAAAGTGAAATGTCTTTTTAACATAACTTTGGTGTCACGATTTAACGAAATAATCTACTTTTATCATATTTTATACTCAAATGCAGCCGCATCAACAAGAAAAAAATTTATTTTTGAAAAATTCACATTTATCTAAACGAACAATTTCATGTGATATTGCAGGCAGTTTGTTAAAACATGGATATTTTACCTTTAAAAACCTTCGTCAATTGTTTGTAAAAAAAAAACCTATACGGATAATGATCCGTATGGGACATAATAATAATTTTTGCTAACAGAATCTTTCTCTTTTAACAAGGAAAATTTCTTGTCGCAAACACATGTCGATGTTACATAATAAATTTTCTGAGAAAAAGAAATGTTTAAACAGTCATTTGTCAAAGAAACACTTGTTCATACTTTTTGACATCTGCTTAGAGTCGCGAGGAGGTCGTTGTTATAACAAAAATAACTACTTGTTTAATCTAAAAAATATGAGTTAATCGGTGGCTTGCGAAATTCTCGCGGCTCGCTTAGAATGAAAATAAGTTAGACAAAATTAAGTGGCTCTCGACTTAGATATAAAATCACGAAAAAGATTAAGGGCCACGGTAAGAGGGAGAGTGTTGCTGAAAAAATATTTAGACAGATTCTGTAATCGTTATCTCTACGATCGTTATCGTAATAATCATCAATATTCTTACCAAGACATTGTATATATAAAACGGAGCAATTAACACCACTTGTCAGTTAGCCGATTTTTGGTGTGAATTCGAGCGACATCCTGGTAATATCGATAAGCAATCATGAAGATCACCATCGCATTATCCTTTTTGGCTGCACTTTGTACCGTAAGTTTCTTATTGGAAAACAATTAGTTAAATTAATAGATGCAACAGTTTGGATTTTATTTGTACAAAATCTTAGTTTTTAAAGCATAGTTGGCAAGATTTAATAAAATTGATCATTACTCAACGATAAATAAGACGACCATGGTTGTAAAGGAAAAAATGTTTGTATTGTTCTCCTCAAAGTATTAAAATTCCATTTTATCCTTTTGTATAATATCTTTACCGATTAACCCAAATATTATAATTAAACACTAATTGAAATTGATAAAACTCGCACGAACGTGTAGTTGCAATCGAAATGATGCGGTTGTTAATTTTGTCCCTCCCCCTTCCCCCCCGATTTTAGATTGAAGCCGTTCCGACGTCGACCAGTTTGGAAAATCTGAGGATTCTAGTAAGGAACACGAAATGGAATGTACAGACTGCTATACGTGATCTAGAACTACTCCGTATCCATGCCGAGGATGATACCCTTCGTCAAGTCTCGGAAAAATGGAATGAAGAACAAGACAGCCACAGAACATATAAAACTATATTAATTTCTGGAATACGCGTAAGTAATAATTAGAATCGATCTGCGACCAAGATGCTGTAATTTTTTTCACTTTTATCTCGTGATTATTGACGAATCTAACAAATTGTCAGGGATATATCGATCTTCGAAACTATAACTCGTATGAGATCGCTGCGATCTGAATTCTTAATCTCAAATTATATCCTTTAATTAGGGCTATAAACCTGTTCCATGTTAGTGCATTAGATAGCCGAGTAATATTTTCATAATAATCGAATATACGTATAATGTATACTTATAATAATCGAATATATAGTTATAATATTGTGACACTTGTACACGAAAATTGTCGAATAATCGAGTAATAATATCGTCTCAAGATTATATTAAAGCATCGGATCATAAAATGTTACTCTAAATAAAAATTATATGTACAAGTATTTCTTTTAAACATCTTTTCTTCAAGTCAGAATCAAGCTCAAGTTTGTCGAAAAACCTATGTGAATCTAAATCTGAACGATTATATACCTGAATATAAAAGATCAAAGATACGTAGTAAGTAAAATTCCGTGATAATGCATGATAATAGTTCGATGACTTTGATAGTTGATAAAATATAGATATACAGACACGTAAAATGCATTAGTTCATTTGTTATAATGTTATATTAAAGAATTATTTATCTTTAGAATGAAGTAAACGACGCTAAGGCGGCGGGCAAAAGCGCGAGCTCATTGGACTCATGCTACGAAAAGGCCGTCGATGGTATCAAGAAGAGTGAGAAAGTGGCGTATGACGATGCTATAAAATGCGTAGACGACGCTCGCGACTCCATCCATAAAACTCTCGGTTTTGTCGACAATCTCGTCTCGGTATGTTTTCACCGATAGTTACATCGATATATATTGCAATCGATTCATTGTAATTAGTTATTAATAGTATTAGTACTGAAATTCTAATCGCATTAATTTCCCCTCCCTACAGACTGGAGAGGCATTGTTGACGGATTTGGACAATGTCTTCCTGGATTGTCACAATACTGACAGATACAGGATGGAGAGCTGCATCAACGGGGAATTGGCGACAATAAAAGCCTCTCTGAGCTCCTTGGAACAGGACAGAACTACCGCAGAGATCACTATTGCGCCCGTGTCCAAGAATTTTGTCACGCAGACTAGCAACTGCATAAAACAGGCCTATTCCGTCACATATACAACGGGATCTTCGATCAAAATGGGACTCACTCTATGCATTGGAACAGCGCGAGCGGTGGCAACCGCGACAGAAAAACCAAGCCCATAACTTTAAGATCACTGCATTTGCCGATCACGACTATTGTTCGTTGAAAGTAATTCTCGAGCAAATCAGGAAGTCAGAATTGACGTCTCAAGATTGTCATTTCGAAAAAGAAAAACATGTATCACACGATATTACGCGACACTCTGTACCGAATAAAACTATATAAAGCATAGTTCGTAGTACATGTCCCAAGGTCGGAGTTTCATACTATTTTTCAAAAGAGTAATTCCGTATGTAATGTGTATGAAAGAAATAAAAATATCTGCAAAAGGAGAATTATTTGTCCATGCTATTCTTATACGCTTGTCAGTTGCCATTGACCTTCATCGCGCGTACGTTTCGCGTAAAGTCGCAAAATTAGATGCGATAAGCCGCGTCTTATCTTCATAACATCACATACAAATGAATTTTAACATGCGTTATCTCTTTCACAAAACTTATATAATGTAAATTATCTAAATCTAATGAATCTAATCTATTGTACGATTACGTAAAAGTGATAGAGATTAAATAGCACCATTGCTGCACGCGGACTCGGTAATTTTTTAAGATGTTGGTTACAGAATTAAAGACGAAATATTCCGCAATCTTCCATTATGCTCAAATAAACTCAATAATTAGACTTTTCAAACAGGACTACTATTTATTATAGCGATATTGACTTGGTATCTTTGAGATCAAACATTTTTAGACATTGATTATTAAGCAGGATTAAGCAGGATGCTTATCTTAATTGTTCTCCCCTCCTTTCCTACCACCTCTCGAAGCTTGTTAAAATGTTTTTTTTATCATACCTTGTATATAAAAAGGCGTAATTAATGTAATACTTATCAGTTAGTCGAATTCTCTTGTTAACAGAGCCACTCCCAGGTGACACCAATACGCAAGCATGCGACTGATCGCCATAGCGTTGTGCCTTTCGGCTGTACTTTGTACCGTAAGTTCAAGTATCTTTTCTTTGCTAGAAAAGATCGTCAAAAGATAGCCAAGATGGAAGTTTGTATAATAAAAATAAACGTTTAACATATATATAATATTATTTTTAATATGAATGTTTGCTGAAGTTGGGAATGTTCGGAATCGCTTTCTTTTTTTTTAGCGCGATTTAAATTTTCGTTCTCTTTTATCGTTTTGTACAATACTCTCACCGACTAAACTTAAATGTTGATTCAAATCGGCGAGAATTGCAAGAATTGATACGATTGCTCGAAATAATACTTTCGCGTTAATACAGCATTTATTTTTCGCACTTAGGTCTATGCTCCCATTCCAAATTATTCAAAAGATAATTTGGAAGGACCAAGGTTAGAAATAAGAATCGCAATACGGAACGTGGAGAGTACTATACAGCGAGTCGAGCGTGTCCATGCTGATACTAAGGGAGACACCGTCGTGACAGTGATTAGAAGATTGTGGGAACAAATGGATAGTCACAGAGATTACGTCGATCTATTGCTCGAATCGATGCGCGTGAGTATTAATTCGAACCGATTTAATTTATATAATTGAGACGCATATACTGCATGCGTTTATTTTGTCCATTTATTTCGTAATCTAAACTTATTTCGTTACCTAACTAAACTATAGTTGTTAAAGATACATAGGTAATATACATACCGAAATATTTTTAGATATCGATCTCTCGATAAATTTATCTCGATATTTATTATCGAAATGTAAAGATTTATGCAAATAAAATGCTATTTTGAACTGTTATGAAACTGACGTTATAAAAGATAACGAGAGAATGTGAGACAAGGCTCACGTTCGTAATTTCATTCCGTATTATACTGTATTATGTATATAATTATATGATTAAGGAATGATTTTTTTATGGTGTCTTATGCAGAACGCACTTGTTAACATTTAGTGCATTTCACAACTTTTTTTTTTATATTAAAGATAAAGTGCTAATCAACATCAATTCGTGCATGAAAATTTGGATAATCGTGTAACAATATCGTTTCAATAATATATGAAAATATTGTGTTGCAAAATGCTGTTGCTATTGTATTAAAAGCCGCAATTGTTTTAAATAGAGCAACTGATATTACGATAATTTGCGTTTTTATAATCCAGACCCGAGTCAAGTTTGTCAAAAAATTTGCAAATCAAATAATCAGTCAAATATAATCATTACTCATTAGTCATTAATTTTGTATTTTAGAGGGAAGTAAATAACGCCAAGTTTAGAGGCGTAGACGCGGAACACTGCTACGATACTAATCGTGAGGCCATAATCGAGCATACCGACGTAGCAAACAAAGCTGCTACAACATGTCAAGAAAATGCTGAGAAATCCATTGAGAATAGCCTTGGGTTTCTCGAGAGCTTCATTTCGGTAGGTCCTCATTAACTTACTCGAATCTCTTTGCTCTGAGATCTGAATGTAATTAACGTGAATTATAATCAGTAATCACGTCGATTGTCGTGTCTTCCACAGGTTGGAAATAATCTGATAGAAGAATTGAATGATCTCATCAGGGACTGCCACAGCGACGATACTATGAAAGAGGAGAGCTGCGTCCTCATTGAGTACGCGAAAGTCAATGCCGACGTGAAGCAGTTTGAGGAGGACGTCAAACACATCGAGCACAGCGCATTACCAGTGTCCAACTACGTCGTTCGAACAGCCACCGATTGTCTGACCGATTCTTACTCGTTAGCGCGCTTCGAAAGTGAGGGCGCAATGTCGTCTAATTCCAGATGTGTTGAAGATGCCGTGGACAAAGAGAAAAGATATAATTTGGTCGCTTAAGACAGGAGTTACTAATAGTGCATTTGTCGATTACGATTTGTCGATTACGTTTGAAATAATTAATACTCGAGAGAAAACGATACATCCTGACAATGAGTCAAATTAAAACAATCAATTTACCAAGGATATATGTCGTTACGATTATGCGTATCGAAGCAAAACTTTGCTTGTTAATCGTACGCTCCTCTAAATCTAGAGCTTTATACGATATATGTTTTAAAAGATATTTTGTATGTATCTGATATATTCAAGAGAAATAAAAATAATTAAAAAATTATTGGAGAGTTATTCGCCGATATACGTTTCCTTACCTACTCCCTACTCGATCGCGACTCATCAGTCACTCATCGCGTATTTCGAGCAAACTCTGAACATTGTTTACGATAAGTCGCATCTTATCATGAAAATGGATTATACTCTATGCTATCTCTAATAGCTTATCAAAATAAATGTAGTATTATGGTATTCCATTAAGAACTCATGTTCCATCGAGACGTCAAATGTATAAAAGAATGAAATTAATATCGAACGTCAGTTAGTGTATTTCTGGTGTCAATTCGTACGACTTTCGAGTGATTCTCGAGTGAACGAGCAAGTATGAAAAGCGCCATAGCATTATGCTTTTTGGCTGTATTTTGCACCGTAAGTCTCTTTTCTCTTTTGAAAAATAATTTGTGATAGAAACGATCTTGTCCTTATAGTTAATTTAAAGTTTAAGATTTAACATTAAAAAAGACAAATACATTATAAAAAGGAAATACAATGTAAAAAAGATTAAAAATAAAATTAATATCTCAACTCACAAATATCTCCTCACTCTTCCTCAAACGAGTAAAGCTCCCTTTTCATCATTTCTCATCACTTTATCGACAATACTACCATCAATATATGTACCTACATTTATTAGCAACGCTGGTACAAAAAATATATGTTTGTTCAAAATAACGCTTTTGTTAACACTACTTTTACTCTCGACCTTAGGCCAATGCAACCCTTTTGGATATTTATCGAAATCGGATAGGGATTAGGAAACGGACCGTGGAACGTACCATACGACGAGTTGAACGTATTCGCGATGATGTTGACCGGGACGTAAAACTGATGGTCATGGAAAAACGGTATAAACAAATAAAAGAGTACAATAATTACGCCGATCCAATACTCGATACGATACATGTAAGTATAGTTATTCGTAATTAATTTGTAATCAAGCTGCACGAGTTTGACAGATCCTCAGAAATATATATATATATATTACGTATATGTATATAGGTATATCAAATAAATTTCTTCGTGCTATTTTGTATTAAAAATATTAGAGATCATTCGTTTTAAATGCTTTTCATAAGTCAGAAGCGCGCTCAAATTTATTAAAAAATGTGTAAATCCACTAAGCTATCTCGAATTATCAGGTAAAATTCGGTTTTTGTGACACACAGACACACACACTCTTTAATGACTGCAAAACATGACATTTGATAAAGTGATATAAATATAGAAACATAATGCATTAGCTTAATCACTGTTGATTTCTTTATCATTATTTTTATCAGAAAGAGGTGGAAGACGCCAAAGCGAGAGGCAAGAATGCTCAAGTATGTTACGATTATGCTCTTCATACTTTTGAGAATATCATCAATATAGCAACCACCGACGCCTGGCAATGCCAAGAATCCGCGGAAAGTTCTATTAGAAAGAACCTTCATTTTATCAATCATCTTATCACGGTAGATTTTTGCAATCTATAATCTATATGTAATCACATATCGACTATTCTTTATCGAGTGATTAATCATTAAACTATCGTGTTTAATTTTTTTTTATAGACTGGATGCGAGCTAATAGAAGAACTGGATAACATCTTTCCAAACTGCTACAAAACCAATTCGAGACTTACAATTAGCGACAGAAAATTGTACAGTTGCGTCAAGAATCAGTTTGGGATAAGCAAGGCTAGCGTGAAAAAGTTAAAGACCAATGCAAGGTCTGTCAAATCTACCGCTAAATCCGCATCCAATAACGTCGTTCAGGAGGCTACTAATTGCCTGAACAATGTTTACACGACCGCACGTTCGAAAGTCCCGGAGGCTAGATCGGTTGCTACCAGATGCCTCGAATATGTGTAAAAGGAGCGTTTATCTTTACCTACAATGTGTCGTATTCGTCGATTATAATTTAGTTTGCTATTTGAAGTTATTCTCTCGAGGAAAATCGTCAAGATATTGTTGATTTGAAAATGACAGTTTCGTAGTCACCATGGCATGCACGTTCTCCATAATTGAAGCTTATGTTAGCCGTGAACGTCCTGCAGTTCAGGCTTTGAGATTTTATTATCTGCTTCAAAGGAAAGTTTTCCCTTTTTCTGTATGAAATAAATAAAAATAATTGCAAAGCAGCAATTACTTGTTGATATACATAATTCACTCGCGAGAGAGAGAATGCTCTTCGTCACAGATACATTTCGCAAAACCGATTTTGCGGAAATTCACTTAATATCGTTACAATTTACTTCTGTTTTGTCACAAATAAAGCTTAATCTACGTTATCTTTCCCATGAAATATAATATCCTGTTAAAATAGATAATTGTTTGCGTATGTGATATGGTATGTTCCACATTTTTTATTGAAACGCGACATATATTATTTATAACATTATCATTAATGATATTATCGACGACATAAAGGTATTATTGCTTTAGTAAGCCGGTGATAAAATTACTAACAAATTTTCTGCGAAAAGATACGTTTGTGCAGTCTGAAACATCTGTCTACACTTCTTGACATCTGTCTTATTGTTAGAGCTCAAATGAAGTGATCGACATGTCATAATGGTATCATAAAGTATATTTGAATCTGTTTAATTTAGAAATTATAAATCATCCATGTTTCGCGAACTTCTTGTGGATCTCATTTCGAATAAAAATAAGTGAGATAAAATTAAAGAGTTTTTCTATATAAAATCTCGATAGAAGGATAAGGGTCAATAAAAGTCAGACGTAATTATTGACGCAAAAGTTTTTATATCGCTATTGATTATTTTGATTATGATCATACATAAAAACTGTTTTTGCGTCTATTATCTCTACGATCGTAATTAAGATAATCATTATTAATTTATCCTACCTTTTGCGCACTAATAATAATCGCATTTTGATTTTTATCGGTTCTTATCTTTCAATCGTGATCTCATACCGAAAAATCTTTTCATTTTTGCTGATTTATTTTGCGCCCTCATCGAGGAAATAAATTAAATAGATATTTAATTAAGTTTGTACATAGACATTTTCTAGTACCATAAAGCACCATGATCACATAAGTGTAGAGAATTCCTTACAACTCCAATTGTTACCAGAGATAATATAAAGTAAGTAAATCCAACAATAAATACCTAAAGTAATACTTGCATTCAGATTAATATTTCGTGCCGAAATATTGTAATATTTCTTTTAAACGTATTGTTCACACATTTCAAAATTCTGATTTACGATAAGACGCATAATGACCTATTTCTTGATATAATTTCTCAAAATGGATATCTTACGTATCGCATAAAATTTTAAAATACAAAAAAATGCGTTGTGTAAGATTCTGAAACAAAAATTCAATGCATAATACCTTATGCAAAAAGTATATATAAAGAATAACAGCCTATATACGGCGACAAAGAAATCCAGATAGCACATGTTTGCTTTTATATTATTTGAACGTATGTAACGTTTCACGAACGCTTGTAAGACATTTTGAAAACGTTTCTGAACGATACGTGCTATGTACCTGGGAGAGTATAGTGCATATTACGAGATAAGGAATAAAAACAGATGTTCTTAGCGAAAATGATTAACAACTGAATTCTTAGAACACTATCATAATTAAATATGTTCTATTTGTTCCGGGATTATCGGGATTTCACGCTAAAGGAATCCACACAAGATTGCACGTATACGGGTAGATGTCGTAAAATTTTCGCTTCATCGGATTCTCCTTTTTTATTTATTCAAGCTGATACACGCTAACGCCGTATAGGTTATTTATCTACAGTATATATATATATATATATAATAAGAGAGTGCAATTTTTTAAACTTGTTGCAGTCAGTCAGTCAGTGGGCTTTGAGTATCAATTCGAGCAACTCCCGAGTGATACCGATAAACATGAGGATCGCTACAACGGTGTGTCTTTTAGTTGCCTTTTGTACTGTAAGTTATTCCAAGAATAATCTAATCTCTCTAAAATGACAAATACAATACTTTTGATATTTTTCGAAGAATGTTCGTTCAAAGTTTCAAGATTTAATTTAAAAAATCATGAATCATTGAATTAAAAGAATTGGTCTTTCCAGCAACGTCTAAAATTCATTTTGCCAAGTTCTATATAACACTCTTATCAACAAAATTTAGCTGTGAATTCAAACAAAGATTATAAGAATATGAATTTCTTGAAAATACTCAAGTTCATTAAAGAAAAAAAATCTTTTTTTTAGGTCAATGCTAATCCTTTGGATCCACTTAGGACTGGTGTGCAAAGATCGAAAAAACAAGTGCAGGATATTATAAAAGAGCTCGAGCGTCTTCAAAGTAACATCGCGCATGACACAATTTTCAAAATCAAAAATATTTGGATAGGACAAAGGCAAAGACTCAACGATTACAGCAATCCGACGATTGATGCGATACGTGTAAGTAATAAATCTGCGTATGATAATCGAGGTACAATAATTAATGTTGTTTATGAAATGTGTCGAGTAAGTTTTCAAATACAGCTTTTTCGAATTTGTTTTAATTAGTTTTCATTCAAGTCTTCAATATTTATTTGAACAACACAATATATGTATGTATAATAAACAATAGTGTGTGTGTGTGTGTGTGCGCCACGTTTAATATAACACAACACAATTAACGTTATGTGCGTCTTATGAAATAATACAACTATACATAGTGCGCTATTATCTTGACTTTTAATTTATTCATTGCACATATTATTGGTTGGTATATTTAATTGTTAGAAAGAAGTGGAAGCCGCGAAGGCAGAGGGCAAGAATGCGCAGCCATGCTACGATACCGCTTCTAATAGTTTGCAAAACATTTGGGACCTAGCGTCAAGCGATGCTCAACGACAATGCGTCGACACTGCTGAGAGCTCCATCAAGAGCGAACTTGATTTTATCAACAACCTTATCACGGTAGATTTTTACGATAATTATCGCATACTTGGCTCTTCGCTGAGTGTTAATTAAAAAAAGGCATACGGCAAGAGTTCTATTTCTGTCACTTTTCTCACAGACCGGACGTACGCTGATAATAGAATTGGACAGCATCTTCCCAAACTGCTTCAGTAATGACATTTTCCAAATGCAGAGATGCGTCGCCCTCAAGCTGTCGACAGCCAATATCGCTGTGAGAGACTTGCAGAACAAAGCAAATTCCGCCAAACTCACCGCCGAGTCAGCGTCCAATAATATCTTTTTGCAGGGAAATAATTGCCTGTATAATGTTTATTCGACCGCGATCTCGCAGATCACGGAGGTCAGATTGGCCGCTACCAAATGCCTTAAAGCTTTGTAAACCAAGTGTTGAGCCGATTGACCGTATTGACCGCGTGACTATGACTCTTTTAAAAAATTGCTTTCGAGAGGAATCGTTAATATCGTTATGCCGGTTATGCCGATTATGCCCGAGATACCGCTGGTTAAAAAAAGACAGTTTCACGATTACTTTCCATCTTATCTCCACCCGTTTATTGAATATCTGGCTAAGTTAAACAATTGGTTCATCAATATTTGTAAAAATTCGTAAATTCGTGAGATCGGTACGAGCCAAACGAAGTTATAAAAGTCGTCGCTCCTAATTTTAGTCGTCTACTTATTAAAATAATTTAAAATAATTTTGGCATGCGAATCTTGCAAAATCCTGATGGAAATGTTTCACAATCAATTGTGACGGTTGATTTGTAACGTACGATACAACGATATACCTATTATAAGCTACGATATGTTCGATTTGATATCGAACTCGTATCGATTTCTGTTTCATGAATATTGATCACAATCAACAAGCTGTTTTAATTATTGGATATTCTATTAAGATATTGCATAAGTATATCAGACGAAATAAATCTAATCTGATTGACATTGACAATGACAATGACATTTTCAAGTGGAACGAATGAAATAGTTTAACGAGAGATAAGTTTATCTCTCTTTCTCTCAGATATCATACATGTACGATGCATATAAATATAGCATCTAGTTTACATTCAATAAAGTATTTATGAGGATCTCTTAAGAGATTTACGATTACATTTTTCTTCTTGATATCAATACAGACATCTTAACTGTACATATGTATATGTATACATATATATAAGATAAGATTGATTGTTCGATCGCATTGCGATTGCATTCAATTAAAGTGGTTACGATGATTTTGCGTGTAATTCTATTCAGCTATCTCAGATGTAAATGTATTCAACATTTAATTTATTTCCAAGATTTTTCTAGGAATAATTAATATATTAGTTATTACTACTAATGTTTCACGAAAGATATACGAGGCACTGCGCAGTCTGCGACTTGATTTTACGTCATGCTTTTTTCGTCGCCAATTCCATTTTCGCGCTCCATTTTAAGAAACATTCGCAATTTATGCTTGAATAAATTATATCTGATATATATCTTGAATAAGGAATTATTTTCAGTTGTATTTGTATCATATCTATATACATTTTTATTAATAAAAAAAAATCAAATAAATCTTTTTACGCTCGCGAAAGTCGAATCCAGCATGATTTATGATTTATCTTTATAAAAGCCGGATCTACGCCTACATAATATATGTATACATTGTAATATATATATATATATAATGAAACAAGCAAGCGTAAAGAAACACGAATGAACAATTTACTTCAATAATACATATATAAACAACTTAATTAACTGCAAATGCAAAACTAGTTGTTCGCTCGCGTTTACTCGCTTGGCCTAGATCCGAGCTTGAAAATGATGATGGAAAAAGACAAATAATATTCCTTAATTATTCCGCCAACTCATCCATATCTCAATTACCTACTGATGAAAATTTACTCGACCATCTAGCAGTATCACGTCGAACACGCGGCGTCCGTGGTCCGTGGCGCAATAATGCGCAATTAGAGTCTACGTTATCAAACTCGCTCAGGTCTCGGAACAGTCGGAACTCGAATTTCGGATCAGCTTTACCGGCCACCCGCCACCCGAAGCCTATCCCTATCACCGTATTCCCACAGATTAAGACAGATAGCCAATGGCCCCTCAAAAGTCGAGACCAGCATTTCCGTGCTTTGATTACCGACAGACTTTGCCCCTTACCGACAGACTTTGCCCCTAGGATTGAGTCCGGACTAAATCACATTACAGACTTTGCCCCTGGTGCGAGTCCGGACCACCTACGCTTATTTCTCCACACTTCCCTACGCTAAAACTCACCGACACCGATGCGCAGCAGCGGAGCTGTATCTGCAACGTCGCTACGATGATTCTGTAACAATCAAACATATAATCTAGATTAGAGCAGGGAAGAAAAGAGACAGTCTGTATTTCAAAAATAATTACCGAACGTAAAACACGGAATTCTATATTTTATTTCGTTAAATCAATTTAATAAAAATATAACGTTTAATTTCTTGAAAGTATACTCTATTTATTGAACACAAGAATTCAAAATAGAATTTAAAAAATTAAACTCTTTTTTAATTTCTACTCTCTGACTATCTTTACTATTCGATTGAAAAACCGATTGGTTAAACTTTCCGCGAAAGACACAATATGTATAAACCAATTATATTTACCGCATGTTGTTCCGCCGCGCGCCTGATGCCTCTTCCAGGCCTCCACCTCCTCTCAGGCTGCTCGGGATGTCACTCGTGTTCCCTCGATGCGAAGATGATGCTCCTTCCCGCGCGGATATTTTCTGTAACATAAAAATAATCGAATCGATTAAATACGTGTCACGCGCATCGAACATCTTATTCGTTATTCAGATTAATATTATATTTTAAATTACTTCTTCGAAAAAGGTTTCTACGTTAGAATCAACTTGAATCAAATTTTTCAAAATATTTTTTTTTACTAATTTAAATTCCGAAACACGGTTTAATGTAGGAACTGAATAAGCACAAAGAGGGATTCTATAATATCTTAAAAAAAAATAAAAAGTAACACTTACCAGAAGTGTTGGTACGCCGATGCCCGATGCCTATCCTAGGCCTCCTCCTCCTCTCAGGCTGCTCGGGATGTCAGCTTCGCAGGATTCCCTCGCTGCTCCGATGTCATCTTCTGCGTCGTTATTTTCTGAAACATTCAAATGAAGGATTCGATTAAGTAAAGACAGAAGAGATAGAAAATTTTATGACATAAGTGACATAGTACGTGAAAATGAATTACACTCACCACTTTCTTTTAAGCGCTTCAGGCCACAAAATCCACTTCCATCTCCGGGTCAGCTAGGAGTCTCGAGCCACATTGAGACTCGTGGCAATGCAGTGTGATTTCATTGCCATTAAGCAAGAAAAATCAAGAAACCATTTCGGCTATATTGCATTAATTTTACGACGTTGTTGCAATATAGTCGAAATGTTTCTTGACCTTTCTCGCTTAATGGGAATGTAATTACTGAAAATAATTAAAAATTATTCCCTACCTACGTTTTAACTAAGTCCCTACCTACGCTTATTTCTCCACACTTCCCTACGCTAAAACTCACCGACACCGATGCGCAGCAGCGGAGCTGTATCTGCAACGTCGCTACGATGATTCTGTAACAATCAAACATATAATCCAGATTAGAGCAGGGAAGAAAAGAGACAGTCTGTATTTCAAAAATAATTACCGAACGTAAAACACGGAATTCTATATTTTATTTCGTTAAATCAATTTAATAAAAATATAACGTTTAATTTCTTGAAAGTATACTCTATTTATTGAACACAAGAATTCAAAATAGAATTTAAAAAATTAAACTCTTTTTTAATTTCTACTCTCTGACTATCTTTACTATTCGATTGAAAAACCGATTGGTTAAACTTTCCGCGAAAGACACAATATGTATAAACCAATTATATTTACCGCATGTTGTTCCGCCGGCGCCTGATGCCTCTTCCAGGCCTCCACCTCCTCTCAGGCTGCTCGGGATGTCACTCGTGGTTCCTCGATGCGAAGATGATGCTCCTTCCAGCGCGGATATTTTCTGTAACATAAAAATAATCGAATCGATTAAATACGTGTCACGCGCATCGAACATCTTATTCGTTATTCAGATTAATATTATATTTTAAATTACACCTTCGAAAAAGGTTTCTACGTTAGAATCAACTTGAATCAAATTTTTCAAAATATTTCTTTTTACTAATTTATATTTTAAAACATGGTTTAATGTAGGAACTGAATAAGCACAAAGAGGGATTCTATAATATCTTAAAAAAAAAATAAAAAGTAACACTTACCAGAAGTGTTGGTACGCTGATGCCCGATGCCTATCCTAGGCCTCCTCCTCCTCTCAGGCTGCTCGGGATGTCACTCGTGGTTCCTCGATGCGAAGATGATGCTCCTTCCAGCGCGGATATTTTCTGTAACATAAAAATAATCGAATCGATTAAATACGTGTCACGCGCATCGAACATCTTATTCGTTATTCAGATTAATATTATATTTTAAATTACACCTTCGAAAAAGGTTTCTACGTTAGAATCAACTTGAATCAAATTTTTCAAAATATTTCTTTTTACTAATTTATATTTTAAAACATGGTTTAATGTAGGAACTGAATAAGCACAAAGAGGGATTCTATAATATCTTAAAAAAAAATAAAAAGTAACACTTACCAGAAGTGTTGGTACGCTGATGCCCGATGCCTATCCTAGGCCTCCTCCTCCTCTCAGGCTGCTTGGGATGTCAGCTTCGCAGGATTCCCTCGCTGCTCCGATGTCATCTTCTGCGTCGTTATTTTCTGAAACATTCAAATGAACGATTCGATTAAAGCGTTCGGGGAGACGCTATCAGCGCTGACAACGTCATTCTATCTCTGTTACTTACTGAAAGTTGAACAAAGACAGAGCACGCTTATAGCGCTAAAAGCGCGCTCCCCGTAAGTAACTTTGTAAGCGTGGTGTCGTTCCGCAGACAACGCGACGCGATAAGTTTGTAGCCTAACTAACTTTCGAAGCCGGGGGTGTCGCTAAGCAGACAATAACGCGACGCGATAAGTTTGTAGCCTAACTAACTTTCGAAGCCCGTGGGTGTCGCTAAGCAGACACGATGCGACGCGACGCGATTACTTAATATTAGCCTAACTAGCCCGTGGGTGTCGCTAAGCAGACACGATGCGACGCGACGCGATTACTTAATATTAGCCTAACTAGCCCGTGGGTGTCGCTAAGCAGACACGATGCGACGCGACGCGATTACTTAATATTAGCCTAACTAGCCCGTGGGTGTCGCTAAGCAGACACGATGCGACGCGACGCGATTACTTAATATTAGCCTAACTAGCCCGTGGGTGTCGCTAAGCAGACACGATGCGACGCGACGCGATTACTTAATATTAGCCTAACTAGCCCGTGGGTGTCGCTAAGCAGACACGATGCGACGCGACGCGATTACTTAATATTAGCCTAACTAGCCCGTGGGTGTCGCTAAGCAGACACGATGCGACGCGACGCGATTACTTAATATTAGCCTAACTAGCCCGTGGGTGTCGCTAAGCAGACACGATGCGACGCGACGCGATTACTTAATATTAGCCTAACTAGCCCGTGGGTGTCGCTAAGCAGACACGATGCGACGCGACGCGATTACTTAATATTAGCCTAACTAGCCCGTGGGTGTCGCTAAGCAGACACGATGCGACGCGACGCGATTACTTAATATTAGCCTAACTAGCCCGTGGGTGTCGCTAAGCAGACACGATGCGACGCGACGCGATTACTTAATATTAGCCTAACTAGCCCGTGGGTGTCGCTAAGCAGACACGATGCGACGCGACGCGATTACTTAATATTAGCCTAACTAGCCCGTGGGTGTCGCTAAGCAGACACGATGCGACGCGACGCGATTACTTAATATTAGCCTAACTAGCCCGTGGGTGTCGCTAAGCAGACACGATGCGACGCGACGCGATTACTTAATATTAGCCTAACTAGCCCGTGGGTGTCGCTAAGCAGACACGATGCGACGCGACGCGATTACTTAATATTAGCCTAACTAGCCCGTGGGTGTCGCTAAGCAGACACGATGCGACGCGACGCGATTACTTAATATTAGCCTAACTAGCCCGTGGGTGTCGCTAAGCAGACACGATGCGACGCGACGCGATTACTTAATATTAGCCTAACTAGCCCGTGGGTGTCGCTAAGCAGACACGATGCGACGCGACGCGATTACTTAATATTAGCCTAACTAGCCCGTGGGTGTCGCTAAGCAGACACGATGCGACGCGACGCGATTACTTAATATTAGCCTAACTAGCCCGTGGGTGTCGCTAAGCAGACACGATGCGACGCGACGCGATTACTTAATATTAGCCTAACTAGCCCGTGGGTGTCGCTAAGCAGACACGATGCGACGCGACGCGATTACTTAATATTAGCCTAACTAGCCCGTGGGTGTCGCTAAGCAGACACGATGCGACGCGACGCGATTACTTAATATTAGCCTAACTAGCCCGTGGGTGTCGCTAAGCAGACACGATGCGACGCGACGCGATTACTTAATATTAGCCTAACTAGCCCGTGGGTGTCGCTAAGCAGACACGATGCGACGCGACGCGATTACTTAATATTAGCCTAACTAGCCCGTGGGTGTCGCTAAGCAGACACGATGCGACGCGACGCGATTACTTAATATTAGCCTAACTAGCCCGTGGGTGTCGCTAAAGCCCGTATCAGACTATGGATTGGGATTGAGATTGGATTGAAATTTAATCAATCAGAACAGAGAAAACTAATCTCAAGTTTAGTAAACTTTGCTCTGATTGGTCAAATTTCAATCCAATCTCAATCCCAATCCGTAGTCTGATACGGGCATAAGCAGACACGACGCGACGCGATTACTTACACGCCTAACTTTCTAAGCGTGGGGTGTCGCTACGCAGACAACGCGACGGGAGCGCCGGACCCCATTGTACCCTTCACTCCCAGCGAACTGGGAGGAGGGTACGGTGTGCTCTTAGACCCTGTACCTCCCCACCGGGCCCTCCCTTCGGTAAAGCCGAAGGTACTGCCCCAGTGGATCGTTGATACAGGGAGCCCTCTCACCACGGGCAAGGTGGCACACCACGAGAGGGAGATTTTTTGACAAAACTTCTGTGGATGATTAGGACATGAGTAGGATTATTATAAGCTAGTTCAAATTGTCCCATTCATAGTTTATGAGATACTTTACGTTGTACGTGAAGATATTTTGCAGTAATTTTTCATATTTAAAATTGTTACGATATTGTTTAAAGAATTATAAGTACATTCAGGATAAAAGTATCTTCATTTTACAATTTTATTAAATAACGCACGCAACAGATATTTTTTTAAATAAAAGATGCAAAAATAAATAAATTTTTGAAAAATTATTCGTTGCGGTTAAATACACATAAATGTTCTTATTATAAAACTTTGCACACATGTAGGAGGGCAGGGGGGGGGGGGTAAAAAGATGAATTTATAAATTTTTTGTTGCTGCCAAAAAATGGTTCTAAAGGGTGAAATCACCCTTTATATGTAGAGCGGCTTTTTGTTTTTCTCGATATATTTGGAAAGTATTCAAGACATCAAAAAATGTTTCAAATAAAAGTTTTATGGTAAAAACATCTTTATTCAACCACATTAATAAAATTTCAAAAAAAAATTTTATTTAATTTTTAATCAAAATTTTGTTTAAAAAATTATTTTTAAAAAATATTATTAATGTTGTCGAATAGAGGAGATTTTACTGTAAAACTTTTATGAGAAACATTTTTTGATATCTCAAATATTTTTCGAGATATATCGAGAAAAGCAAAAAACCGCTCTACATATAAGCAGTGGTTTCACCCCTTAAAACCGTTTTTGGGCAGCTACAAAAAATATCTAAATTCATCTTTTTACTCCCCCTACATGTGTGGAAAGTTTCATTAAAATCAGAATTTTCCAGTTCGCGAGGTTCCCTTGTAAGTAATAGATATCTTTTTTTAGGCTTTAAATCTTACTTCTAATTGCACGATATTATTCCTGACAGTTTTTTGTAGAAGGCTGCATCACTATTTTCTATAGAAAAACTGCAGAATTTTTGTATAAAGCAAATATTGTCGTCAGGTGAAGACAATATTTATAAAAATAATTTTTTTAGTTTATCAGATATAATCATGTACAGCCCTCTACATTTTTGTGCGTACTTTAATCGTGTAAAAGGATTTTCCATTCTGTTCAGCCAATTCAAAGATATTGCTTAGACCGATTATGCCTTGTCGCTGTCACTCCAGGATCCCCTTGGTTATAAGACAGACATTCTGCTTAGGCCCTAAGATTGTACTTAAGATGGTCTTAAACACAAGAACCGACTATGAATACCGGCCAAAGACCGACAATATCGAAAAGTGGATGTATACATAGCACGGACATGAATCAAATTCATCGACAGTATCGAAAAGTAGATGTGACTCGTAGTTCCAATTCCTGAAAGTGGATGTGTGGCGCTACTGTACGGCCTAGCAAAAGCGTCCCAAGAAAATCGCCGTCATTGCGCCTCTCATCCTTCTCTCTGGTATTCCCCGTCAAGTAGCGTACTCTGCATCTCTGCACGCGGACCACGCCGACCGCGGACCGCGAGGCGCGAACGCGGTGGTAACCGAATTTCGGTGAACTCAACCGAAGAGTCTTCTTCGATCTCGCCCCATTCGCGGATTCGCCGCCATTCGCCGCGACGCGTAGCTACGATGAGTTGCTGATTTGCGGCTGATCGAGGAACAGGAAGAGAGTATTGACGACGTTAATTCATGACGATTATTGACAATGCATGTGTTTCCCTGTGCCCGTGATCGGACGAGCCGATCGATAAGCGCCTTGGCTCAGTCGGCTCGGACTCGGACATGCCGGCCGGTCAGCGCTTCAGCGCCGGTGAAAGCACACGCGCTGTGCGCCCGCGCCGCGCCGTGCCGCCCGTACCGGGACTGCCGGAAGATGGGAGTGATGGGACTGATATTGATGGGAGTGCCGCTGTGCCGGCAGCCGGGCCGGAGTCGCACTTCGCAGCTACGTCACGTATGCAGACGTATTACATACATACATACACGTATGCGCGCGCGATCCGGACCGCCGCGGCGGCGCGGCGCGGCGGCCGCGCTGACAGCTCGCTACTTTCACGTGCACACGTGTATCTACGCGCGCGCGCGAGCGAGCCTACGACGACGGCCGTTCATACGTCATAAGAGCCGCGAGCACGCTGTCGCACCGCTCAGACCGACTCAGAACTCAGAACGGCTCGGACTGTGTTTCGGAACAGCGCGCATCACACGCATCACACGCATCGCGGATACATCTAGCTAGCGAGAGTGACGTTTCGCTCCTACTTCTCTATCAATTTTTCACCATCTGTCTCTCCGTCTTTCCATTTGCCTTCTGCTCGTGTCTCTACGTACGTGGCAGGCGAGCAACCTTGGTAATATGTGCGGTAAGTACATAACATAACGATTTTTAGCACCGTCGCGTCGCCGTAGCCAGCCGTGGCTTTCACCACCGCGCACCGGCCGCACCGGGCCACCGGCTTGACGCGCTCGATGTGTGACGAATTCGATTCACTTCGTACACGCCTGACGCCCACTTATTACGTGACGTTACACACGCGTGGATTTTGTCAGGCCACGCGCAAGTGTCGATGTCGAAGTCGAATCGCGTCGTTATCGCGTCCAATTCGACTGCCGTCGGATACTCCGATTCGGAAAACGACCATCAACCATGTGGAATTAAGCGACGAGATTACGCCCAGCTGCGTGGTACACGGTACACGTATATGTGTATATCGAGACTCTTTGGTTTCTACACGCCGCGCCGCGCCACGCCGGTATGTAATCATCGAATTGCTCATTGCTACGCACGAGCTACGTACACGAAAGAAGAAGAAAGATTTGTCTCTCCAAATTTATCATATTCAAGAATAAATTTAACCTTCGGTTGGCAGCAGTCGGGAGAAAAAATTGCACAGACAATATTATTTTTTGTTTTCTTATGAAACGCTGATTGATTTTACACATTATTATTATTACTCCGATAGCATAAATTTCACTTATCGCTTAACATAAGATACTTTTAATTTTGCTATCATTTAGCGTTGCAAGTGAAAGCATTTTGAAAATAATGCAGTGAATATTTTATGTACTGATTAAAATACTGATTTTATCGCCAGTGCACATATTTGAACATGTATTCCTTTCTAATTATCCATTGTTCTATTTTCTATTATCTTACCTATACTGCGTCCAACGAGAGATCATGGTTGATCAAACATAAATAACGATAGCCACAATAGGGCACAGAGCCGCAACAAGATGTTCGCGTTAAATTATTTTTATTTTTAATAGATATTGTCCAACACAATTAAAAATAAAAATAATTTAACGCGGACACCTTGTTGCGGCTCTGTGCCCTTTAGTTATTTATGTTTGATCAACCATGATCTCTCGTTGGACAGAGTATACAAGTCCTAGAATAACAGAACCCCAATTATTCAATTATATACATTGTATGTATTATTTATGGAACAAATAAATTTTATTAATCGTTTCTACGTTTCTGGGTTTGAATATGTTGGTTTTCACCGATATCATCAGTGATAGATGAACATAGTATTCGCGATATAACCGATCGCTGTCAGTCAATTATCGACGCTATTCATCGTTTTTTTATGCACTAATCCGATAAATGTATTATCCTCTTCTGCAAAACGATAAGAGAAAATGTTACAATAATGATAACATTGATAACATTCGGTACCGGAAGTACGAGATCGAATAAGGAAACACATACATGTGCTGCCAAGAGAGCTTGTCAGCTTGTCACTTGTAAACACCGAGCGATAATGTATTCTAGTTTTAGACAAAATGTCAGTTGTAATTATGGAAATAGCAAAGCGTATGTACTTTAGCGTACAGACATTTGTAAAAACTATCATCTTTAATACATACATATATATATAATAAGAATTTCGTTATAATTTTTATGCGTGTATATATATTATGTAAATGTATATACCTACATATATACAATCACATAGAAAATTGTTGATGTACTAATTTATTATATTTAAGATTGGTAATGACAGTAATGACACAGTACATATCACTAATTTATAGCAAAATACCAGTTCATAGTTCATAGACGATATCGATAACATCGCACACGAAACTATGCAGTTGTAATGGATTTGACCTCGTAAGTTCTTCAATTCTTGCGATAGTTTTTGTTTTGAAACAATTTCACGAATTTTTACGACAGTTTACGTTACTTTTATTCGAAATTTCGGCGCGATCGATCGAGATGGAGATGGTGGAGATGGTGTAACACGGAAGAGTCATTATACGAGATTACGAAAGGATTTGCGCAAGTCTCGCAGTTTCACAGAGTCACATTTTCGATCCGCGATCGTGTCACCGATAGTCGACGAAAGCCTTTTTTAAATTAGATTTCTTATATTTTTCTTATATTTTTTTTGTAGCGTAATCTTATAATTAATGGAATTGATCATATCTATATGTACAATAGGTACATGCAGAAACGAATCTTTCCATAAGATCGAAATAAGATCATTTCTCGATTTTCTCGCCGAGTTTGTGTTACAAGTATCAGCTTAAATTCTTCCACGCAAACTCTGAATTATTTCATAAATCTTGGAGTTTGGTGCCACAAAACGCTTGGGCGATTAATTTAAAGCTTGAGCTTGGAATTCGGAACGAGCTTGATAATTCAAGCACTTGGAAAATCTGTGCATATTTTACCGTCACTGTGCGTATCTTCAAGACGAAAGATCGACTTCAATAGGAAAATGATTTGAGCATGTTCTTGCGCTACAACTAATATACTCTTGTACCATGGCGTATGACTTGTAGTGGTGATACGTATTGTAATTTCTGATACACGAAACGATGCCGACGACGCTCGGCGCTCGGCGCTCGGCGCTCGGCGCAGTGTCGAGTGAAAGTCGAGTCTCTTTTTCGTGGTGTGCGAACCTGAGCGAAGCTGAGGCGAGAGGGTTGCAGCAACATAGCACAGGACAGTTACATATGACATTTAGACGCGACAGAGATATCCACCTTCGGATACGCGACTCCTTTCTCTCCGATTCCCCGTTCCTGTTTGTTTGCCTCGCGAGATTTTACTGCTACGAATAAATTCAATTACGAGATATATTCTCGAGCGGGAAGTTTCAAGTATTAGAACATTTAGATGGTTATTGGAGGACGCATGCTGAACTCGGTATTATATATCATTTAACATAGTGTGTGTTATATTCAGTATTTTATTCTAATATATCACGAGATATTCTTACTTTACTTTGTTATATATGTATATGTAATATTACATAAATATATAGTAATTTGTATATAATAATTATATAATTTTTATGTGTAAATTTTTGCTATATTATATTATATAGATGTAAGTTTTGTGCTTAACTGCTTGTGGAGTAACATTTAAAGAGTAAATTAAAGACTAATAAAGAGTAATTAAAAGAGTGAAGGAAATAAACTGTGTTTCAATAGGGATAGATGTCTATACCCGGAGAAAAAAAAACATAAACGAACAGCGTGCGTGTTATTTGCTCGTCAATCGAGTTTGCCGTGTGATTGCCGTGCGATTGCCGTTTATATGAAGAATATCGTGGTCAGTAGGTCGGAAGGCCAAGTTCGTCGTGCTAGATGACGATATCACGATTATCCATCAACTGTCTGGAGTGTCTGGTCGTTCAACCGCGGTCTCGTTTGTGTACGTCGGTTGCATTTCGATTAGTGATGAAACAGTTAAATTTTGTGTTAAGAAAAAAAAACGCAACTTGTACTGCTTTTCCGTCCAAGATACAATTATTGCACGTAATTGACTATGATTGCACGCGAAAAATGCTAGTTATTGACAATATGATACGGAAGGGGTATACCCCTCTAATGGAATTACTCGGAAAGAATACTGTCCAAGGGTGTATTCCTTGTCATGAGACTATCTCCAATCAATGTGTCCAATTAATCCAAGCATGATCATCATGTATGACATTGCTTCGATAGAGCAAAATGATAAAAGTCTCTCGAATTAATCGCTTTCAGCCTTTTAGCTTTCAGAAGAATACGGTATACCCGGAAATTTTCAAGTACTGCCGCGTTTTTATTCGATAAGAGCTTCTTTATCGCTAGGCTTCTTATCATCCGCGACATCAAACCGCTTTTACAGCTGATTTCCGCAAATAAAGAAGGAAAATTGCTAATAAACTCTTGCGATCACTTCGGATATTCGTATGACGTATATCAATCACACACAGCGGGAAGAACTTTCTTATCGTTCTCAGTATAATTCAAGTCTTGCTTAAGCTGATCTCGCGCAGTCTTCCTCTATAAAACGGGATGCATGATCGATAAATAAAAATGCAGATACAGAACTTATCATCTTCTGTTTCATAACGGTACAGAGTCTTGCAGCAGATAATAGAGGTATGCGCGGTAGATATTTTTCAGAGAATGACGTGTCTTAACATAGGTATTTTGCTTTTATTACTTAATATTGCGAGGCAAAAAGTATTTTAGTCCTTATCGCTAAAACTAATAAAGTTGCAAAGAAATAATATTCGATAAGCGTCAGTTATTAATATTACTTTCACCGTTATTTTTTATCTTATTCTTATGTCAATGATATACTCGAGGATAACAGATGCATCGTTGTTTGTTCATATGATCATGTTATAATACACATCGACATTTACTTGTGTACTCGTAGTGTAGAACGTATCTGCATTTTCATTGCTGACGAGTGGCGATGCAGATATGCCGAATTGATAATTTTATTTCCGAGTTAATTACGATTTTGAAAGATGACGACTCTTTAATGAATAAGTACCTATAGATGTAATAAAGTTATAAAGAATTTGTCTATATCGCAATCGGCTAAATCGTGCTTATCTAGGGGGGAGGGGGAATTACAAAAATACCCAGGAAACTTTCGGAGTGAAATCAACCGAAGTAAAAGTGGGACAATCGCGAGTGCGTCCAAAATGAATATTAGATCTTTCCTGTATAATAAAAAGTGTGCTTGGATATCGCATTTCGTTTGCAGTCATTCTCAGCCATGAATTAGTAATCCTACTTGGAAATGGGAGAGGTTCTTTGTGTGTGTGTGTGTGTCGGGTTCTAATATGAAATTTATTACGAGAGAAGTTTAAATTATGAAACTTTTTTAAATCTTCCAGTGGGCGCGTGAAGTGTATCTTACACTCCCTTACAACATCTTGTAAAAAATGAGTGTTCTGGACTCATTTCAATACAGAACCGACTATTATCGAAAAAAAAAAACATTACAGCTAAAGTTTCAACCTGTTAATATACTTTGAGATATGTGCATCAATGGATAATATTAAACAAAAAATATTAATTGATTTAAATTTATAGCATAAATAATGTAGGGTGTAATTTACACCACTTTTACGTTTCAAATTTTCACGCGCTCACTGGAGAGTTAAATACTATATCAACATTGTGGATGGCAAATTTTATACAATATGTTATGTTTCACCAGAATTACATACAATGAGACAAAATATATATTTATGAAATGTACGCTATTGTGCTTGACTGCACTTGATTCGTATGTAATTCCATCTGATTAGCATCGGGAGGCTATGAATTGTTGTAGCACATCGCGCGATAATGCTATCGGATATCTATCTGTGTACATTGAAACAATAGCAGAATAGTTTTGTGAAAAGAATACGTTGAAACTACTCGCTTAAATCAATATATTCCAGTCGTATCGCGCAGTCTAATTGTAACACGTAGTTCGTTCTGTTAATAAAAATTAAATTACTGGCCGATAAGATTAGAGAAACTTTGTTCTACCAGGTAGTATATATCCGCGTTTTGCAAGTAAAATGATGTTAGTTCCGCTAGATATTTTATTATTATTACTCGATTAAACTCGATTAACACCAAATTAGAAGTTTTAATTTCGGAAATATCACTGATTGATGATTTATTGAACATGTAAAATTTTATAAAGCGATCACACACAGAAGAATTCCTCTCTCTCTCTCTCTTCCTTCCTTTTTCTTTCTCTGTTACAAATAAGAACAAATAAAATTGATTTCTGATTCTGATTAAAAATCGAAAATAAATCAAATTGAATTGAGCCAAACAAGATGCAAGGTTTGGAGAACCTTTGGTTTAGAATAGACCAAACACGATTTCTATTCTTATTCGGAGTTCGACGGTGTATACATATAAAGACGCGCGTGGTTGCTCCGCGATAATGTGGCGATAACCGCGACTTGATGACCGAATCTTTCGTTTAGCCTCACGCGCATGAACTTTCCCTTTCACCGGCGCGCTTATATCTCGAATTACCTGTTCTCTCTCGTCATTAGGCCAACCGGGATCTCCGGCCTTCCCTGTTCCTCGCAAACGTTCACGGGCATTTTGTTTTGCATTTTGCATTTTTGTAACGTCCCATAATAACGTCCGGCATCGTCGATGAATGATGTCCGATAATGGCATACATTTAATGTTTTTAATTTCTATGCTAAACTTATAACTGATATTTTGCTTTTATCTTGATCTAAATCTAAATATTCTAAATTATATGCCAACTTCACATTTTAACAACTAAAATCATATTTGCATGCTATAATTATTATATGTATGATTCTAATATTATATAGTATTAAACTTTGAAAGATTTTCTTAATATTATTTCAATTGTAATATTAATATATCAATATACATATACATATACATATAACAAAGCTGCAATATTTGAAAAATTTTTTCAATATAAAAAAACCAATAAGATTGTTTTTTTTTAATATCAGAAAAAGAAAGGAAACTGGAATTCCTACATTTTTGTGATTAGTCATTTCCCAAGATCAAGCTATATAGTTTGTGTTTTTGCATATCTGAAACTAGCATGTTAATACAAAAAGGAATAAAACGAAAGGTTTCGTTGCGATGTTTCTCAATCTTTTTGCGTTCCCATTAAATCAAATTGTTTTTCATCTTTTTGCGTTCTCTCACGAATGCGATCTTCGGGATGAAGAGGCGGTGCAGAGATCAATGAAATTAAGAGATGGTCTGTTGTCGCCTACCATAAATGTTTTTAGTTTTCTTTAGTCGATCGAATACATTTTGCAGAAAAGTCATAGGAAAACGAATTTATAGTTGTATTTTAAAATAAATAGTATACAAGAACAAATATAAGAAATAAAATTAGAGACATTCGCACCAGGTGACAGGCCATCTCTTCATTCCACTGAGCACCGCCTCTCGATTCCGAAGGTCGTGAGAGATCGCGAAAAGAGAAATTCGATTATTTAGAAAAAAAAATAAAAAAATAAAAAAATATAAACGGAATTAATATAATGTATATTAATATAATATATGTAAATATCAATATACTTAATATAAATATTAATATAATAAGTATATTAATATAATAAAAGATATGTGATTAATCAATAGATCTAAATTAAATATGTCAAGTAAATGCATGTATAATGCTTATCGGAGCAATTGAACTGTGCAAAGATACAGAAAACTTGCACGATGCGATAAAATAATACAGATAAAACAGTATTGAGAGAAATAGAGAGGAACGGGGAGGGGAGAGCGAGAGAGACAAACGTAGCTAAATTAAAAAGAAAAAATTGAATTATAGATATTAAAAAAACTTCTATCATATCGTCATATCGTTAGTTATATCTAATTATGTCAATTAACACAAACACGTAAATTTCATGGTCGTCCAATACGTTAGACATTATGCGATACATGAAGATTATTGATTAATAATAAATGATTCATAGCATTAATGGAAGATAGACTCTCATTATCAATAATATCTGTCAATGATAATTCAATCCAATTGTGTTTTTATCGCACGTGGTTGACAATCCGAGTATATATGTAGTAATTGTGTTTTTGTTTGAATTCCCAGGAATTTTCGCTTATCTAAACTACTTGACGCCGAAGAGCAGAAAGGAGATCTTGGAGCTGTTGGTCGTTGGCCTGAAGAGATTAGAATATCGCGGATATGATTCTGCAGGTAAGTCGATATTTCTAATCTCGAAATCCTCTTTCCGCTCATGTAAACAATGCCGTGCGTTGAAAGCATTATTTCGCGATAAAAAGACGGAGAGAAAAATGAGGCAACAACGAAAAGCAACGACTATTCATTTTAATAGACTATACCTTATACTAGAAAAATGCAAGATATTTAAGAAAAATTCATAAAATATCTGAAGCTGGTCGAAGAGTAATCTTTCTCACGGTTTTTCGCTTTATATATTATGAGGAAAACATGCAATTGTGTAACATTCTTGCGTTATGCACTTTCTCAACATATAAATAGATACTTGCAGTTTTGAATGTCGTGTCAGAGAGAGAGAAGGTCCTTGAATATCCACCGTGGTAAAAGGATAGAATTTCTGCCGTCCAAGTTAGATTCCACCTGCATCCCATTTGGCCACTCTATTTCTTTCCATTCGTTTTCATTTTAATTCGCGATGCGATGGTTCGAAGAAAAAGAGAAAGAAAGAGAGCTTCCCGGCGAATAAATAAAAGAGGCGACACATCTGCACCGTATTGGTTCATAGGAATTCTTTCACACAGTGTCCTTTTTGCAGGCGTCGCCCTCGACAGTGCGGATGGCAAGGACATTTCGATTATTAAGAAGCAGGGAAAGGTCAAGGCTCTCGAAGAGGAGATATTTTGTCGTAAGTGCCGGCTGAAGTTTTCAGACTTGCGGTACCATTTGGCGCGTTTCTTGCGCGTCGCGCGACCACTTTTGTCGTTGTCGCATAAAAAGAAATACACGAAGGTCCTGTCATTCGTCGTCATGTAAAAATCAACGATGTTTATTCGTAGGCACCAATCTTGACTTCGAGTCGGAAACTCAATGCCACGTCGGCATCGCTCACACACGATGGGCGACCCACGGTGTTCCATCGGAGGTAAATGCCCATCCTCAGCGTTCTGACAACGAGCACGCCTTCGTCGTTGTTCATAATGGTAATGCTCGTAATATTGTATATGTGTGCCATGTATCCGTCCCGTTCCGAAATCTTTCTTTCGATTCTTTCTGTACGATTGTCTTGAATGCAGGTATCGTGACGAATTACAAGGAAGTTAAAACTCTGCTGCAACAGAGAGGATACGTATTCGAAAGCGATACCGATACTGAAATTATCGCTAAATTGATTCACCATCTCTGGGTACAGCATCCCGCGTATTCATTCCGTGAGCTCGTCGAGCAGGTTGTTCAGCAATTGGTAAGAAAAAATTACTAATTAATTAATATATCGGAGGAAGGATGAATCAAAAGCCCTTTTCTTCGTAGGAAAATAGAATATCTCGTTAATGGAAAATGCTTTAATGAAAAATGCTCTATAATTATTTCACTATTTTCTTTTATCAAGAGGTTCAAAATAATAAATCCAATGTAAGATTACAACGAAAAAAATTATTATTATTTTAGGAAGGGGCTTTCGCGCTATGCTTCAAAAGCAAGTATTTCCCAGGCGAGTGCGTAGCTACGAGGCGAGGATCGCCGCTTCTCGTTGGTATCAAGACGAAAAGGAGACTGGCTACTGATCACGTGCCTATTCTGTACGGAAAAGGTAAGTCTGATTATTGCAGATCGATCCAATTTCGATCTACGCCACTATCAGAAATCAAGGGGTTATTCCTAATGTCAAACGATAGGTATCGAGATCGTAATAAACTGTCGATCCAGCATCGTCTGGTATTTATCAATATAAATTATTTTAATATCTCGAGAGGCAAAGAGCGTTAGGTACGCGTCTCCACGATAATTAATCAGCGGAGACGCACGAAGAGACGTTTGTATTATATTGCTCTAGGATCTCTTTTATCTTTATCTATCCAATCTACCTGCAGTGTCAATTGTCAGTGTCGACATAATTCCACGTTCGAGAGAAAGGCGACTAATACCTATAACTGATAACTAACTAACATAAGCATGCGCGCTTTTCCCCATTAATTCAAACCACAAGTCGATATGGAGATCAACACGCACGTGCGACTAAACTATATCTGGCTTCATTATTTATGTTATCACATACATCTCGTACTTAAATATTATATCGCATACTGCAACTGATCGAATGTATTATATCAGCGTTAATTTTTTGCGCGATGTTCATTGAGATAACGTTTATCAGAGAGACATCGCTGCATATGCTTGCGATTGTATTAGACTATTAGAGAGTATCACGCGTATTCATTTGTACAAAAAAAATTTCTCGAGAGACTAGCGTCTTCATGAGTTAGTCTTTATATATATTATTAAATATTAATTAAATATAATAATAGATATAATTAAATAGAAATCAATTAATATATTTACTTTTATGCTTGCAATATTTCTTTTGCTCCTTTTTGTCATTTTGTCTATAAGTATCGTAATTGTTAAAGAGTTTGAGTAGGTGCATGACTGTTAATTCAAGTACTTGTTGTCTGTTTCTTTAGACTTTGGCAAATTGCATTGCATATAAGCTCTCTTTCCGTACGAGTTTAATGTGGATTATTATATGTGTTTCTTTTGCATGAACACCTTGCGGTTATGTTCTACAACTTTTCACGCCGTCAGACGATCTTCAATGCGCAATAAACAAAGGTATAATATACATTCTATTATACTAAATTTATTTCGATTCCCGTCCTTGGCACTGAATCTCTCGCTGTAACGAGAGCATAAGAAAACGAAACAAACGGCTTCGTACAACGATATCTATATGTGATAAATCGAAATGTTTCTTGTCGATGTGCATATCGCATTGATCCATTCGATTTTCGATTTTTGTTGTGAACAATCACTGTCGAGCATGCATTATTCTATTCCTGTCGCACGATCCAGTGATTGAGGAATGCCTAAATCGGTATGATTCTTACGTAGAATTGTCTTTTGTGAAAATTTCTTGTTAACATCGCCGATCTCGACGGTCGTATTCGAGATCGCGTCTTCAGTTTCTTATCATTCACGGGCTGTTATCCAATGTTCGTTCTCTCGCTTTAACACAGTAACACATGCTCTCATTCGCTCGCTAATTGGCATATGTCTATTCTTATTCCAAATAAATCATTTTGTAACGCAAACCTGCTTACAAGACGAGACTTTTATAATTTTTTTCTTACAAATCCACGAACGCTATCATGATAGCGTATAGCACTTATTTTTTTCAAGCGGCTTTAGGAGCGCAAGTTTTGGCATTAAAAGTAAGACACCTGGTACGTATATTTTTAAAATTAATAGACAGAAATAAATGAATTTCAATGATTGCGATGAAGTATGTTGAAGATTATAAGATTTTATTGGTCACCGAGTGCTAACATAGTGCAATGAATTTTATCTAATTGTTAAACATAAAAATCTAAGGGATTAACGAGTAATCCCTTGACAGAAGACGTTAGCCTTCAAAACAATGTAAACGGTAAACCGAATACATTTTACACTTACAAGAACCTGCGGCTTTTACACGATGTGTAAGTTGGAAAAAGTTTGTAAAAAAACATAAACATATAACATGAAGAAAGTTAAGATCTCGTGTCTTATACATGTACATGTATATAATAAAAATTAATGTCAAGTATTTTTGTATTTCTAAGATAATGTCTAAATAAGACTTTTTTAGATAAAAAAAAATAAAATAATTTATATAAAATAATTTTCTTTTTAAAATAATCTTTAACGATAGATATTAGAAGAAATTAGTAAAGAATGATATCTTTTCTCCAAAAATTTAATACGTATTATTTTTCAAATAAATTAATGCTCGTCACGCGCTTGATGCTCGCTCTTTGTACCGCACACCGCACACAGCACTCATTCGTTCCATTAAATTTATATTTGCCGTTATATCGATCATTATGCTGTTACCGTTGTGGCATTATTTGTGCGCTAATTGTTTTTGTTTTCTTTCTCGTTTTCCTCCTTCCCGCGTCCCAATCTGTGCAGAAGGTGAAGCACCGTCTCAAGGTAATACTTTACATCAAGTTTAAACTTCTCTCCGCTTGTTCTCTATGCCCGATTAACTGTCTCGGTGAATTGTGATTTGCTCGTTGTAAATAAATGTAATCAGTTATTTTTAACTACAAGCGCTTGGCCGTCTTTCTGACTTTTATGGATAAAGGCGATGGATGGATGGATGGATGGATAGATGATGGACGGTATATCGCGCTACGCTTTCCGTACGTATACTACCTATAACCTTTCCTATAATGTGTATAATTTGCAAGTTATTCCCACTTTCCGCTTATAACAAGTTTTGCCTATCCAATGTTCGATTAATGTAGATGAGGAATATATAACATACTCTCGGGATATACATATAGTTAATTTTCATTCGCTACTATATAGTTATCGTTAGCGAATAATTGTCGCTATACCATGCCTACTACTTGATAAGAATATGTATATATTCCGTTAAGTGTTGTTGATCGTGTGCCTTGATCGTCCTTAGTGTCGTTACCGTTATCAATCACATCATGGCATTATTTTTATTCGTTTTGTTGTCGAGATGATATCATTCTCATTGTCTCGCAGCGAGCTAATTAACATATTTGGATATTATTAATATTAATATTCCTCAAGATTGCGAGATATGAATGAATATCTAAATACAATACAATAGTCGCTATTTTTGCCGTTCGTATTCAATATATGTATTCATTACATTATGATATTATATTGCGCCAAACTGGTGTGGGGCTTAGAAGAAAACAAGCAAATAACTCAATACTCTTATTTTCTCTACTGCATAGCCATATCGATTTATGACATCAAAAACGAGAAATAACGTGAAATCTTTTCTTGCTCTATGCCGAAATAAATTAGATTTTTGGTATCGCCAAAAGCTCTCTTTGTTGTTACCTCGTATTAGCAAATAAACATATAATTCAATCTGCATGCGTTCTACACTTCTTAACGAAAATAGATCTTGTAACAGTTAATCAAAATTTAGAGCTAGTAATTCACGATAAACTTGTAATTTACAGCTGTTAATTTATGAATTGAAAAAAGAGTTTTTGGTATATCCTACCTGTCTACACTATCGAATGAGCGTACTAGCAATAGTAGCATGCAAAAAAAAACTAATTTATTTCAATAAAATGTAAGAAAGAAAGTTTAAATAATTTCTCGCTTTTGGCATCATAATTCAATGTAGCTACAATAAGAAAACGGAAACTCTAATATAAATTTAGCACAACTGTAACAATAATTGAGAGAAATTAATAATTAACCATTTTTATCTTAAACATTTTAGATATCAACTTTGATTTTTTTATAACTAACACAACTTCGGTGCAAAATAAACAAGTACTATTCGCAATAATACGTGCAATAATAAATTTTGTATGTATAATATGTTATGTACATATAATATATATACAAAAATATGATATATATATCCTTAGTATAGATAATATCATTAGTATTGCAATGTAGATGGTTTTTTATCATATGCTCTATTGTTTGCTATATGTATATGTTTGCTTTACTCTTATTATCCCGAGAAGTTTTTAAATAAAATGGAGAGTTCTGCAGTGGAATCTTATTTTCCATTGTTTGTACGATATTTTTTCCATGTATTCTAAAAGAATTTCAAGTTGCAAAATTAATATTTTACTTAAAAAATAGACTTTTTTAATATCTTTGTAAAATAGAACAACGGTTCAATCTCTGTGTAGATCATCGTCCGCATGGCAGAAATCCAGAACTTCCGGTGATTCCGCGTAGCGAGAGTACATCCGAGTTTCAACCTCTTGAGGATAAGGAGGTCGAATATTTCTTCGCTTCCGATGCGAGTGCCATAATCGAGCACACGAATCGCGTGATATTCTTAGAGGTGTGAATTGACCGTTGCACGTTACACCAAATTTTAGGCGAGATCGCAAAAAGTTATCTCATGCATTATGTCGATAGGATGACGATGTGGCAGCCGTTAAAGAAGGCGCGCTGAGTATTCATCGTCTTCGTCGTTGCATGGATGATCCTCACGCTCGCGAAATCACGACACTGAAGATGGAGATCCAGCAGATCATGAAAGGCAATTACGATTACTTCATGCAGAAGGAGATTTTCGAGCAGCCAGAGTCGGTGGTGAACACTATGAGAGGACGCTTGAATTTTCAAGACAACTCAGTCACCTTAGGCGGAATTAAAGTAACTCTTGCATATAATTTTTCGAAAGTGTTTTGGGAGAAAAGAGTCTGGTAAAAATTGGAAAAAATATATATATATATACTTTTTCAGGATTACATTCCCGAGATCAAAAGATGCAGACGTCTCATGCTAATCGGTTGCGGTACGAGCTATCATTCTGCCATAGCTACGCGGCAGCTTCTCGAGGAACTGACAGAATTGCCAGTAATGGTTGAGCTCGCATCCGATTTTTTGGATCGTAATACGCCAGTCTTTCGAGACGACGTCTGCTTTTTCATTTCTCAATCGGGTAAGGCTTCACGAAACGATTAACGCAGAATTATATAATAAAAATGTGAAAAATAAGCGGATAAGAAAATTCAAGTCAAAATATCGCAAATAATGCCGTTTTAACGTAATAAAAATTATTGGATTGTGATTGAGTTATTGTATTCGTAATAACAGGTGAGACAGCTGACACGTTAATGGCATTACGTTATTGCAAAAGTCGCGGAGCTCTTATCGTGGGTATAACTAACACGGTCGGCAGTAGTATCTGTCGCGAATCTCATTGTGGCGTGCATATCAACGCCGGTCCCGAGATCGGTGTAGCAAGTACTAAGGCTTACACCTCGCAATTCATCTCTCTCGTGATGTTTGCACTGGTAATGAGCGAGGACAGAATCTCTCTTCGCGCGAGACGCTTACAGGTACGTTCACCTAGAGTTTAACGTTTAACATTTTATTTTACGTGGTTTTTTTTTTTAAATAAAGTGTGATTATATCTTACGCATATTTTCCAGATTATCAAAGGCTTGAAAAATCTCGATAATCTCATTCGCGAAGTATTGAAGCTTGACGATAAAGTTAAGGAACTAGCAAAGTCTTTGTTTCAACACAAGTCCTTGTTGATCATGGGGCGCGGATACAATTTCGCTACGTGCATGGAAGGTGCACTCGTAAGTACGCGAGAAGAGAGAAGCGATAATAAGTTACTACGCGCGACCAATTCTAACTTGTAACACACTTTAAAATATTTGCAGAAAGTAAAAGAATTGACATACATGCACAGCGAAGGAATTATGGCCGGTGAATTGAAACATGGCCCGTTAGCTCTCGTTGACGATTCCATGCCGGTAATTATGATCGTAATGAGAGATCCAGTTTACGTGGTAAGTTTAATTAAGCAAATTTTAATATCCGTGCTACGCTCATGGGTACATTATTTGTACATTATACAGGACGAATTTAAAAGAGATATAAAAATGTAGCATACAGCATAGTTGGTATATTGGTATATCGGATAACTTATTTTGCAGAAATGCATGAATGCACTTCAACAAGTTACCGCGCGAGACGGTAAGCCTATTGTTATCTGCGAGGAAGGGGACGAGGAAACGAAGGCTTTTGCCGATAGGGCTCTTGAGATACCTAAAACTGTCGATTGCCTACAAGGAATTCTCACCGTTATTCCCATGCAGTTATTGTCTTTCCATATTGCGGTTTTGCGTGGCTGCAACGTCGATTGTCCGAGAAACTTGGCCAAGTCGGTCACGGTTGAGTAAAAATCGAACGGATTGTTGCATGAATTTCTTTAGGACCACAAGCTTGTTACTACGTGGTTACTACAAAATTTTCTCAAGCCATACGAGAACGAGAATCATAGACAAAAGATAGAAGATAATTATAAATATCGGGCACAATTGATAACATCGCGCAATTAATAAGTGCAGGAAATAAAACAAGCCCGGCGTTTCAGGACGTTTCTTTCTCAAGCTTTTAAATCTCATTAAACTCGTTTAGCTGCTCGTGTTGCCCGCTCGTGATTTAAATTTAAGTGATGACGCCTGATAATCGATCTTATCAAATGCAAGAAGATTATATAAAAGAAAAATAATCACCGATATGCACACGTTGTCAAGTCCTTTTTGAGGGAGAGATGACAAATCGACCTAAGATTCGCTCATGTATTTTTCGTAACAGATATTATGTTGCGCAACATTGATTAACGCAAACGTTTCTCTTTTACGAAGACTAACATGAGAAAAAATCCCCAAATTTACACGATTCCAATATTTTCAATGCATTTAACATTCATATTTTAATTCGCGTAACATACAGTCAAGTTTTAAATATAATAACCATCGATTAAGCGATGCTTTTGATTTGATAGATATAGGATATAGCGCGATACAGCACGATTTCTTCGTCGATCGAGTTAAAATTAAGATGACGATAGAAATTTTCTTACGCGATAGCGATTATATGATGGATAATACATGCGAAATGATAATTATATTAAGTATATTATGCATAAGTACGTGTATATGTGTGCGGTAAATACCACAGATATGTCCAAACGGCATTTCAGGTAACTTTGTCTTCTTTATACAAGAAGCTACACATTCAAGACGATACAGAGATTGCTATCTCGTTTGATATTTGGACGGCAATCGTTGTATCATACGCAGATATGCAATAGCAATTTTCTAAGACCTGTATCTTTTTGATAAATCTATGTCATAATTCTTTGTACAATTAATCAAAGAATATATAATTACAACTTGATTTATATTTATATTTATATTTATATAGAATAAGTTGTTTCTTTTCAGCGTTTTGGTTGAGATGAGTTAATTACTGGCTATTCGACAGACTTATCTTAATTCAAGATCACAATCAATTTATCCTACAATGCATGATTTAATAGCAAACATATTAATATATTTATATCAAACCCCTTAGACGATTTTATAGAAAATAAGAAATTGTATTAGATTTTTATATATTCTCTCCGCATAAAATTGAATTTAATTAAAGACCTCTTTTAAGTTTAAAAGGTTTAAAATTCTTAATACAGATGATATCTTGATTATTTAAATATTTTTCCAGTTTATGTGTACAATTTTAGTTTGCGATTTTTATTCATGTAGAATCAATCGATGAATCTGGACGGAATCGATCGCGAACGTATGTGTGATTCAGGTTGCAATCGATAATAGTATCCAATTGCACGTATCTCGATGGGGCATCCCGATGTTAACCAGCACACAATCAAACCTCGTGCTCCCCGCGGAAATCAGCGACGCCCGTTGTCAGCTTCGCCGCCTTCGCCGACAGGGAGAGAGTGCGGGTGTGCGGATTGTGCGGGTCTGCGAGCGGTTCAGTGAAATTTCCGGCGCGGCGTATTGTCGGCGAGTTCGGTTCAGGGTTGGATGATGCCGAACCATCACCGTCGCGTCGGTCCCTGCACGGGGCAACGAATAGCGCGGAAAAGGGGGAGATAGCGGATAGTGGTCGCTGGGGCCACAGAGATGGAACGGGAGCGAGTCTAATGGGACGCGGAGGATGGTGACTCGCAGTGATGCTGAGACTTCTCAGCAACATGAGTGGCGGATGGAGTAGGCTGACTAGCTACGGGGCACTGAGAAAAAAATCTTCTGCATTTTATTAAATATTAGTTTGCATATAACCGTGACTCTATTTGTTAAAATAAAGAAAATTTTCTTTTTTTTATTACTATATTTTTTTTCTCAGTGAATACACATGATATATATTAAATAAAAAGGAAAATTTTCTTTAGTTTAGTAAATAGAGTCATGGTTATATGCAAACTAATATTTACTAAAATGCACAACATTTTTTTCTCAGTGTGTGCTCGGTGAGCCTTATAGTCGGTCAGCTTACCTCCATTTTTATTCACATAAATTATATATAAAAATATTTTCTAGGCTCTAGAGCCTATCCATTTCGAGGCAATCGGTTATAATATATTATTATAATATCTTTCGTTTCTCATATATGTACATTTTATTTACGTCTGTGATATAATTTTTACAAATCCGTTGCCTCGAAATGATTGAAATGAAAAAAATAACTCACCGGCCGATGCGCAACAGCGGAGTTGTAAGTTGTAGCCCTGCGATGATCTGTAACATAGAAATATTTTTACATTAAAGCAGTGCAAGTGTCCAAAAAAATAAATAGGTATATACTTGAAGTAAATAATTATTATATCGCGCCCGTTAAATTTCTAAAACGTTATTTTAACAGATATATCTGATTTTAAGATGTTAATGCATATTTCCGCGCATTAACTCGCTCGCGTAATTAATTCGCGAAAAATCGCGCAAGTAATATCACGACCATGCGAATAAGAGAGACGTGATCGACGTTCGCGACGTAATGTCTCTTCTCGCATATGCCGGAGATCGAACTCCGAAATAGCGAAATAGCGAAATTGCGCCGGAGTGAAACCTCAAAAGGAGTTCGATTGGCGGAATCTGCCATCCGCCCGCCGCGCCGCCACAAGACTGACAGGACAGCAAAATAATAAATAACAAATAACAATAATTATAACTCACCTTACGGTCGCTCCGCCGTTGCCCGATGCCTCCCAGGCCCCCTTCTCCTCTCCTCGATCCTCCTCCGTTGGTCCATTGTCGCACAGGTCGCACTCACTCACGACGCGACGCCGACGCGACGCCGACGCGACGACGTTCACGAGCGAAAATGCCGAAAATCGACGATATCGTCACTTATGATCGCGCGACATTGAAAGCACGGCACTCCCGGTTACGTCGCGGTCGGAGAAACTACGAACGAAACTACGATCCGCTTGACACCCATGACGCCGCGCCGTGACTTCCCGCCATCCTGCGCACAGGTAGACGTGAGTGACGTGACAAGTGACAAGTGAAGCAAAGATGGCGGAGAGAAATTCGTAAATCGCACGGCCAACCGGGCCAACTTCACTCGCCAGGACCGGCCAGGAGCAACTGTCGCGAGAATCCGATTACGCCATTTTGATTAACTACATGCAATTAAATCATCGATTTATGAACGATTTATCTATCCTCCACGATCGCCAAATCGTCAAACACGATTAAATGTGAGGTTAAATCGTTAATAGACACTGTCGCTAATTAAACACGTCGCGGCTCGCGGCTCGCGGCTCGCGGCTCGCGGCGTCACTCGATTCAGGGTCCACTCGTATTCCTTATCCGTGTTCCGAAAACGACGGACGACGGACGACGGCCACTTGATTCTGAAATCGCGTGACACGACGCGAGCGAGACGCGAGACGCGAATCAAGTTGACGGTTGAGAAAAGCGAAATCAATCGTCCGAAAGAATCTAATAGAAATGAAGTCACTATTATCGAATGCGACATACCTCGGCATCCGTATATCCGCGAAGCACATGAATTAAATGAACATTCGCTGTATCACAGTTTTTCGCAAGCTAAACAATCGGACTCGGCGACCACCGGCGATCGGCGATTCGTGTATTTACTCCGCGAATTCCGCGATATATGCGATACGGGAGCGGGAGCGCGGGACTCGGGAGTAACGACGTCAGAACGGACCACGCCGGCCACGGGCGCCGCGGTAACATGAGTAGTGGGGACAGAGTGGGGGTAGCCGGTAGGGTGACTACACACGGTGCGCGTCGCGCGCCGCGCGCCGTCGGTTAGTTCGGAATGCCGGGTACCGGGTATGCGTATAAAGCCTACCCCTCTCTATCCCTACTACTCATGTCATCGCGGCGCCCGCGGCCCGTTATTTCTGATGTCGTTGCTCGTACATCGGGGAGTAATATACGAATCGCCAGATCCGATTGTTCAGATTACAAAAACCTGTGATACATCGAATGTGTGTGTGTGTGTGTGTGTGTGTGTGTGTGTGTGTTCATTTAGTCCGGTTCTACAATCAGTCGTATGTCGGAACGTAACCGATGATCCAATGAGGAAAATCTTTTCGAAAAAGAAATTATCTCATTGGACCATCGGCTGCGTCCCGACATCCGACTACAACATGCGATTAATTGTAGAAACAGCCTTAATACATGTGCTTTGCGGACTTTATACGTACGGATACTGAGGTATATCACATTCGATTACATTCTTTCGGATGATCGGCCTCGCTTTTCTCAACCGTCAACTTGATTCGCGTCTCGCGTCGTGTCGCGCGGCTTCAGAATCAAGTGGCCGTCGTTTTCGGAACTCAGAACACGGATAAAGGGATCGAACGGACCCCAAATCGAGTGACGCCGCGACGTGCGACGTGCGACGTGCGACGTGTTTAATTAGCGATCACGGTCCCTATTAACGTACGTTTAACGTTTAACCTCATATTTATAATCGTATTTGACGATTTGGCGATTGTGGAGGATAGATATAAAACGTTCATAAATCGATGATTTAATTGCAGTTAACGAAAATCGCGCCTTGTAATCGGTAAAGTAGCGATCGTATTATTTTCGGTTAGCATGTTCCGCGGATATTTCTCTTTCGATCTTTGATTTTAATTCATCAATTTATTCCTCTTACGCCGCTTATATTGCGATACGTAAAAGTAATCTCGACATTATTGATCGTTGTTCAAAGTGCGAAGTTGGCCGCGGCCGCGCGATTTACGAAATTCTCTCCGCCACGTTCGCTTCACTTGTCGCGTCTCGCGTCTACCTGCGCGGCCTGCGCCGCGCGCGGAATGGCGGGAAGTCACGGCGCGCGACGCGCGACGCGCGGGCCAGCGTCATGGGTGTCAAGCGAATCGTATAGCTTCGTTCCAAGTTTCTCCGACGTAATTCTTCCGTCGCCGTGTAATTAAGTACGCGCCGCGTCGCGAGATTAATACCGGAAGTGCCGTGCAAAGTGTCAAAAGTGTCGCGCGATCATAAGTGACGATATCGTCGATTTTCGTTCATGAACGTCGTGAGTCATGAGTGAGTGCGACAATGGACCAACGAAGGAGGATCGAGGAGAGGAGGAGGGGGCCTGGGAGGCATCGGGCAACCGCAGAGCGATCGTGAGGTGAGTAGTTATTATTCCTTTGTCATTTTGCTGTCCTGTCAGTCCTGTGGCGGATGGCAGATTCCGCCAATTTTTCAAGCGCGATTTCGTCCATTACATGGATACTCATTAACTCGTACAATATCGTTCGAGGTTTCACTCCGGCGCAATTTCGCAATTTCGCAATTTCGCAATTTCGGTGTTCGATCTCCGGCATATGCGAAAAGAGACATTACGCGTCGCGAACGTCGCGTCTCTCTTATTCGCACGGTCGTGATATTACTTGCACGATTTTTCGCGGATTAATTACGCAAGCGAGTTAATGCGCGGAAATATGCATTAGCATCTTAAAATTAGACATATCTGTTAAAATAACGTTTTAGAAATTTAACGGGCGCGACATAATAATTATTTACTTCAAGTACCTATTCATTTTCTTGGACACTTGCACTGCTTTAATGTATATTTCTATGTTACAGATCATCGCAAGGCTACAACTTACAACTCCGCTGTTCCGCATCGGCCGGTGAGTTATTTTTTTTATTTCAATCATTTCGAGGCAACGGATTTGTAAAAATTATATCACATGCAGACGTAAATAAAATGTACATATGAGAAACGAGAAATTTGACCGCGCGCGCGCATCCGCAATTCGCATTCCGCGCTCGCCCTCGCCCTCGCCCTCGCCCTCGCCCTCGCCCTCGCCCTCGCCATCGCCATATCGTCCGCTCGTCCTTCGCGAAGGAGCCGAAGGAGCGCGCCGCGCCGCGCCGCATCGCGCAATTCGCGCACAGTCGACGATTCGATTCGTCCGCCATTGCTGGCCGCCCACTCCCTCCATCGCGCCGGCTGCCGCCACTGCGCGACTTGGCGACTACGCGAGTCAGTTCAGTCAGTCAACGATCTGCCGGGGACTGGGGAGTAGTGCGGAGTCGTGGACGTCGTACGTCGTACGTCGTGGACGCGTCGCGGTAGAATTTCCCGCAGACGACAGAGGTGAAGCAGCGATCGGTTGGCAGCGCGGCGCGGATCGCGAGATTTCCTCTCGCACACCGTTGACCGTGCGTCTTCGTTGCTGTCGTCGCTCGTTGTCGGTGCTGCAAGCCTGCGGAGCGAGCGTAGCTCGCCTTTCAAGTTTTCCGTTTCTCTCCGCCCGGTCCGGCCCATCCGCGATCCGCCTCGCTATCATCGCCCCTCCACCTCGTCCGTAGTGTCGTCGTCAGCGTTCGCTGCCGTTGCCGCTGCCGCCGCCGTTGCCGCCGCCGTTGCCGCCGCCGTTGCCGCCGCCGCCGCCGCCGCCGCCGCCGCCGCCGCCGTCGTCGTCGTCGTCGTCCCGGTGTTGGAGCAGCGCCGCGGCGGTTCCCCTCTATTGATCGAATTTGACCTGCGAAGTTTCCCCTAGCGCGTGTGTGCAGTAATAGTGGCGGCCGGTAGTGGGTCTCTCGCGCTCGTGTTTCCGAGTCCGGTAGTGCGGTTAAATTAATCGCGAGCAGCCTCGGTATGTCTTTGCCAACGGCTTGCACGCGGTTCAGTGACAACTACGACCTGAAGGAGGAACTCGGCAAGTGAGTACCGCAATTTTATATTTTATTCGCGCCTGTTCGCGCCGCGCGAGCGAGCGTGCGAGATTACTCCGCTCGCTCCGCTTACTCCGCTTGCTCCGCGTGTCGCCGCTCCCTCGCATTCGCACGCTTCATCCTCCTTCTATCGCGCTTTTGTCGTCTGACCGGTTCTTTTCCTGTCTCTACTGATAATATTCATACGAGAGGACATAGAGGGAGAGAGAGGGAGAGAGAGAGAGAGAGAGAGAGAGAGAGAGAGAGAGAGAGAGAGAGAGAGAGGAGGAGAGAGAGAGAGAGAGAGAGAGAGAGAGAGAGAGAGAGAGAGAGAGAGAGAGAGAGAGAGAGAGAGAGAGAGAGAGAGAGAGAGAGAGAGAGAGAGAGAGGAGAGAGAGAGAGAGAGAGAGAGAGAGAGAGAGAGAGAGAGAGAGAGAGAGAGAGCAGGGAGGGAGGGGAGAGAGTTCTGCGGTCGTTCGTGCCGGCGCGGCGCCTTCGGAGTTCGGAGCAGCTTCTTTTTCCTCGCCGGACAATCGCGCGCGCGTATCGACGCGTTTTCACGCGCTCGAGCGAGCGCCAGCAAGCGCGATAGCGCGAGGACGTGCGCATAGATCGCGATTATTCACGATCGACGTACGTAGCAGACGACGCGGCGCGGCGCGGCGAGGTCGGCCATAATTGTTCCCTGCGTATGCAGGGTACGTCTTTTCACCGCCTTCCTCCTCCTCCTCCTCCTCCTCCTATCTACGTTTGCCGGATTCTCTCGTTCCTTATCATCTTTCCTCTTCTCTTCCATGTACGCGTACCGCGCGTACTACGCGCTCTCATCTCGATCTCATTTGATGTATGTCGTGTCACGCCAAGTCTTGAGGCCTTTCTTTTCCCTCTCTGTTGCGCGCGCGGCGCGGGAGACACCCCGTTGCATTTCGTCTATATTTAAGCGCCACGGGCACGGGCCGTCCGCCATCCGCTCAGTCTCTATATATAAAGCGTCAGGGCGCCTGTTTCTCTTCGCGCCGCTTTCCTCTCGCGTTGTGCGAACTGCGAGAAGCAGCGGTAAGCGTCGAGCTCGAGCATCGTGTATAGTGTATACGCGCGCGGATCTGTTACCGAATCGATATCGCGTCTAGTCGCGTCGTCGCGCCGCTTTTTACCTTCGTTACCTTCTCCCCCTTATCTCCTCCGCTCTCCGCCCTCCGCCCTCCGGCTTCCACCTTCTGCCCTCTGCCCTCCACTCGCCCGCGTTCTCTCTCTTTTTACCCTACTCTCGCCATCTCCCTGTCCACCCGCTTCCCCCTTTCTCGTTCCTCTGCCACGTTTCACCTTCTCCGTTCTCTCCTCCTCCTCCTCTTCGTCATCCCTCGTCGATCTTCTTCACCCTCATGGCACGAGCGACGGCAGGTGGTTGCAGTCTTGCATGCTGTTATCCCTAAAAGTTACTAGATCTTTCCTCGGCGCGATCTCATTGCGATCGAAAAATTTATGCGCTACTTTTGCAATACGTAACTATTAAAAAATTTCGTTAGAAATAAGGGTTAATACCTGTTAATGTATTATAGTTTGTATAACTTTATATGTATAATAGTTGATGTAACTTTGTTAAAAAAAATTAGTTACATATATATTATGTATGTAGGTACATATATGTAGAGATATATATTCTAAATACCATTATAATTCTCTTCCTCTCTCTCTCTCTCTCTCTCTCTCTCTCTCTCTCTCTCCCCCTCTTAAAAATATTTTATCGACGTAGTTTCCAATAATATATTTTGCGTTGAATTTGATTTATTTGTATAAATCTGGTACAGACTAACATTTTCCAGCTGTTAATCTCCCATCAATTCTTTTATCCATAACTGTGATCGCTGCAGTTATAGTTCTCTTTGTGTTTCTCGATATACGATACATTTCATGCAGGGACGAGAAGATCCGATACAAGTATCGACGCGTAAGAAATTGATAGGTATTCTGATATTGGAATGCACGTCAATGCATACGTTTCTGTAGATTGTACCCGATTTATAGCGCTTTCCGCTACGCTGAAGAACCGTATGAATGAATTGTTCGACGTTTGCTAATTGTAAATCACATTTCGGAGCGACCGCGGCGAGTATGCCGATACTCACCGATACTCGCGGATATTCTCATGTTCTCTTTTTTATATTAGAGCACGATACTTGGTATCTGGGCTCGTGTCTGCTTCTTTGCAAGAAAGCGATGAGCCATCCTAGCTCGACTTTATTGTATTAGCCCTTTTAACCTTTGTACCTTTTTTATCGAACGACAACTATTTTTAGTACGTACATTCTTCTATGTATGTGTACAACAGTAGTTAAGAGAGTAGTAGTTAAGAGGGAGTTGCCTTAAATTAAATTAGGGTGAAAATGTTTGTTTTTGACAGACATCTAAAACGAAGCGGGCGAGATTCAAGTATATTTCAATCAGTATCAGTATTATTTTAAAAAACAACGAAATATTTTTGCTAACGATTTTTAAACTTTCCTAATTATAGTTTCTATCTTTGTTTTAATACATATACAATCAATATTTTCAAGCTAGATTATTATATTTCGCGCATATGTTGCGCTAGGAAAGTATTTTTTCCGAGATACTCCAATTGTCAATATTTCAGCATATCTAAACGTTTTCTTAGTGCGAGAATTAGTGCGAGAAATTTTAAGAGTCGATCTAAATGCGAGACTTTACGTTTATCCCAAGTCCAAGTTCCAAGTGATATAATTAATGTAATGGTACATATAGTATAATATTATGGTATAATATTTCTGAATATTATAATATTTACTTTCTAATTTTATTATTTTCAACATAATTATAATTCTATAGAAATATATATTTTCTTAAACTTGCTGAGTTTAGATTTTGAATGGTTTTGACAATGAATATCAACCTTATATATGTATATGTATATTAATACGCGCGTTAAGTTGGATTCACTAAGTAAACGAGTGCGATCAAACACGAATGCGTAACTCGCTTCAACGAGGGTGAATCCGGTGAACACGCTGGTACTCACGAGACGCCTTTCGTACGCATTGAAGCAAATTGTTCATTCGTGTTTGTTCACATTCGCTTGCTTGGTTCGGATTCGGCTTTACATACGCGTGTGGCACATGTGCGCCATAGTAGGTGCGAGATATGTACACGTGTGCGTGCATTCGTGACACGGCATAATCAAAACATTTCTCTCGCCTTCTGTATCCGTTGAATAATTCACGAACGGCGCGCAAAGACTTTGCTATCTCGTCGGGAGAATGATCGTTTCTTACCTATACCTATTAATTATAATTATTGATTTCACTGTGTGACGCGAGAATGTATGATAATTGGCGGACGTAATCGACACAAGATAGTTTTCATCCTCGAGGCATTCTTTTTTCTCTTCCAAGTGCCAAGTGCAATACTGATAACGGTTACATGTTTCTTCTCTTTCATACATAGTCAACTTTCGCAATTTATGGTTTCGAATATTATTGGCCGAATAATTTTCGTATTTTTTTGGGAGTACGAAATGTAGACATCACTTAGTTTGCAAAAACTTCGTTTAAAAGCAAAACTACGGATAATTGACCGAGATTTCCGTATTTTTCTTTTTTTTTTTTAGAACTGAAACGAGCGTAAAAGAGCAGATAGCAAAATGAAAATGTGAAATGTTGAACAGATGTCGACATTCGCTATTCGAGTAGACGAGATATTTTCCTTGAAATTGATATCGGGAAAAGTGGCGCATATGCAACGAGTTGAATACGACTTTAATACTAGAGCCTTATAAACTGTAAACTAAATTACATGATATTAGATTCAGTCGGAATAGGCATATGTGTATGTCACACGAATTTCGTTCCGTTCTAAAAACGGTCTTCCATCGAAAAATAATAGCGCGCGGAAGCAATTTCCATCGATCCCGCAATTGTGAAGCTATGGCTAACTCATTTGTTCGGAGCGAAATACCTTTACGCTTTACGCAATGTTCATGTGTATCGCGCTAATTATGAATGTATAATTTTACATAATCTGCGCGCATAGTCTTGTGGGCGTATAGTGTGATATAAACTGTAAAGATAGGCATATCGATTTGATCCTCGGATCTTCGGGTTCTCGGTGCAGGGCAGGAAGCGAGAAGCTGCTTACGGCCAAACCGATAGGCATGTTGATTTTGGCAACGACCGGCTCACCGGCGCTGACATTAAGACTGTGGGTAAATATTGGCTCTATCGAAAACTACGAAGGAAAATGCCAATTCCCGCGTCGCACACCAAGTAATAGCGCCATCGACGGTGAGCGTTTCCGGTGCCGCACCTCGCGCCGCGCCGTGACGGTTTACTTACGAGACTCATTGTGTGTATGTATATTTTCCACGCCCGCGCCGCGAAAATTGCACGCGACGGTATGGATTATTAATCCTCCTTGCCGCCAATCTCCTCTCCTCACCTCACACTATTATTTTAGTTGTGCGTTTTGTTTGACAGTTATCGATGTATTTCGTGTGAATTTAGATATTTTGCAATGTTACAGTCGATCGATAAAACGTAAATTGACGGTACAGACAGCTATATAACTAGAGCAAAAGTAATATAGGGAAAATAACAACGATGTCTTATTGCGCTAATATAATAAAGATAAACTTGATTTTAGTTGAAACCAGTAAACATGTAAATTGTGAAGTAAGACAGAAAAATACTGATCGTTTCTACTGTGGTATATACAGAAACTTATTTATTCTATATACTATACATTTTGCTATATTTATTTTGCTTTTAAAGAACTGTGTGTAATTACATTTGATGTGTACTCTCAATATGTACGTGTAGAGCATGGCGCGACCTTTTTCCCCTTTGCCTTTTTCGAATTTTCTCTTTTCCGATCTTTTTATTTAAGTTTCCTAGAAAATACTCGCTTCCGCGTGCACTCAAAATTTTGTCTCGACAAACATTTTCTCGCGTCTATTTTGCGTTTGCTGTGCAGTATATCATATTTTTGCTTTACCCTCTTTCAGAAATCGCGAAAATTATGCCGTAAAGCGGAAGAGCTTGAAATCATGCTAGGAATAAAAATGTCGTTTTTAGAAATGGTAAACGTCAAACCGCGTCTGTAACGAACCTCATTATTTTTACGTTATTTTTACGATTCGTTCTCTCGGGAAATCTCTGAGAATGTCGGCAAATGTATAAAATGTTGTCAGACAATTGGATCGATCTGTTGCAAATTTTTGATTGACTTTACGACGAAGTGATCACTTAATAAAGAACTTTCAACATTACATACTTTGCTTTGCAATGCATTGAACTTTGCAACTTTGGATATATGTGCTAAATTCTGTTTTTCATAGAAATATAATTTTACATAAATATTAAATGAAACGTCAAAGAGGGAAAAACATGACAGTAATTTCCTCTGGTTAAAATTTGGAGCTTTCTTGTCAGTATTGATCACGGATTCTCTCTCTCTCTCTCTCTCTCTCTCTCTCTCTCTCTCTCGCCCCCCCCCCCCAAGCACGTAGGACCCATGCACTTTAATTCCAAGGAATTTAAAATACATTTTCGAGTTCGAGATTCCGAAATATGACGCCAGAAGGAAATGAAAAAAAAAAGGGAGAAAAGAAACTTTTGCGCTAAACTAGCTTAGGAAACGGAATGAGTCAATCAATCGCAATTCTTTTTCTCTCGCGAGATAAGACGCGGAGGAAGCAAGTTGCGTTCGATTGTCTTATCTTCGATGCATGGCGACGGTGGCAACGGTAATAAAGGAGTAATAAACTCGCCTTCGATAGCTTGTAGCTCGTCGATATCGATTTATCCGGACGATTCGGTCGACCTTGTGCGACTATGACGACTGAGATGGCAACGACGACGGTGAGAACAAATAGAGGAGCATGCGTTAGACGGCGCGGCGAGATGAGAATTTATTTGTTTCGGCGTCTTTTTGCGTGCTTCGTCGTATATTTATTTATTCTGTCAGCACGGCTTTTACGGTCGTGGGAACGTTTGCATTGCTACAAGGAATTTTTGTAGGCTTTTGCAGATCGATCTCCGTGATGCGTGCGCGAACCAAGACAACGTCCAGACGAAAGTCCATTCAGTCATCATTCGCGGTCATCGCTATTACACTCAATAGATAATAAATAATTTTAGTTTATGATTTATTCGAAGAGGTGCGCATTGCCTATTGAAATTACGTCTTTGTAATGAATGAAAGTTAAACTATGGATCGCGCGCGCGGTACGTAATGCGAATATGGTTACTCCGAGATTAGATTAGGATTAAATCTCACCAAATATATATCTTAGTTATACTCGATATTCTATATATCGCATCTAATACACATTACATTTCCAATTCTCCCTTCACGTTTGGTATAGACTTACCTATAACCCGTTAAGCTATAAATAATAAATATTTGTCATTACATATTTTTTAAATCAAATTCGAAATTCAAGGTCTATAGAGAAGCGCAAAATTCGTTCACAGTTTAACAATGGTTATGATTTCGTTATAGGTCTAATTTCATCTATGATCTGCCAGTTATTAAATGCCTCGAAATTTTTACGAATAAAAATTTCGTTCACAATTCATCAAGAAACGTGTCTAGTTACTGATGTTTACAGTCATGTATTTGATTTACACTTCGATGATTCGGAAGGAGACCTTTCTCTCGTTAGATTTCTGTGACGGCACTGACACCGTGATGTTGGCCAGCCGGTACGGTAATGCCACAGGATCGATCTTGCGGATGAGAGAGTTCGCGTAATGCCGGCCGGAAACTCGATTCGGGTGAACCGATCGTACATACATCGCGCTAGGAGAGGAAGTGAAGCAGGACGGATAGAATTTGATTCGGTCGATCCGAACGACAGCATGATGAGAGAGAGAGAGAGAGAGAGAGAGAGAGAGAGAGAGAGAGAGAGAGAGAGAGAGAGAGAGAGAGAGAGAGAGAGAGAGAGAGAGAGAGAGAGGGGGGGGGGAGGGAGGACAAAGACCCCGATATTCGGTGTTGGTCGTGCATTTAACGAGATTTCGCGGCCGTTGACCGAACATCGTTGACCATCGCTGCTACGGCCGACGATTAATTAACAGTGCCAGTTAATGCCTCGCAATTATTATGCGCCGGAATGCGCACTTACGCGCCGTGCACTTTGATTCGCTATTAAGCAAACGACCGGCTGCGGCGAATTGTAGGGTGCTCGCACGGCTCTTTCCGCATCTTCCTTCCGCGTTGAATGCTGGAAATTAAGCAGTTGGCAAACCAACCGCGCCAACGTGATTTAATTCCTTCTAAAACTAGAACTTGAAGATCGACACGATGTGTTGATCTGTTTTGAACGCGCAGATATTTCGTTGATTATGATTCCATTGCTGCAAATAGATCGAATCTCGGAATATTAAAATTCTACGTGGTCGCTCTGTAGATTACGAATACTTGTATTACAGGAGATGGCTATTTTTTGCGTTCAGCAGAGAATCATTAAACTTTTGCGGCGCGAGCTACAAACGAGCACGTAACTTAATAGGCAAACTTTACAGAAAGTTGTTTAATATTAATATTTATAATGATGCATTACGCGAAGAGTTATCTTTAATGAAATAATTCATTGCAAAAAGATATTTCTCGAAAACATTGATATGATTCATTATATTCTAAGATACGAGTCTTTTCTCAAAGACGAAGTCTTGCAATTAAGTTTAACTCGCGTGCTGGAATTAAAATAACTGTGTTATTAATAAGATGAATACCTATCGCGGGATAGATTGGTTAGCAAAATATGTAATCGATTGGTGAATCATGCTTATTGACGAGAAGATGATAGTCTCTTAATTTCTGATTACATTGGCTAGAGCACCTGGAAATTGCTCAACATTTTCAGTGTGTCATTTTTCGTAAGGCCGGTTCTACAATCAGTCGTATGTCGTAGTCAGATGTCGGCACGCAGCCGATGGTCCAATGAGAGAATTTCTTTTTCGAAAACGAATTTTTCTTATTGGACATACGACTGATTGTAGAACTGGCCTAAAGGATGAGGACGAGGGGGTCTCATATTTAGATAATATTTCCTTATCCTTGCCTAGCCATGTCTCCCAAGCCCGAGCCCGAGCCCGAGCCCGAGCCCGAGCCTGGAGCCATTAGGACTCGGCCGTATTCGGCTCGGCTCGTACTCGGTTGGGAGGGCACTGAGGTCTGAGGGTAGTCCTCCACGTGTCTGCCGGAGAGGGTCTTCCCTAGAGATATTTCTAACGCAGGTACGATCGATAACCCAACGCTCTTTCATGTGGTGGGTGTGTTTATCGCACACAGACGTATACACGTGCGCGCAACGACAATGCGTACAAATGCTCATAGACATATGGAATTGTTGCATGTTTGCACGGTAAATATGTAGTGTTATAAACGCAAGGAAGGAGATATTGATTAATAGGTTAACATATTAGCACGCGGTGACGAAGGAGGTCGATACAAATGTGCTCCAGTTTGCTTGATATACTTAGGCTGGTGCGCAGGTTAATTCCGCGAATGTTCCTTCGATAGTTTTCGCTTTTCCGAAATAGAACTCTTTCGCTATTGTTATATCCTAATTTTGACAAAACGATAAAAAATGTACATGTATATTTATATGTACTTAAAGTATTAATATATTGAGAAATTATTATATTATTATCTTCAATAGGCACGACGCGATTTTCTATAAGCATATATCGCTTTATGATGCTCAAAACAGTGAATAATTAGTATACGAGATAAGTAATCTTATATGTATACTTCGCATTTGTGTGTGTGTGTGTGTGTGTGTGTGTGTGTGTGTGTGTACAGTGATTCATATTCTTTTAATTTTTTATTATAATTTATTATAATATAATATTGTCCGATAATACCGTTTCTTGCGTAATGTCAGTTATAGTACATTTTTGTGGAAACGCGGCTGTACTTGCGAGCGAAAGGGCTATCGCACTCTCTTCCTCGCTTATAATTTAGTCCAGCTAGCTATAAATATGGAACGCATATTAGCATGACATTCTAGCCGCGCTATTATCATCGTGATTTATTTCAGTGCGTAAAGTTGAAGGAACCAAGGGAGATCTATGTTAATTATTTCTTACTTTGGTTAGCGGGATCGATATGCGTGTAGAATTACTATAGAATTACTATAGATACTATAGAATTTTTCTTACGTTCTCTACCCTTCTGCCCCTTTTCCGGGTATCCTCCTCCTTGCGCGGCGATGCCGCGATGTTGCTAATAATAGTGAGCGGCACAGGACGAAAATAGGCCCTGCAGAACTATGCAACACGCGGCTCGGGAATTTCATCGTCTGCTGACCTCACACGGCCGTTTCCCCCATCCTAATGAGACCATGCCGTTTCACAAAGACATACGTCGAGTTCCATCGTTTCAACGCATCTCTATATATTTCTATTTTTCCATAGAGTTTATCTAACGACGATCACGCATCATGATGGCGCGAATGTAAATATGATGACATCGACGATAGCAAATTGAAGTCCGTTAAAGGATTGCGTGATTCATCAAGTCTTGGATCTTTAAATTTATTCATTCGTTGACCCAAATCTTAAATTTTTTTTTATGACAGATCTACTTTTCTATAACTATACACAATTCAGGATTTTTTTGAGAATTTTAATAAAAATGGTTTTGAGATTTTGTTTATTAAATGATGTAGTATTCCATTTAATTACTGTTAGTTTTATCTTTACACAATGTACACATTTTATTTTTCTATTTCTATTTGTTTTTACCTTTTTATTAAGTGACTGAATTTAATACTAATGATTGATAAAGAAAATTAAAATCGGCGATAGTGTATTTGAACATTTATTTAGCAGAATAATTTACTATTCGTTGAAAGAATTTAATTTCCTGACACATTTGGAAATTTTGTATGGAAGAACACGGCAATTTTTCGTGTAATTAAATCTGTTAGCATGTCTTCCGCACTGGTATTCGTTAGCTTCGAGATTTAGAAGTGATTTTGAATTCAAATCACTTGAGGAAAGTAAAAACTTGTTGTGTCGCGAGATCACTTAACTCTAATGAGTCTCAAACAGTAACAGATAGGCGAGGTCATTGATCCACAAATGGTCGTATAAAAAACAATCATCGTTGATTTTGTCTTAAAAATGCCACTGCGTATGATTGAACATTTTTTTGTCAAATTTTTATATACAGATTCTCGTTTTTATTTATATTTTTAGTAAATTTTTCTGGAAATTTACTTTTTAAAGTATGTAGGTATATAATAGGAAAATGTTGACTTTATCTTTCTTGATTCTTTCTTCGTAGCATTGATTTATATATTGATAGACTGTTTACCGCGGGTAATTAAATTTTTATATTTAGTCCCGGTCTTTGTATCATATTTTTATTCGTCATGGTGCCTTGGTTCTAAGAGAAAACTAATTGTTTATCTGAGCCCGGTGCTCGGCACCTTGCCACTGTCGACAGATTAATCGATATATCTCAATTCTACCGCGGGGTGATAATTAAAATTGTGTATTTACACAACGAAAGTTGTGTGAATAGTCGAGCATTAGACAACGTGTCAGATAATCGCATCAGTTATTGCGTATTCAAAAGATGTACTACCAGCTAACGAGAGTACTACCAGCAATTATAATCGGTGCACATTTGGCGTCGTGCGTTTATTTCAAACGGATTGTTTAGAGACATGACGAATTTCGTATTCGCCGGTAATCGTCGATTATGCAGATCGATCTCGGTGAAGTGGAAATTCTCTCTCTCTCTCTCTCTCTCTCTCTCTCTCTCTCTCTCTCTCTCTCTCTCTCTCTCTCTCTCTCTCTCTCTCTCTCTCAGTACATATATGTGTATATACAGTATACTTATTTAATATACTTATTTAATATACGCGTGATACACTATTAATTTGAATTTAACGAATTTTGCAAGCTTGAAATTTTTACTATATTACTCGTGGAGTAATAATCGCAATATCTTTTATTAGATTCCTTTGTATTCTTTGTACTTATACACGTATACATACGGTCGATTGTATTTTATTAGCACGATTCGTTCGGCAAATCGATCTGATACGATCAAAGTCGACTAGGTGATTTTGCATCGAAGAGATCGAGTAGTTCCATCGAGTTTCGGCACTCCGGTTTTGCCTCCATCTCACGAATATTATTTCTGGGGCCTCGGATCGAAGGCAAACTTATTTTCAGACACGGTGGGCCGCGAACGGTGGGCATTTATATCGAAGCCGGTTCTTTTAATCTTTCGATTGCGGAACATCTATTCGCGATTTTGGAGTCGACGTGTGTAACGATATTATACAACGGACAGGCTCCACGCGAGCGTCAATTCCTACAGTTTCTATTTGTACTTGCTGATGTTAAAAGAATCCACTGGATGTGAATATCAACGAATGTAGATGAAATGCGATAACTTTTCAATGATTGCAAATGAAATATTGTTTTAATATGTGAATAACAATCGTTTTCTTTAAAAACGCTTTGATACATTGGAGTAATTAAATCTTTCGATAAAAGGAACATTATTTTTTAAATATCTATATCCCTTTTATTTTAAGACAATGAAAAATTATTCTTTAATTTGAGAAATTAATAAATGCGAGATAAACTGATAGTGATAATCGAGGTACTCGATGAAATAATTTTAATATTTGTTTTCCATTTGTTCTTTGAAATAATAACAAATAAAAATTGTGTAAACGCACACGTACGCTAAAAAAAAGAGAAATAACTTCAGGTTACAAATTTTGAAAGGTGGACAATTTTGAAGGAACTTTTAAAAAATATTGTACTATAGGTTTAACGAATGAAATGTCACGAAATTTTCGGGGACAGGTTTAAAGCGTCACGAGCTTAACAGTTAGATAACGCCGGAGCGCCGCTGGAGTTTTTGAAAGGTAATCCGGCTTTGCCGCGATTTTAAGAGCGAGTGACAAGCGCGAGCGTGCGTTCTAAAAATAATGGCACTCTCGCATTATACATGTGTGTGAGAGATTTGCAAGGTCCATTACTTTACCGGTGGGAGAAGAGGAAAGAAGGAAACGAAGGACTTGTACGTCTCCTGCCGTTTCCCTCGGGATGCGGTTTCGCCTACTTTCCTCGCTTATCCTCGAGCGACATCCTGCGAGAGCGATAAAGTTCTTTGCCGTTTGTCTGAATGCAGGAGAATACGACGCTTAAATAATAGATCAAAGACTACCGTCGCGGGTGCAAGAGGAAGCGCGGTCGAGAAGCTCGTGTGGTATAGCGTTACAAAGGGAAGCGAAACGAGCTAAATAATGGGAGATATCATTGCTCCCTCCTCTCTTATTATCAAGAATCTCAAATAAACTATCTTCTACACGAGAAATGGTTTATTAAATGCCAGGAAAGCTTTGCCTTACGAGAGATTCAAACATGCTATCGAGAATTATATATATACAATATACATATATGGTGGATGGTATAATTACGGTTTACAATATTTTTTTATATCTTTGAATCTTTATACTTTAGTCTAAGATTAGATGACCATTTTAGTTTTAATCACTTATTATTTAAACAGAATATTATTTTACGACGTAGTCTCTCTAATAAAAAGCCCTGGAAGTTACCTATTCCTATTCGTATAATGCTTGTAATACATATCAATTGAGTCTCTTTTATTTTTTCGAAGGAAATATGTTCTTATTAAGTAAAGAGGTTGGTCGCCAACTTGGATGATGCGCGTCCATTCTCCGACTTCTTCCTACCGGATTTGAAAGGCATTGTCATCGGAATGCAGCTGATATTCTTGGAAACTGGGGCGTCAAACTTTATTCCTATCCGCGAACTGCTCGTACCCGGTTCCACCTGACGTCTAAATTCATGAACGTGAATAACGTGATACTGCAGAGTACGTTTTCTTAGATATACACGTACAGCCGTGTGCCGTTTAAGTGATCGTGACTGGTTGACAAGTCGGCCTAGATTCCCCTTATAAAGTCTGTCTACATTTTTTTTTTTTTTAAATAAAACACGAAAGAATAATCGTTTAAAATGTAATTATCTGTTACGTCACATGGCAATACAAAGTACATAGTACAATATCAACAATATTATTCAACATTCCTGTTTGTATAGTTTACATAATAACAACATTCTTTAATCAATTTTTAAAAACCGAGTTTTAAAGGAGAAATTTTTCGTAAACTTTAGGATTTTTTACCTTTCGGTTAAATTCAAGGGACTTTTACTTGAACAGAATTTTAATTGAAATTTAGTTAGCAACGGGTATTTAATATTAAGTATTCAGAAATTGTAAAGAAAGATGAGGCTTTTTAAAAGCTTTTCATTAATGCGCTTTTTATTGATATAAGTGTAATTTCTTCAACTCAATGAATCTCTTGCGTAGAATATAGGCTGCGCGCGCGCGCGCGCGAATCTGGAGACAACTTTATAATACCAGATTAGTATTATTATTCATAATATTCTTATATGTTAATAATAATGCAAAATATTATCGTTTCCGTCAAAACAACCTTGTTGCGTAGATTTGAAATTAGCAACTTTGCCATCACGCCTGATTGAAACGCGTCGACAGTTGGGGAAGTAGTTTAGTTTCTAGCAAATTGCATTTACGGTGTTAAAACCGATTTCAATTTGTAAGCCTGTTCACGAGCTGTAACGCGGTTAACAATTTTCCAAGTATACTTTCAATAGTGAGATAAACTACGGAGCGAAGTACCAGAGATGTCTCGCTCCAACTTTGCTTTCGTCTTTGCCGGTGACGCTAAAGAGTCACCGCATGGAAATAACGGCTCTTTAATCTTTAGCATGAGCAAAGTCACGTGATTGTATCGAGAAGAGTCATGGCTATCTTGGACCGATCGAAAAATTAGACGCATTAGAGTTAGAGTATTAGACGCTAATTGATTTATTCACAAGTATGTTTTTTCTTACGTAAGAGAACAACGAACCGTGGTAATTAAATGATGATAATGATTTAATGAATGCACAGGTCGATTAGGATCCGCATTAATTACAAGCGTGTATTATATTAATTGGTACATGATGAAGCGACAAGTGTGCATCAGTTGATTATCTTACAGGAGTTCAAAAAACGTTATGCAAACTCTTTATACTTAATACTTTATGGATATGGATATGGTATATAGCAGTAGTTGAAGATTATTGCTTATTTGCTTGTTTGCTTGTTTGTTTGCCGATTTATTTGATTCAAGTAGTGTATAATATATACGCTCTGTCACTTTTATGCCAACATTACATTACTCTTTTTCAGAACTTATTTCAAATCCCACAAATTTGTGTAATTTATATTCCGAAAAATGACGAAATCGTTAAATATGTCACATGAATGAAGAACATGTTCACACATGCATTTGCAATGTTCCTACATAGCGATAAACCGTTCAAAGTAATCAATGACTTCTTCTTTGTACAAGTGAAGTAGCTGTTTGTTGAAAAATTGTCGCAACAGGTTTCGCGCTCGACCGTTCTATTTACTCCGCGAGTTGCCATAATATGTCCCGCGACCCGCGACCCGCGACCCGCGACTGTAGCTAGTGCGCACTCATTGAAATATGAGACTGCGTGCAGTCGCAATGCGACTGCATTACGAATTCACCGCAGATGTCACGAGGCATGCGAACGGAAATAAATTCCCGTGGAAAATATACATACGTATAATGGCACTCTCTTCGATCGATGTCTGCATTAGTCTACAAAAATGCGAAGACCCGTTTTAACTTATTGTTAATTCCATTTTAAACGAGATGTTTGGATAAGTTTTTTTTTATCGATCGACGCTCACGTAAACGGAATAATATAATCACGTAGTTGTCACGATTTTATCAACGAAACATGTTTGCAATTTTAATTATTCTTTGACATTATACGAATATAACAACATATCTGTTATTTTCATGTCGTGACTTTTTAAAAAAACACGTATACCTCTACATTATTTTCCTATACTTAATAATTTTTATGTTTTTTTGATTTTTTGTTGATTGATAATATATTTATTTTAGCAATATAAATGTAATATCATTAAGAGTAAATCATATATTTATTAAACAGTCTCTATTAATCCATTAAAATTAAAGGGAAGACCTTTCTCAGAAGTATTATCATGTACAAAATTTTCAATTCTACGAGTTAATTTATAAAATATTGTACAAACATTCATAGTTTTTCTTGGTTTATAACTGTGGTTTTTTTGTGAACGCTTTGTGAACGCTCGAGTACAATGATTGACAACGAATAAGTATTCAATCGCAATGAAAAAGGAATATGTCGCGAAATAGAGAGGGCGATAGACTTTTTAAGAATTCAATTCACATCTTGACAACCTCGATCCGCGTTGTACAGTACAGTATTATATGGCACTAGATTGTATGACTGTTGACTCGTATATCGTCTCGCAAAAAGTGTAACCGGTTTCATCGTTTACACGCTACGATTATCCGTATTCTTTTTTGTTTTTATATAAGGCTATACATGTATTGTATACAGTTAGCAACAAACTGTCTAGTAATGGTATAAAGTTTTTTTTTTCTAAATTTGTCTTTTTGTTATGTAATAGCTATGATTGTGAGATTAATAAACAGATTAATGTACAGATGATATTTAACGTTGCAGATTATAAACCGTGTAATTATGCATTTATAATAGTAAATGTTATGCTTAAATTTGCATCTTAATTATCTTCTTGGAGCACAATTCGAGAAATTATGCAAATCTAACACCGGGAAACTGCAATTACACCTTGATCGGCAGTCGGTTACGGAATTTTCTTTTATGTTTTCGCAGCGATATTTGACCCATTTGTAACTTAGGATAGTGATACGTGATACACGCGATTAATTATCGTATTAAATTATGTATCAATTGGAGGTTGTCTCGAGCTGCTTTCTCGCATTTTTGCAAAATCACGTATGAAATTTTCACGGGCGTTCAATCATATTCCGTTTTAAAGAGGATAATCTATTACGTAATCTAGAACGTATATTAGAGTGTAATCTATTACGCGGAGATTATTTCCATCGTTACAGGAATTTTGCCAAATATGCGAATGCCTTTTTAAATATTCCGATTGACATGTATTTGCGTGCCGAACCATTTCGCTAGAAATATCAAACTTTTCGAAAATAGTAGAATTATCGGAAGAACTTGTAGCGTCTCTTCTCGGGACTTTTGGCGTACAATGCGTAGTTTAGCACAGCATCAAGAAGTGTGTATAAATTGAATTCGGATATGTTCATATGACGACTTTTTTTTTTATAAAAAAGATAGTGTCGACTATTTTTGGAAAATTAAATTTATATGATTATTTGTATAAGGACTGACACAGACTGTTTTTTCGTCTCGTCGATTCGTTTCATTATCGATAAATAATGCATATTTTAATTGTATCTTTTGAGTTTTTTATGTATCATCATTGCTTCATACTAATACCGAGAATTTGCTCAAACGTAAATAATTACTGTATCAGGAAGGATCTTCTTGCTACAAAAATTTTGCACGGTTATAACGAAGCGCTTTCATTCAAAACGAGTTTATTCTACATCGTGTCGAAGTATATCATATTTTAGATCGTCGCTTATATTAAAACAGTGTACGCTTTATGCACCGCTTTATGAACGTCGCAACACTCGATCATTTGCTATTATTAGGAGTTTGTATAATTGGCTCACGCGAATTATATTAATCTACTGATTTGGTGCATGTTGATTCCATGGAAAAATTCAATCTAATAATGCAAAATTATATGTGCTTTTACATAGTACAATATATTTGCCATAATAAATAATAAATATTTTTTTAACATTAATAAGGTAAGAAAGACTCGTCAAAAAGTAGAATGGTACAATAAATTGCTATACTAACGAAAAACTATGTAGCATTAAAAGAATATATTATCTACTCTTTGTTTCTTAAAAATACACGCGAGCCTGTGAACTTAATAGGTATTATAGAAAAAGTACAGCAGTCTGTCTAAATAAATTTAACGCCGCATTGGTATACATATACTATACATAAAAAATTATCGGGAAATGTTGTTACTTATCAGCATTCTATATTAACATCTTGATAATTAAGTTTACCACGAAATAAGTCTTTATAGACTTTCTTGAGAAACTATCGACTTTATCTCCGCCAAGAGCTCGATCTAAACGAAACAGAGAGAACGTTGAACCCGGGCACCCTGTGTATTCTTCCGTGAAGGGCGTCGGCATCGTTGTTCGCTATGTCAGCCAGAGCTGATATCACCTTCTTGCAGTTATTATTTCGCAAATCACAATGCGCAAGCAGATTTTATGGCTGAAATGCAAGTTATCAGAGAAAAATCTTTAATTTGAAATTACATGCAAAAAATGCGACAATTTCATGTCCGGCTGATCGGCAGCTCGATCACATATGTGGTATATGTGTGTGCGTGTGCGTGTGCGTGTGCGTGTGCGTGTGCGTGTGCGTGAGCGTGAGCGCGTGTATGGATCAGGGCTGTGCCACTGCTATACCACGCTCACTTGCACCCCGACGTGGAACGCGAAGTATCGACCGGTTAAAGCCATCCCCGCCCGTTGGCTAAACCGGCCAACCAACCCCCTCGTCGACACTCAGCCCCTACCAACAGAGCTTCTACCCGACTTTCTTATATTTTTCATCTCCGTCGTCTCTTTCTTTTACCTCTCCCTCATCTCGGGATGGAACTGATGGAAGAGGGGCTCGACGATACTCGGACAGTGTATGTTCAAGTATTAATACTTTGTTCTCGCTACTTCCCGTATTTCCCGACATCGGCATTCTCCTCTCGATGTTACATATCGGTATACTGAGAATAGTGAGCAAGTAAATACGATTCAGCACGCGATGGCTGTGCGTGTCGATCTTTTCTACTGAAACGAGGTAGAAACGACCATATGTGACAAACAACGCGTATTTCCGGATGCATGTAACAACCTTTCGTTTTGTTTGAATTAAAAATATAAATACTCTGAAAATATGTAGGATTAACTTTTTAACGCAATCTTGTAAGACTTAATGGAGGATGGAGGCATTTGATAGAATAGTTTAACATAATGATTCCCTCTCTTTCTCTCGATACAAAAATAGTGATGAGAGAGAGAGAGAGAGAGAGAGAGAGAGAGAGAGAGAGAGAGAGAGAGGAGAGAGAGAGAGAGAGAGAGAGAGAGAGAGAGAGAGAGAGAGAGAGAGACAGACAGACAGACACGAGTATTCTCTCACGCCATAATAATTCAGAAATTATGAGAAAGAGATGACTAATTATTTTAAAAAATTATTGCATATTGTTTCGTTTACAACAATCTTAATCTTAATTATCTAATAAAGACTTATTTATCTAACTTGTTTCGTTTATCCAACATCTCAATTATTTGACTACACGTAATATTATGTTAAAAATATTAAATCGGAAGAAGTTCAGAATTGAATAAATACCGAGCTTTTGCTGAAATTAAATAAAATGCGGTACTTTCGTTCGTCGATGAATTTTGCGACGCTTCTATTGAATTGACGGGATGTCATTCCAACGGCTGCCGGTCATCTCCGGAATCTATCATGTCGAACGTCAAAGATAGCCCGTGAAACTTTCCGAGCGGCCGGAATATCGGACGGATCATCGAGCAGAGACGGCTATGTCAAGGCGCGCCTGGGGGATGGCACGCTTAAATTTAACATAGGATATTGGTATCTCACAGTCAAGATTAAATCTGCATACTTCGGTGCTTAAAGCAGACGTATTAAAAAGTTAACAATCTCGTGTTTTATTCTCTAAATATTTTTATTACATACCACGAAATATCACGAAAAATCATCTTTTTACGAAAGAGAATCTTTTATCTCTCTTTTTTCTTTCTCTATCGATAAAGTAATAGTGAAATTTTGACTAATATTTTTATCCGTACAATTTGAGTATGAGGGAACAATATAGGGATAGAAACAGAAATTATAAAATTCTTCTCGCGTCTACAAATCTACAAGTTTTATCAAGTTTAGGATGAAAGAAATTAAGTAGCGAATTTACTTGCTGATAAAATGCATTCCTAGGTGCGTCTCGTGTGCTTCTGTGCAATGTGAATCACATAGAGACCGCAAGCTCCATTTTTTCGCCGCGGTTTTGCTTTTTCTCTCTCGTTGTCACTGCCGTCAACTGAATGCCACGGGTCTCCACACAAAACTATCGCGAGCAGTCGCCAGTCGCCATTCTCTATTGTTGCACGCGCCCGCGCCGGCCGGTCGACGTGTGGAATAAAACAGCTCAATGCGAAAACAGAGAGTTATGCATTGTTCGTTATTTGGAGTAAAACTATTTTTCCATAAAGTCGATTCTTAATGAACAATTTCACGCGCAATTTCAAGAAGGGAAATAAGAGATAGAATCGATGAATAGGATAGTCAAAGAAAATATCATAGTTTCAATAGAAGAAAATGTTGATAGTAATTGTTAGATGTATACATATATAACTCAATTTCGAAATAAATATAATTTCGAAGAGGTTAATTAATTGTTGGACGCCGAGTTTGTGTGGAAAATAGAAAATGTGAGAGAAAAATGTTTACATGTTACATTGCGAGGGGGAAAAAAATAAATTATGCAAAGCACGCAAAAGTATATGCAGATATTAAATTAAAAGTCTTAAGATGAGATTGTTAGGAAAATTTATTAAAATTTATTAAAATAAAAATTGTAAAACACCTCTTTTTTCTTTAGTGTAAATTAAATTCTTGTAATTTTTTAATTGGATTCTTAAACTAGGAATTAATTTCAATTATAACTGCGGCATTAATTTTCTCCTAAATGTAACAGGTTCTTAAAACTCCGTCTTGAAATGCAGATTGCGTTAAACAATAATGTCCGCAACAAAATTACCCTCGCACATGCGTTACATATACATACTTTTGCAACACATCGTTTCGAAGGTAGAAAATGCGTGGCATTTTAGCGGCAGGGTGAAATTTTACCGCCGAGGTTTTGTTCGCCACCATCCATTTTAATCCGCTTTAATTTCTTAACAAAATAATACTTACGGTCGGGAGGTCGTTATTCGTAGAATTTTAGGCTTCTTATCTAAACAGCTACGGCCGTAATAAAGTAATGACTCGTTGGAAAAAGAGTGCAGCGAGAGCTATCCCTAGGGAAATTATCTTATCGACTATTACTCGTCGTGCGCCGTTGGCCTGCTGCCACAATATCTGATGGCTTTTGATTCTTATATATGAATGGATAACTCTCGGCTTCATGAAGATGGAGAAACGTCGGTCGTAATCTCGAAATATTCCACCCATCAATTATCCACATTAGTTCATTTCATGGACTATTCCGTGATTTGAATTTATTCCGAACGCAACTTGCGCGCGCGACGAAGACTAAAGCTTTTATTTATGGATTATGTAACAATTAACGCCAGTTAGAAGACAAATAGAGTAATTGTTGTCTTCTTTAAGAATTTCTCTTTCTTGAAGAAGCCTTTGTACGCCATGACGCAGTTAATGCTGTAGAAAAATGCTGGTACTGTTTAGGAGAACGCTTTTCGGAAGTACGAAATGAATGAAAAGAGTATTTTTTAGTAAATAAAATTTTAAATAACAGTGTTACTTGGAATACAAGCTTTAATTGGGATTTTTTCCGACAATTATGTAGATTATTTTACAGTCCAGGTTTTATTTTACATTGTGATATATATATATGTCTTACCGGAAATTATTGCTTCTGCCAATTGGTACAAATATAGCAAACAATATACTTAATGCAATTTAATTATTATGTTAATTGAGTCTGTTGTAGGAGAGAATGTAGGGGTAAAAGACATCATTGTTCGCATATTCACATATTTTATGCACTAATTAAACGTCAAGTTTTCTAGCTCGCGGGGTACGAATAAGTTTTGTTAAGTTTTCTCAATTTTATAATTGAATTTTGTTTATAATTGAATTATTATAAACTCTCTTTTTCATTTACTCTTATAAGAATGCATAATTATTTATTCAAAAAAATAATAAACATATAGCATGAGATAGCTTTTTTCCATTAATCGTTGTTATAGTGTTATTATCCATTTCGGAACTAATTATTTGAATAATCGGATGCAATTTTATGTTATATGTATATCCGCGTAACACAATAACCGAATAACTCTCACGTAGAATTAAAAAATAAATCATTGATGATCTATATCTTCTATATAAAATCTTTTTTTTAATCAAACATTTTGTAAAAAACATGAAATAAATTTTATCTTTTTTGCGAAGTCAATAATATGCCTATTGACATTTGTGCATGTAGGTTCCCCTGGGAAAAAAATTTTTAAGAAATTAAATTTTCCTTCCAATAATCACTGTATCATCTAAAAACAGTAGTTATGTATAGTTTGTCAAGAGTATTTTACATTCGTTTCAATTTTTTTCTCGAGTTTACGAGCTTATTTGCTCGTGTTCTCGCGTTCCATGCAATAGTTGACTGTGATTCAACTGGAGGGTTCGATTGTAGGGTTGAAGGCCCGTATTCTTGCGGCAATTTCAGGGATAATATGGAAGCTGGCTACTCGGTTTAAGGGTTAATAATAGCTCTCAGTGATAGGAGTAGGCCCATCCGTAGCAGCAGCAGCAGACAGTTCTGTAGTATTTGCTGCGGCAACATGCATGTGCATGTATGTACATCATGCACATCTATATGTATATGTATATAGATACATGTATATGTACGGCTCACGTTCGCGATCGGTCGCGGTGTCGCATAGTAGCGGTGCAACGACAGAAGTAGGACGGGTAGAGTCACTATGCAAAGTACAAGAGTACCACGCTTTACGACCTACCACGTGATGCGCGATGCTATGCTGTAGACTAGTGTAGACTGTAGAGGAACCCGGCGCGGCGCGGCGCGGCGCGGCCGAGTGTCGTATAGGATTCCGCAGGACCTGCGCGCGCAAACGTGTATACCCATTTTGTAAGATATCCAGGTATACCGGTTAAAGCTTCCTTCTTCCTTCATTCTCTCTTTTTTCCATCCTTTCTCTCTTTCTCGATAGTGCTTTCTCGATTAGTTCGCCCACTAGTTTCTTCGAGATCGAAAACTAACTTGGGTAACGGGAGGCTATTTTCGATGGCCTTAGCGTCACTCGATTGGAGGTTTCGCCGCGAAATCCAATCGGTGAAAGTTCGATAAAGTTAATAATTGCTAGTAGGAGTCAGTAGCCGCGGTTACTAAGGATACAAGATCAAGCGGAAAAGAGAATTTTTATATTTGCTCCATTATGAAGGATTAATTCGTTTGCTCACAATTCTCTCTACTGTCTAGCAATAAGATAGATATATCTATAAACGTAAACATAGCAAATTGTTATATTATTTTATCATCATTCTTTATATTGTTCTCCCTGGTCACAAATCAAGTTTACATTTCTATTAGTCGGTTGATATAGTCAGTTCTAAGATTAAATTTTATGATATAATCGATTGAAAATTCTGTTGAAGAGATAAATAGCGAAATAATCGTCAAACGGAATAATCGGAATCGGGATTGCTCAAAATAAAAGAAGGAAATAAAGTTCTCCGTAACTTCTTCTGTCAGTAGGTCCCCTAAACTTTAGTTAAACCGCGGTAGAATAGTGGAAACTTACAATGGAAAAACGACGAGGAGCGACGCGCGACGTCGAGGAAGGTGATAAATCGAGCGCGATGAGACCAGAGACACCACGGGCACGGGGCAGTCGGATAAAGAAGAAAAGTGCCCTTAGGGACGCCACAATCTCGCGTGGCGAGCAAGCGAGCCGTGTGTTGGCAAGAACGAGCGGGTATTTAAAGCGCATCTCCGTTGCCGTCGTTGTTGGGCGACAGCTAGGACGCTTCTCTTTGAGGATTCATCGTCGATCGCCCTAGTTCCACGTCAGCGAGCGAACTGACTCGTTTCAAGGTCGATGTCTTTCGTCCCCTTGCATTATTCTTCCATTCCTCACTTCCCTCACGGGTTTTTTTTTCTGCAACATCTCCATCTTCTACTCCACTCTTGCGCGGCTCCCTTTTTTACCTTGCTGTTGGTCTCACGTGTCCTTCTTCCATCGACATTTTTCTGTTTACCTTACTCTATTCTTTGCGGCGCAATATCACGCAAAGGAGAAAGGTCCGCGACAAAATGCGAAAGTGTACTCTTAATCTTGAAATGAAAATATGAGAACTAGTTAAATTTGTTAGATGTGTCATCATAAAGAAGGTATTCTCACTATTATAATTGATATCGATATTTTTATGGCAGAAAATAAATTCACGTTTGTATAAAAATATTAAAAATGGATGTTTATTAAAGTTGAGTGTTTTTATTACATTCTTTGATTGATCCTCGCAATATTCGATACTCGACTTGGATGGAAGTTTACAAAGCTTTGCTTATTTACAATTAGTAAAATTCAAATGTATCTGATCGTGACCGACATGCGCGTGAAGGGGATGAGCGTGTAGCGCGAGAACAGGAGCGTGACGTTAAATAATCGTGGTGCTTCGGCGTTATAATCTCGTAAAGAGCACGTGAGCGGAAAAGCTACCCCGCTCTATGATGAGGGGTTGGAAAAGCGGCAGGGGGTTGGCGTGACGGGGGTTGGTGCACGCGGTAGCTGGTGGCACAATCTCCGGCAATGATTGGTCGTCATGGAAACGAGCCAAGCACCCGCCTCGCCCTTTTTCCTCCGGGCAGACCGAGCGGCGTGATCGTCGTGGCGTGCGTCGCGTCGCGTCGCGTCGCGTCGCGTCGCATCGCTGCCTGCAACACAGCGCCGACGCCAGCAGGACCAGTATCGGCCTCGGGAGTCTCTATACCCCGTAGCAAGGATAATACTTTCACTATGGAAAGAGATAATCTATGAAATTTTTTATTCGAAATATTATCTTTGTCGCGTCACGAAAAATATTTGTGCTCTTCTCGATGTATATATTATTTTTTTATTATATTATCTTGCAATCTCTTGTGACGTGACTTTTATAACTTTCGTCCGTGTCGAATCTAACGACACGATATTTTAACGACGCACTCGTTTATTGCGCGTAGAAAACTGGAGCTATAATAGTTCGACCTCAATTTCTGAATGCTGAATTTCTGAACGATTACGATTAACACATAAAAAAATTTGAGGCGGTAATAAATTTAATTCTCGATGCTAGAATTTAATTATTCCTGGTGACATACGCAGTTTCGCGATGATATTGCTAGCCGCCTAAATTCATTTTCCATGCTTCAACTTTAAAACGACATCTGAAAAACGTTCTTCGAGCAATGTCCATTTCGGTTGAACCGAATCTCTTTTTCACGACAACAAAATGCGTGGACGATTATCTGCAATGCGGATAATAACAGATTTTCCCATTAATTCCGGACCGATAAACGGAAGCCCTCGCTTGTGAAGAAAGAAAGACGACAATTTAAATCTCTCGGCAAATGTTCGCTCAATGAACAATCTGTAGTCGCTAATCTACCACCTTGATCGACGGCGCTACAGAACGCTCGGCGGAGAAACTAAAGTGCTAAAGCAAGTCCAAGTTTTCTTAGTACCGGCCACGCGGTTTTCCATATATAGAAAAAGTAACGGCGCGAAGTGTGTCGCGAGGGTATGGGGTAATCGAGAAAGTTTATAGTTCTCGGGTAGCTAGAGATGCCGGATATATGCCATGCGACTATGAATTCTGAGGGTGGACTTTACTCGCTGGTCTTGGATGCGAGTGTAATCGCTGTCTCGTTACGGAATCGGCTCTTTTTACTTCGAATATCGCTTTAACGAATACTTTTAACGTCACGGCATGTAATCGGCATGTAATCGGCATGTAATCGCGATCATTTTATTTTTAGCAACGCGGAGGTGTAAAGCGAATCGTAGAATCGATTTGATCAGGCCGTGACCAGGCTGTGACAACATCATTTGGATCCCTTGAAAATTATAGCAACGTACGCTTAAGTTTGAAGACTTTTTCAATATATTCTATGCTTTTCAAAAGTTTATTACACGTCGCGTCGGTCTTCTGTTCTGTCTTTTGATTTAAAAAATGTCATTTTTATCATATTCCACAAATTCCATAAAAGAAAAGTATCGCGCATAGAATTAAGTTGGGAAATTTTAGACTCAGTTTTTTTTTCGTCTAATGAAAGCTGCGAGAGCAAAGATATTCAACCAAATGTTGGATGGTGTTGATGCATGATTAAAGATAGATTTCTTATGATATACTTGTACTCGCGGTACATAATTTCAATGAAACATTAATAAAAGGATAATCTAATTTTGGCGAGAGTTACAAGAATTACATCAGTAACTCAACAATTTCATTCATTTTAAAATGTTTCATTTTAAAATAACAAATTTCACGCAATAATGTCATTGAATATTATTAACACTTGTCATACAAATATAATTACTGTCACACAATAATAGGCTAATAATAATTATCGAATTCAACAAACTATAATACGTTACTATAATATTGTTACTTAACGTATTTAATTTTCATAATGTTTGCATTATATGAGTTTCAAATCAGTCGTATTGCAAAAAGAGTTAAGGTCAAAGCATTTGCATTGTGAAAAGAGTTAGGGTCAAAGCATTTTTTAAAAGTTAATTAGCGAGGATTCGTAATTTGTTATTTATGACGTGTATATATATTATTACGCTTTAATATATCTGTATGCATTGTGTGCGCCACTATAGACACACCCATATACATATTGCGCGTATTATCATCTTTCCGAATAACAATTACATAGCAATATAATAACATATGTTTGTTCTCGCGATTGTTTCAGAGGTGCCTTCTCCGTGGTTCGACGATGTGTGCAAAAGAGCTCCGGTCACGAGTTTGCTGCAAAAATCATAAACACCAAAAAACTCTCGAATAGAGGTAAGTGGCAGTCAAGTACAAGCGAGTCAATCGAATTTTATACCACGTCATTGAATATTCACATTGGTTTTAATTCGGCGTGTCGTCACTCGGTAAGGATAGCGCAAGCTGATTTTGAATAATTCAACGCTTTTTGTAATTTGCGTCGTTAACGTGCATGTAAGGTGTATAGAGTTACGTATAGACAATTTGTGATTATACGTGTTTCACGATTTTTTTTGTATGGATGTGTAATATGTCATATTCGTTAGCGGTTAGAATATCTGAACTTGTTATTGAACTTGGGGGGGGGGGGATATCTAATTGTAAGTCAAAGTTTGCTGCGACATGGCTCGCTTGTGACATGGTGTGCAATGGTGCATGTCGGGGTCGGGGATGACTTGGTATATAAATGGGTAAATATAGGCTGATTGATGTTTCTCGTATTAGATAACTCGTATTCTGATAGACTCGTATTCGATAGACGACTTAATTGTTGCGGTCACAAATCTTGACTAAACCACTTATAAATACTTGGAAAATCTGTAAAGATGTCTGTCATCGCTAATCATTGCTAGAAAATTATAATGGAAAACATAAAGGATTAATAAAAAGGATAATAAAAATTTCGGAAATTTTCTTCTTCGAGATATTGTTCATCTACTTTGATAAGATCATATAATAAGATATTTGTCGTTATTAAAATATCGCGATTGCAAAAGCGCATTAACGCCAGTGAACAGAGTGTCGATAAAATTAAGTTTCTAAGCGAAAAGTACTTACACTACTAAAAGGCGCTCACTCATTCAAGCATGTGTTTCAAGCTCGAGTCTGAAATATCTTTTGAAAGAAAGGGAGAGATGTGCTCTCGTTTGTGGGGCGACGCGACGCGACGGGTAAAGGTTGTTTCCGGCTTTCTTTAACATGATATATATATATAGATAGTAGAGACAGGTCGAGGCACGGAAAGGAAAGGCTCTTCTTCTCGAGCGTTCTTTCCAGAAACGTTTGAAATGTTTCTGAGGCAATAGCGCCTCGAAATTGTCATCGTAAATTTCCATTGCAAAAGAGCTGCTTTCATGTCTTTACACGGTCGTTTCTCTCGCGCGGTTGCTCGATCGCAGAAAATGTGCACGCACAGCAACATACGTAGAACTGTTGCCTTTATTATTTACTATATGTCTCTTTGGCATACACTTTGACATATATGTCGATATCAAAATGTTGCAATTCGTTGTTACTCTGGTAAGTACTTATTTTTCTACGCAAATTAACCTATAGAAAATTTTAACACAGTGTGTGTACAGTACTTTATTTTATTTCAATCTGTTATTATTTTTTTGTCCAATTACTTGTGTAATATTCTGAAACAGGAATAAAAGCACGAAAGATTTCTCTTTTTACCATAGATATTTTTTCGTTTGTAATTTTTCAAATGATTTGTAAATACAATTTCCTCCAAGTGTACACAGACGAGTAAAAAAGCCAAAAACTTGCGTCGATTTGATCGATTTGATCGAGTGGCTATTTCCGTTACTACTGCCAGCGCAATCCTTACGCGGGATCACCAATGCAGTTGTCAGTTTTACCGTACAGCGAGATCGTTGGTCCGGAAAATACATCGCGGCCTCTTTTGAAATTCAATCGCATGATCGCATCCGCGCGCTACGTATATCATCAAGAAGGCAGTGCTTTCGAATGACGCGGAGATGGAAAGAACGTTGCCGAACGCGCAATACCTAATTACTAATACATATAATTGAACACGAGGCGAATTAAATTCCTCCTTTATCGCTCCACAGACTTGGCGACTTTGCACGTAAAGTGCCGAATTAGCGACACTGAATACGCGATTGAGTATGCCGGCATAGGTTCCTACTTCATTTTGTTTCGTTTTCTCTTTTTATATGGTTTTAAATAATTTTATTAATTGTCTGATATATGATATTTCTTTCTCTGTAAAATTATATATAGTCTACTATTTTATCGCAAAACCGAACTTGACGCCAAAATTTATAACAACCTGATACGCGTAAAATGAGAACACGATCGCTCAAAATAATTACGCGTTACAATTTGGTTCGTACGATTAACGTAGCATTGTTTTGATTGCTCGATTGAACCATTTGACTGCGGCGCAACGATGCGAATGATATCTAACACATCGTTCTAATCCGAGTACAACGCATGAAATGCGGTCACTACCGTTTTACAGCACGTAAATGCATCACGGTTAACCACTGCGAAAGAAATTTTGCTGGCAGAATAATGTAATATTCATAGTAATATGAAACAGTTGAATATATAACAATAACAAATATATCGAAATAATCGTGCGTTATACTATAAGTAGTATATAAGTGATGAAAAACCAATGGCGTTTCTCGCAAAAAAATAAAAAAAAATTTCCAGTTATCGTCACATTCTATCTTACATATGGGTGTGTGTGTGTGTGTGTGTGTGTGTGTGTGATGTGTGAATTCTGTTTGAATCAAATCTCGTCATATATTGTGCCTTGAAAAAATTGATAACTATCGAAAAAGTTTGTCATAAAAATCGTCGCATTATCTCGAGCATTTTTTCGTTATTTTAACACAATTTTTCATATTATTTATACGCAATCTAAAATTTAGCATAACAATAATATACATAGATATATATTTTTTCAACTTTTTATTTTTATTTCCATTTGCTTACAAAATGCTTATGTGCGGAAATAGTTCTGGGTATAATATTTCTATCTTCCATGTACTCGAGGCTTTTACGATGAAAGCTGAATTTCTTCGATGCACATAGAATAGTAACGATATATCGCTCTCGGTGGATTCCTCTGCCCAGACCGCTGCCTCGTTTGATCAAGATTCAATTCCGCGTGCAAGTATGCATTAAGAGAGAGAATAGGTATCGCAAAGGAAGGCCGCGTCTCATCTTCACCGCGCCGAACGACTCGCGAGCACTCGGAATTGCATAATTTCCTCCCGCGAAGCCGGCATACTCGTTTCCGTCCTTCACTTCCTTCACCCTCGTTCAATTTATGGCCATTTTCTGCGGGTACGATGCGGCGAGATAAATCTATCTTTGGCATCGCTTCGCCGCGCCGAGGCATGGCGAGGGTAAAAGGTAAAAAGGTGTCAGGGTAAAAAAGGAATCCTCCCTCTATTCCTTTTGTCCTTCTGCTCCTCTTCTCACCTACATCTTTCTCTGCTTTATCTTCTCTCTCTCTCTCTCTCTCTCTCTCTCTCTCTCTCTCTCTCTCTCTCTCTCTCTCTCTCTCTCTCTCTCTCTCTCTCTCTCCCCCTCTCCCTCTTTCCCTCTTTCTCGTCCCCTTCCTCTCTTCTTTCTCTCTTGTTCTCTCGTCTTCTCGGACATGCAAGAATCGCCGTTTGCTCGTGCAAGTCAGCTCAGACTACGACCTTGCTCCAGTGACCTCTTGACCTAACGAAGGCCGCGGCCTCTGCAATATGGCGTACGCGCTCCGCGCAACGAATAAAACTCCAATTCTGGGAACGAGAGGGAAGCAAATAGCGAGGTATAGGAACCAATCGTTATGAGTAGGAGGAGGAATGAGTAGGAATTTCTTGATTTCCTCGCGATTCGATTCGCGCTTGGTTGTCATTTCCTATCATTTCCGATTCCGAGACAGCGCGAGTATGACACGTAACGACACAGTGCACTTGTACTACTTTGTGGTATGCTCGCCGAGGGATAAGACTTTTTCCATTCTTTTTGTGGTGCATGTTGAAACGCACGCCGTGCGATTGTTCTTCACGCTGCAAAATTATTCAAGTGTCATCCTGGAGACGCAGAAGATTCTTCACTTATTCATTCGTTTATGACGTTTATGTCCTTGGGTTTATAGCGTTTTGTCCTTGGACGCAACGGACGAAACCAATCAGTATTAAATTAATTGGCATGTGCGAAATGCGCTCGCGATCAAACATAGAGAAATGACGGTTGATTAAACATGCGCGATAATAATAGTTTGTAACGAACTGTGTGAATAAAAAATTACAGTTTATTTTATAATATTATTATATACTTATTACTATACACACACATTAATTTAATTTAACTTGGTTCAATTCTGGATATGTTACACACACAATCATTTCTTTCTTTTTATAGTTTATTCTAAAATGGCTCAGGTTAGCTATTTATTTTATAACGTATGTTTTTATAGAAAATAGAAACTGTGTCACAGATAATTTATGTTTTATGTGATAAATAACAAAAAAGCATATATACAGAAAGAACTTAATGTTGAGTAATTGCACAGCTGAGTAGTTGCAGACGATTTAATTGTAAGCCAAGCCAATAGCTCGTATTTGAATATTCGAATTCAATGCATTGCGAATTGTTTACGATATGCGAGCGTTTTTATTCAAAAGCAGAACTGTGAAATTGTAAAATCTTTTTTATCGCTTGAAAGTTATTATCCGGGAGTGAGACTCATCCGAACGGCGGAATTTCGTTGCTTTCGGCACGACGAATAATTAATCGAGTAATATAGTCGGGATTTCGTCGGTGTCGCGATCATTTAAATTTCTAATTCGCGGCTTTGGACTACAAAGAGAATCACGAGGAGGTTGGCCATGTTTCTTGATATATACGCGCACTAATACCAGTAGTACTCGCGCTTTTCTTGTCTTTTTCTATTCGATCTCTATTTGTCTTTCTCTTTGAATTTTCCACTTGATCCCGTTTTAAGCCAATTCTTTTTTAACATTACATCTTGTCATTTATAATTTAAATTGCAGTTTTCGTCAATTATCACATTTTCTATGCGATAATATTTTGAAGATTACTTGGTGTTTAATATTTTTTTTATTAGTTTTCTATAAATTTGTCCAAAAATGTTTTTATTGACACACATCTTTAACATATAACGAAATGGGGGAAAAAAACACTTCTGTTTGTCGATGAAAAAGCCATGCTATTTTTCTCGCGGAGTTTATAACGGGATTCTTCATTGCCGTCCGGAAATCGGGAGGAAAAAATGTATCATTATCCTTGTAGTTTTATCACGCATGACAGATCAAGGGTACCTCGCACTTTCTCCGCATCGACTTGTATAATAAGCGAGCGCGACCAACGATGGTTTTTATTATTGACGCTTTCATGACATTCGCGCTCTATCGGATGGGAAGCGTTACATCGGGTGGATGCTTTCTGAGAATCGGCCTTGCCGATGGAAATGATCAACCTTTCGACGACGCGGGTACCCTTTCGTCGATAGAGCTGTTACGATACGCTCTTAAGGACGCGCATCGACATTCGTCTTTTCGACATCTTTCTATAGAATGCGTGATTGCCGGAAAAGCGAAACTGATTGCGCGAAAATGCGCCATTTTTCTGCATGAGCATTCGTTTCGTAACTCGATTGCACTCGAGATTGCACTATTAACTTCTTCAAGCAAGCGTTAGCTTTCTTAAAGCAAACGTGAATTGTAACGATAACCATCAATTACATTCGTAATTGTAACGAGTAATGATACAGTTTTAATCGAAAATTAATTGTTTGTATTCTTCGAACCGTAATTAATTAATTTTATTAAAATAGAGATATGAAAAATTCATATGTGTAATTTTTTGTGTGCTGATTGATTTGCAGCATATACATATATATGGATTCTCGATGTGGATCGAGATTGGTCGCTCAAATCGATATGGATAATTCTTATGAAAAATGCAACGTGCGCATGCTTAAGGACAGGCCGCACAGAGCTGTCTATAACGAGATAAAAATAAGAAAATACACTTTTCTAACGAGCCCGTTTGCCGCGTAACCTGCTGGAAATGATTCGCTCAAACACGCGTATACATGTATGTGATGTGTGTGATTGCGCGTAATATATATATATCTCTCTCTCTCTTTCTCTCTTTCTCTGCCCCCTCCTCCCCTCCACACACACACACACACACATACACATTTTATAGGTATATATTTTTATATAGATTGTGTTAATTATTGGATGGGGGTGAAGGTGATCGCAAGGACTGTTATCCAGACACACCTTTATCGATTAGTGGACTATCACTTACTGTGTTAAGTGATAAATAATTTGTTTGCGAAATCTGTGGAAGAAAATAGAATTTGTATGCTTTTGACTCGCTTAATCGGGACGATCTTTTACATTTCGTCGCAGATAAAAATCAACGCTGTCAACACAGTTGATAAGGATGTCCGCGTATAGATACGTCTCTGCCATGTATTAAACGCGTGAGATAGTTCGCCGGGTTACGCGAAAGGTCACGTTATGTAAGTTTTTTTTCTTATGCAACTGTATTTTTTATGTAAAATGCGGTAGTTTGATATATATCTGAAGACGTTATAACGACTTTTGAGGAAATCAGAGAAGAGATAAGTAAGCGAAAGGAAAGATTATAAAGTTTTGCATAACTTGATTTTATGTATACTGGATATGATCGAAGATTACAATATTTTTATACAGCGAGAAGTCTGAAGGGAAGAAAGATTAATAAAATAAAAATGAAACTTCGACGGCGATAACGTGCTAGTCGACGAGATAATCGCTACCGCGAATTGCAACGCTCGACTTGTCTGCACCTAATTGAGTTGCAACTTGTGCCTACAGCACCGAATGTAACGTTACGTGCAATGCCATTTTGTTCAGTCGTGAAATGCTGCTGAAATTTGTTGGTCAATTTGCGTATTTTGTTACGAGTGTGATCGCGCAGCTATGCTTCTAGAAAGCAATTGTCTGCGTAACATTGGAGAATCATTAGAGAATCTCGTGTAATTAATAAAGCGTAACAAGTAAAGCGATGTACGAACGTATGGAAATTGGTTGGCATTTGTGTTTAGTAAAAGATTATAAAAATTCTTTCCGTCAAAGTAATTTTCTAGCTTATAATTTTTTAATTGAAATTAATTGACTCAAGTGTGTTAAGTAAATATTTATTATTGTCTCCCTTGAGACAATTTATATTGATGATATATCTTTATTCGCGTATATAACAGTCGTTATAACTCCGTTATTTGCGTCTCGCTAACTTATGGATTATTTTTCAAATATTTAATGATCTTGTTAATTTGTTAAAGTATTGATATTATAATTATATACTCTTTAATAAGAAGAAGAATATAACTATTCGCTCGGAGTCGCTTTGTTGATTATGTAAAATTTATGAAAAAAAAAAATGCAATAATAAAATAGCAATACTTTAGGACATACCATCTTGAGCTATTTTAATCAAATGGCCATCAAATATTATAATACAGAGGAAATTGATTCTTGATTCCGCAATGTACGTAAGAAGGTATCGGGAAATAATTCTCAAAATGAGTCTACCATCGATAAATGCAATTTTCTCGTGCCTCTTAGTGAATTAGCTCTGGGAAAGCTCGTTGAGAAACGTCAATGCAAAATTTGATTCGGTCACGATTCTGTCCGGCGATCGAACGTTTCAGGCAAATTAACGTGCAATTAATATTACGTTAGACGAACTCACATCACCGAAGGCTTTCGTCGTCATCTACAAAAATATAATTGATTGCGGCAATTAGAGAAAGTGGCAATACTCGTTTTACGTTATCTAAATTACTTTTATTGACTTTCTTTAAATTATTAATGTATTATACATATGTTTAACCAAGTATGTCCTCTTATTACAGATTTTCAAAAACTCGAGCGTGAGGCGCGGATATGTAGAAAATTGCAACATCCAAATATCGGTAAGTCAATTTTATTTCTGTCAAGTTTATGCGCGTTATGCGATCGGTTCGATCGCGATACATTAAAGACGAGAAAAAGCTATAATCGTCTCATCGTTGCATGCTAATTTTACGCCATTCTCGTATATATGTTATTAGAGGATAATTAAATTGAGTCACACTAATCGATATTGACGACGAGTCTTGGAACTTAATCCGAGTAGGCGTTCCGAAGTGAAATGATGAATGATCTGCACGTGACACGATCGTGGTATACGTGGCCGGCGTCACGAGTAGATATCGCTCACTTTAGTCAGACATGCGGCCTCTGCAATCACTGCTTATCTTCGACAATAAATTACAACGATCGTGTATAATAATTATGTTTTCATTACAGTAGAACGTTTAATAAAATATTACGAATTCATTGAAATAATAAATACTAATTTTATTGCAGTAAATATTTAATTATATTATCGAAACTTTGTGACATTCTATAAATTGCTTGCTTTATTTCTCACGCCGAATATATCGTTGAATTGCTGTTGTAACTTTCTTTAATATAAAAATTTCTGTCTTTTCATAACAATTATATTGTAATACGATATATGCCGATAAATATTACAGAAATCGAATACAAGCGACACGAAATATTGAAATTCAATAAAGCAAGAGAGAGAAATGCATAAGCGAAACGACGAATAAAGGATGACTTCGCTTTTACGCTTCAATACACTCTGATGTTCTTCATTCCTTATGTTTCGGTCATCACTTGTACCATTGGATATTTCTTTTAACGCATTGATAATATTTAAGATAAATCTTTCTTCCAAGAAATTGCAACGTTACGTAACGTACGTTATATCTGTTTTTTATCCTAAAAATTAAGAAATTTTTTTTCTTTAAAGGTGATAAACCTTACAGAAAATATTGCAAGCATCATCATTTTTTTAGTGGACGTAAATTTTATAATATTTTATAAAAATAAGGAGAGATGTAAGAATATATATAATTGTTAGTTAATAGAACAGCAATTTTATTAAACATTTAACGATTTAATCAAATATTTAAATATTAAAATTTAATTAAAACTGATTCTCAATCTTCATCGAGTACGACAAAAATGTTGGCGCCTTTTTTCCATAAAACTGTCTTAACAGTTTTCTCGAATAAATATTTGTTCCATCCTCATTTTAATGTGCGAAATTCGCACACTGTTGTCTTTCGAGCTTTTGCAGACATGTTATATAGGTACTCGTACGTGAAGGGACGTCGTTCGATCGATATTTGTCGAGACAGCAGAAAATATCCATATTCTGAATGTGTAGAATAAAGACTGCTAAAAGCTCGTTAACCATTTTCTGGTACTTTAATTTCTTGACCAAGCTTGTTTGATAAAATCTTACAAGCATTTCTGCTCATTTTTTTTTCACTTTGGACGTATATGCGATATCCATGCATTGTTTTTCGCGTAAAGGCATGAAGAGAGAAAAGAAATTTCAAAGAAAATCTAAGGATATACATTTATTAATGTAAAGGAAATTATTAATATAAAATTTAATATGTAGGTTTTGTAATTTTTATCTCAGTTTTGTAAATATTCTTTTTGCGGATTTTACACAGAATTTTAATATTTGTTAAAAATAATCATTAAGAATGAATTGAATCTAATCTCAAACGTTGAGAGAGAGAAATAGAGAGAGAGAGAGAGATTTTTAAGAGATTATTAATAAATAGAGGTAATTATATAACAAAAGGGAAACAGACATCTCTCTCTCGTTTATTTATTAGCATATAAGTTACGATTTAATTTTGTTTCGCAATTGTCGACCTGGAAAAGTACGTACGCTTAGTTTAAAGCCAGATTTCTAATCTCTCGTGAAGTTGCGCCGAGCGTGATACTTAAATGGCGTTTCAAAATAGTGGAAAAAGTTAAACGCCGTTTCAAAGTACGTTGTTCCATTGGCGAATAAACTGTCGTTGCACACAATGTTGCATGTATGGTGTAATCTAGATAAAATGTAAATCGCGTCCCGTTCTGGCCGTCCGTATATTTGATGTATATAATATGTTGAAAGTGCAATTAATCTCGTGTCTCGTCATTATACTCTCCGACTCATGAATTACCTCTTGTTTTTATAATTATTTTATTACGCGTTATTATATATCGTATTAAATTCTTGACGAGTCGATTGTTCCAGTCGATGTCACTTGATACGCTTTTTATTGAATTATGCTGATTCTATTATAGCAGCAGCAGCATATAGATTACATCATCTGGTTTATTCAAATCCTTGTTATTGATTGAGCATATGTAAGGTTTACTAGAATTAGAACAAAGGCATGTTTTTAATTTATCCGAATTATTTTTAATAATACGATTAACTTATTTTACGTATTAACTTATTGTAACTTTTACGATCTATAGAATTATCTAGAATTTTCGCAATTTTGAAGTGTTCTAAATAAGTTCGAGAGTAACAAGCTTACTTCGATATTAAACATAAATTATTCTACGTATTTTCTTTGAAGAAATTCTCTCTTTAGAGTTAAAGTAACTTATTTCAAGGTTTCGTACACTTGTGTTTTTATATTTTATCATAGATCAGAATAGAAACGTGAATTAGGTTTGGCATGCTCTTGCAACTCGCGGAGGCTTCCGTGTAATTCGATTTTCCGTGGATTACACGACTAGAGTCTCAAGACGTTGGGAAATGCTATAATGCATTTCAAAGCTCGGTGATAAATTGTATAAAAGCGCCCTACCGTTCTTGTCATCGTAAGCTTGGAATTTTTATGAGCGTGTAAATCTTTCACATTATAAATAATGCTATAAAGAATTTTTTGTTAGTCTAAGAGAGTGATGAACAAAATAATCGAAAAATGTATGTACATATTGTGTTTCGGCAGGTTTTTTTTTTATTAAACATCAATTTTTTGTGCATACTTTGATGATTTTGGCACAACTTTTTTTCTCTCGGGATAAAGTTTGATCAGACACTATTTTTTCCCCAATAACTTTGGAATTTTCGTTGTTAGATATCCTGATAACAAAGTTGAGATCTGGTTAAAGCAGAGTAAACCTGGAATTAACTAAAGAACAAACTTCCATTGTCTGTTTGCATTTCTGGACCTGAGCTCACCAGAATCCTTTAATTTTCAATGTTAAATAGCCTCGTATAATTATGTCGGAGTTTAGTTTTCGTGGAGTGAAAGTATAGACTTGAAATTTGCTGAAGTATATGTTGCTAAAGCTCGGTGCAGAGCTTTACACACACACACACACACACACGCACGCACGCACGCACGCACACTTGTAATATCTTCTCTTTCTCTATACACTTATTTTATATATTTTATATTTTATCTCTCTCATCACATCACTTCACATTATATACCGTGTCGAAAGGTTAAAGTTATAAATAAATTATGAAACGATTCGCGCGTATAATACAGCAGTATGGCTAATTGATGATTACTTTAGAGACCCGCAAAGACTATATTAACATAGAAAAGGGAGACGAAAAATGTACAACTATACAAGTAATCTTTAAGATCGAAATCAGTCTATATATCAGTCTATATATTTCAATCGTATTTCTTTTTATAATTATTAATTATTGTATTATCATTGCCGAAGTATGTAACGATTTATATTTATCACACACATTTTCCTTTTCATATCACATTTATTAAGCGCTTTGCATTATATGGATCGAGCGAGCGCCGCGTTTTATCGAACATCTTCCATTTTACGCACTGATTGAACACGCATTATCTGCACAATTGCGATTCTCATATATGATCTAGTAAGTAAAGCGTATCAATACGATGCACTTGGTGGACAAATGGAGATTTGGACATCGCTATTGCTAATTGCGATGCCAATTTAGACGATCCCGATTAATTCGGCGCGGCTTCGTTACTCGCCCTCGACAACGATCGCTCCCACGAGACTCACGGAAGTGCAGAGCAGAGTCACTTGTAGGCAAAAAGGGGCGAAAGTTTACTGCTAGTTTTCTATATATGACTACTCTTCCGTAATTGCGTTTGCCTTGGGTTCGCGTGTAAATGGACGATTTGCATTTGCATGGCAGACATATACGAGAATAATCGTAGAAAATTTATAGCCAATAAGAATGTATCGATTCCGCGTATCGTATAGCAACGCGAAACGCATGTTAATACTGCGTCCGCGTCGGAGCATTAGCAATTGCATCGATAGTATAGAAGTATATAGTCTTGTTGCGATGAGATGATCCCGAAAGGGTATTATGCGGATAGAACTGCAGACGGACAGAATGCGAATGCAAAAATGTACGAAAGCAGTTTCCCGCGCGGTTTATTTTATTTATGTTAAAGTAAAAAATTTGTTACGAATATATCTTTGACATTGTGATTTTGTGATGTGTACATATATGTCACATCTTACAGTGTTACGTGATGTTCTTCACGCAACTTCAGAATTACTTACTCCAGATTGAATTAATTTCATTAAAGCACTTTGTTAAATGAGACCGTTGAGATATGATTTTCTCGATAAGAATATTTTCATATCACTTGTTAAATTATTGCTGTCTTAATTGCTTTATGTTATTGCTTTATTGTTTAATACTGTGATTGGTGTAGTTCAGAACTCTATCTTTGCCGTCATACCTCTTTGAACCTTGACCTTTTCAATGTCTTTAATTCATTAAGCGGCCTCTTCGATTACGCGTATCTCTCCTATTGGAAGTCACGGTGTGAATTACAGTCGACTGATTTACCTTCAACAGTCCTCGAGCTAAATTGAACGTCCAGCAAATACGCTTGATTTCGACGGCAAGTGCGTCGATAATTACTAACGCCTCTCTCATTCGCTCGTAAGTTCGAATGAAACCTGTCTTAATGGCTGCGCTGCTAATTGATATAGGGTAACTCCGGTATATACGTCGCAGCTAAGGGAAACTTAATTTATCGAGTACTATTTACTATGTTTAAGGCAAATGGATTATACCAATAAAAACTTTATACTGTTTACTACTATAAAAAAAATAGAAATATGAAATATTCATTCTTTGTATTTAATAAAAAAAACTTTTAGAAACTCTTGCATTTTTGCCATACATCCCAGAGGGGGGGTTATATGACATTCATGGATGAAATATACGCCTTATAAAAAATTACAAATAATGTTTATAAATAAGGCAATAAAATGTCATAATAAGTTATAAAATGTGTGTAAGAAGTTTATTAAGATGTAAGAATGATAAACAAATTATAAAACTGAAAAATTTTAAAAAGAAAATAGAAGAGCGATAGATGCATTAAAGATTATTGTTATACGATCCAAAAAAAGAAGGAAAAAGAACACATAGGAGATTTCGAGTCTTACAAAGTGTCTGTACTATGGCATAAATCCCGCATGCTAACTTGCCGTATATATCCTAAATAGGAGGGATATATACAAGATATTAAGTTAAACAAAAAATACAAGAGTTATGCACTTGTATTTTGCTGTGTTCCATTATTTACTATCCCTCTACAATTATGTATCATGAAATAACCATTAAACTTTTTACATTCCCTACAGTAATCATTTTACGTAGGTCGTAACACAAGATCGCGCTTCTTACTATGGTGAGAAATCGATTCAACTCACGACAGTTTCGTTAATATTAACAGTAAAGAACTAAAATTACAACACAATACTAATATGGCATAAAGGCACATAACAGAATAATTGCGAGCAAGTACCTTCATTCCTTCTATTTTTTCTGACATCTGCGGCGTAAAACCCCGCGCGGCGTAAATACCGGAGTTACCCTAAATGTGACCCGGCACACCGATTATAACGTACAAGCTTCCACTTAAACGCGATGCACGCTTTCATTCTCGTATAGCAATCTTTTTCACACCCGAAAATCTATAATATGTATGTAACATTGTCGAATAATTGAAAGAAGTACAGAATAGTATCGATGCGCTAGTGGCACCGATATCTTTTATAATTCAGCAATTACTTGGGTTGGGTTTCGTCGCCAGTTTTTTTTTAGAATCGAATCGATATTAGGGGAGAGGGGGGGAGAGAGAGAGAGAGAGAGAGAGAGAGAGAGAGAGAGAGAGAGAGAGAGAGGAACAGTTAAAAAAAGATATTTAATATGTAATAAATGTTATATGAGAGAGAGAGAGAGAGAGAGAGAGAGAGAGAGAGAGAGAGATTTCTTGCAGATCTAACAGATCCTTTACATGTTTTATTTATCCGATATTTTTATAACAAATATATATCGAAATAAATTTGATAAAGTGTGATTCAATCAGATTGTTCGATAAGAAAACGAAAAGGTATATCATTTGTTTCTCAATTTTTAAATTTATTTTATTGAAATAAAAAAATTTGTTTTACATTTTTAGTTTTTTTTCTGTTACAAATTATTTTTGATTTTCCATTAGTATAATACATACATTAGTTTTATTAATTTGAATAGAATTACGTTATAAAATTTAAATCCAATAGTATGGAGAATGCCATTGCAATAGCGTTTGTGACTCTCGAAATGGAATGAGCCAATGTATCGTCGAATTTATTTGATGCCAAAATTCCAATGGTCGTAAAACATTTTCAATTTCATCTACTTCGTTCTTTTCGAGGAAGCAACAAGAATTGCTTCCATTACTTTCGTACGCGACGCATGCGATTGCGACCTTGAGCTAACAAACGCAATCCACACTGATGTGTTACGATACGAATCGTGCGCATACAAGCTGGATACAAGCCAATCGGCCGCGCGTGATCCCGGACGAAATTTTTGGCGCCGCGTGTGTTTTTGCGCGGATTCGTGTCGGATTGCGGTTGATCCTGGCGAGTACTCGAACGTGAAGATTTTTGTACAGCGTTCACTGACAACAGGTGTCCCCTTTTCGACCATGCCGTGTTGTGACACAAACATTTTGCTCTCACGCGAAAAAATTTGCCAGCTTTTGACGGCTTTTTCGTATTGCTGCGCGTAAATGTCTTCTATAATATATTCAAGAATCAGCGATTTTTAAGTGGTGTGAGGTGCACGAAAGTATTACCAAATATTCTTGTTTTAAGCATTCTGTGCCAAATTAATTAGTACAAGTTAATTGGTTGTAAGAAACGGAGTTAAGGAAAAAAAATATTATTGATAAATTCTGCAATTTTAGATACAAATGATACAATATTAGTTATATAGTTAATATAACTTATCATATCATATAGTACATTCACCCGCATAAAATTCGGGCCTGATTTGAAAGCAGCGCTATTTTTATTCTCGAATATTTCCGAATAGACAAAATGTACAATATTATAAGTACAGCAGATATTTTACGTACCCTAGCTAGCCACACTTATTTTCGAGTCCTTAATTCGCTACACTCCGGTCCGTGAAACCACTCGACTTTGTCGCATTGTCATTTTCATTCTAATTTATATTTTAATTTAAACTTGTACTGTACTTGTACTGAAATACAGACTCTGAATAAGATGTTTATGATAATATCAGGTCAAGAAAATGATTTGAGCTTATTATAAGGCTTATTATAATTTAAATTGAGCTTATTATAAGGAAACTAGAAAATTATGCTATTGTGTGACAACTAGAAAAGCGAAAAACGGTCCACTGGACGAGAGCTGTGTGTGGCGAGCTAGGGTCAACAATGTGTAAATAAGTGTCGCGCGACTGAGCAGTACGTGTGAGCACAAAGCGGTAAATCTGTATAGAGATTGTTTTGCCTTCAGTCTGGTACCACCTTTTTTCAATGGTTCAGTGTTTCTAGATTTATACTCTTGATAATGTAACAAAAGTAATGTTTCTATCAGTTGAATAGCGTATCAGATTGTCATTGCTCGTATTTTTCCATTCGTTATGCCGTAAATGTGAATAGACACGAATGGTTGAACGATCTTTGCTTCTTTTGTTCTGTGTTTTTCCTAAACGAATTTTATTGATCAAGGTGTGAGAGATCTCTAGCACGGGAGATGGAAGGGGATAGGAGGGGGCTATAATATATTGTAACAACGATCACAATCGGTCCTGTTGACAATCCTGTTGATTGTATCGACAATTCCAACCGAAAATGATCGTTTATCTTTCTACTGACGTAGTCAGTAGAAGTCGTGACGAGAATCCGTGATGGTTCTGCCGCGGATTATCGTCGCTGCGGGCGCGGGCGCGGGCGGTTCGTTTGTCGACCTTTATCACTGACAATGCGACTATTGCCATCGCGAGCTTCGTACGATGGCGCGATATACGATGACGTTCAGTGTGATTCAGTTGGGAAAAAAATGTGTATGAATATTTTTCTATATTTCTACAGACTTTCTATTATATATTTCCTTTATATTTTTCACTATGACTTCTTAAAGTTTCACCTTTATTTTAAGTTAGAATTATGTGTGTGTTTTGTATTTTTATATCTTTTAATGTATATGATACCAAGCAAGTACTTGAATTTTGTCTCAGTGTTTGCGCAACATTATTGGACGATCTAGTAAAATGGTCGGCGTAAATTTCTCGAAGATTGCGCGCGTGATTCTGCGTGATTCTGCGATAAACCTTGACCTCTCATCGAGGCGTACGTATAATAGCGCAGGATCCATAAAAACGGACGAATGGCAACGAGTACGTGCTCTCGCATCTTGTCGTCTTATTGTCCTCGCAGCATCTTGGAGAGTTTCTGAGCGTGACGCAAAAGAGCACCAGGCGAAGAAGAGAATGTAGATCAATACCCGGGTAGATCTTGTCTCTCTTCTCACGTCTCGTATATCTAGTCCGCTCGACTGCCACTCGACCACTTGTTCGACTAAAAATTGTCGAGAGTAACGAAAGCACTTGCCAGCCGATATGTTTACTATATCGATCTCCGCTAAGATATTCAGATATTTGTATTATACGATATAATTTTTTCCAACTTTCCTCTCTCGCTATTAAATCGATTATATTAAAATTCTATTGTTTGTTTACGTGAGAGTCAACGACAAAAAAAATTTGAATATCTTAGCATTGACGTATATAATGCTAAATTATGTTGAATGACGCTGGTAAATTGTGTGCGAAAGTGACGGCGATATAATAAACGACGATGTAATAATTTGTGTCGTCTCGTTTATTCGTAAAAATAGATATCCGCTACATGTATACCTAAGCGGAAGTGAATTTATAACATTGGTTAATCCTTTATACTTTATACGACGAAAAGCTGATGATTAGACGATTTAGACAAGATAATTTACACAAGATTGTGAGCGTAGTGGAACGTGGAACATAAAGTGAAATGATTTTATCAGGAAAATAATTTTTATTATACTTTTTTTTACATATTAACATTCAATAATTTATGCAATGTATTGAATAACTAACTTGATACCCGTGCTTTGCTACGGTATGTAACTACTTAAAATAAAAAACCAAGTCGATATCTCATCGGGCCTAAGAGATATTGAAGAATCCGTGAAAACACATTTTACCCCTTTTTACCCTGTTAGGGATCGAATTTTTAAAAATCCCTTCTTAGTGGCTGCTTACGTTATGGAAGGAATTATACTCGCCGAATTTCATGTTTCTAGATTTAGGGGGGTTTGGGCGTTGATGAGTCAGTCAGTCAGTCAGTCAGGACATTTGTTTATTATACATACATATATACATATATGGAAACGATATTCTAGCCGTCATTCGGTTTTCACGTTCTCGTTCACCGAATGAGGATGATATATGTATATACATGCAATGTATATAGGTAATGATAGGAACGTGACGATCGAATTGCGATCAGCTTTGGCCGGTGTGATATCGCGACGACGCCAACGAGGAACACTAAAGTTTGTTAGACCGACCGATCTGTAGTGTCAGCTCCAATGTTTCCATAATTCATAAGAGTCGGCATGATCAACGACGCTAGCATTTCTTTTATTCATTTCATGGTTCCATTCGCCGAGACTGCAGGACTTAGTTGACACGAATCGTTCTCCGTGCCGCGGATTGCGGCGCGTTCCACGTAATGGCATGCGACACGGGAAATTCACGTTCGTTCGAGTCAACAAGTGATACTTATCGATCCTGCTTGTCAGTCAAGCTTGTTTCGTTCCCTCTAGTCTTTACCTCATTTTTTTCTTTCCTCTGACTTGTGTTTTTTTTCTGCCTCCCCTCTCTTCAGACTGCACTTTCGTGCAACACGCATGGATGGATATGATCGCACGCATCACGAAAGAAAACATGTTGTGTAACAGGATGGTTATTTGCAAATTCGAAGCTCTTTCGCGGGTTTATTTCTAATTTCTAATTTCGGCCCTGAATGTAACTCATGGATGTGAATGTATTTGCCTACAATGAATATTTAAAAGCTCTAACAACGAAGGAAAATTATAATAAGTATAAAAAAGTTTTTCCTTCCAATTTAGAAAAAAATTATTATAAAGATGAGTAGAATTGAAAAGGCAAAATCATACAAACACATGTCAATACAAATCAATATAATTTGCTTTATTGGTATTAATAAAATATAATCTTCGCGAGATTTATAATTTGGCCAAATTTCTACACTCGATAATTTCACATCTGGATAATCTTTGACATATTCTATGATCCATGTAGAATTGTAGATGCATGGGCGATCGTGATTTTAGAGCCGGTCTCTCTGCAAATCTAACTTGAGTGCAGGGATATTGCTCGACCAATGATCCTTGGAGTAATAAAATTGCTGGATAACGAGATTTCTATGTGTCGAAAATGATGGTTCGATAATCGTCTTACTGTTTTAATGAATTATTAGAAGCGTCCAATTCTGATAGTTACTTGAACAAATCTGTTCTGTTGTAATGATTGCATGTTTTCACATGCATGTGCGTGCGTGCGTGCGTGCGTGTGTGCGTGTGTGTGAAAAATACATCTAAGCTTGGAAAAGTATATTAAAAAATAGTATAAAATTCTTTCAGTTTTATTTTGGCATTTTTTAATTAATTCATTTAAAACTTGATTTGTTTTTTGGAATTTTATTTTTTATTTAGAAATATTTAAGTTTCAATTTTTAGGAAGGCCTGAGCTTACAAATGTAATCGCAGTGAGAGCATTAACGCCGCGCACACAGCTATGTCGAGGTGTGGCTTTGAAGATCGATACTTGTGTGGTAGTTCTCTCTCTTTCTCCCTCCTTCCCTCCCTCCCCGCTTCTCTCCCCCCTTTCTCCCCCCCTTCTTTTTCTTCTCTCTTGCCAAGCTACCACAATCGTTATCGTACCATCAATTTTTTTCCATTATCGCCGTAGCAAAAAGAAATTATGCGTATTTATGTAATATTTTATTTCTCGGAATGACTAAAGTTTCTTAAAGTAGAAAATTGTTAGCGGATTTTCCAAACTTTATCCTTAAATTTCTTTTTTCTGCAAGTTGCAGAACAGAATAGTTTTATAAAAAAGGGTAAAAAAGTAAAACTTTTCTTCACAGATAAAAATTCTCGTCAATAATATTCGCTTTAGTATTCGAATTCGTTTTTCTTGCCACGTCTTATAAAATCGAAGGGGATCAAAGAGTGAGAAGATGGATTTGGTCCCGGCTTTTCTCATGGTCCCAAGAATCATTTGAAAAGGAAGCCGCAAATGGAAAAGATGCATTCAAGTGAACTTTGATATACGCAGTACTTGGATTCCTAACCAGCAGTCGATATCGAAAATACTGTTCTTCGAAGCGATATAACGATAGAAGATATTTATTTGCAAATTAAATGCAAAATTAGATATGAGTGTTTGAAAAATATGAAAAATTTTTGTAAAAAAAGAGATTCCAAATAATGAGTTATAAACGAAATGGTATAATATTATTTTATGCACACTAATAGATATATTGTGCAATTTAAGGAATAAATTGCTTAATTAAAGAGTAAAGTACGACAACTGCATTACGCAACATAATTAAAAATTTTTTTGTTATCCTTCAATTGATAACAATTTTTGTCGTATTTTTTTCCATTATGCATATTCCGATAATACTTGTTTTAGTCTTGTCTTTTATCTCGGATCTATATACGTTATCTTATGAATGCTTGCCATCAGATATAATGAAACCTGAAGACGCATTACGAATCTATAATATATCATTAATTTCGAACGAGTTAAAAATGTCGATCGAGAATCGGCAGAAATGAGTAACGGTGTTTTCCGTCGATGATTCCCATCTCACGGTATTCACATCGCTCTCGTGAATTTTCTTTACTCGTTAACGCGGCGACGACATTCGTTGTCGAAAATACTGGCTTTCGCTTGATTAGCGAGGTCTTGCGTCGAAGTGAGTTGTCGTGTTAATGCCGCACGTTAACTGCGAAATGATACGTCTGTCAGTAAAACTTGTGCTCTCATTATGACGGTAACCCAGTGGATGGCAACGGCAACCCAGTTCGTTGATCGATCTCGAAATAGGTAACGCATAGAGGACGGCGCATTGCGGCGAAAATGCCGCCGCGCCGGATAGGTAAGAAGACAAAATGCAAGTATGCTAGCCAAGAACAGAGCAAATCGAATTTTCTTTCTCGAATTATGAAAGAATAAAGAATTTGCCATTAAGCAGGAATTAAGGAATTAAGGAGGATTATTCATATACGTATAAGATATGTACTTTGTATATAAATAGGAGATATTTTTCAGAAATAGCAAATATCTTGTCTTTTACTTCTTTGGATTATCTTGTTGAGGAAATAACTAAATAGGATTGCAAGTTGTAATAACAATAACTTGGAAATTTAATTGTTTGGCTAAATCGCTTTTTCAACAGGCATTATAAATTATAATCTCAGCAAGAGTTCGGGAGTTTTCAATTTCGCTAAAGTAGAAATTGAAATTCTATCCATTAGCATGTTGCTATGCAAAAGATATGTGAGTGTTTTATATTATTGTATTTTAACGACGCCTTAAACCACGCCGGCAACTTTTGTAACGAAGAAAACTCGGGCGTTCATAATAAGAAACAGGATTATCCTGACATTTAGCACGTGTATAAAGTTGGGCCTCAGCGTTGCGGAAGGTCAGCATCCGACAGATATCAATCGAGAATAATTTTTGCTCTTGTACAACGAATACGCAAAGAAAAACATGCGTCGTTACACGAGTCATCGAATGACAGCATTTTTCGTGTATGAAAAAATCAGCCATGCCACTTGACTCTGATTAAGCTCGACTTGCGGAGCAAACTGATTCTCGGGTCAAAAGAACGAGAGAGAAGCGCTCTTTCGTAGTTAACCTTAATCGTAGTAGTAATCGTAGCAAGCACTATTTAAACGCTATACAAATAATTCTCTTGTATCCGAAAATCGATCTGTGTTTTGCAGCCTTCAACTTGGCCAATATCCGTGTAGAAAAACTATTTATTGTACGACCTAAATTTACTATACGACTCGTGGTGTTTTGTAACTTTAAACACAAGAAAATTTTAACATATGGACGCACGATTTTTTACTGTGTATCTCTTATTTTTATCTAGAAAACAACATATTAAAAACTCATCAAAATCGAAGGGGGACACTTCCGTATCTTTCCTTGTTAGTATGTAATTGATAGAGACATATTTTTTCAATTGCAGATAAGTCATCCTATCTGCCGATTTTATTACGCGTAATTTCATTATCGACGATTTAATTGCACCTTATTCAAGACAAACGTCATGGCCGTCATGGCACCGTCACGCGCTCCTTTTTACCTGTATTCTTGCACATCGTTGTGTCTAGTCGAGTAATGGAGTTGTGTCTAGTCGAGTTGCTATAGAAATCGAGCACGATCGTTAGCCTGGTGTCGCGCGGCCCGGCTCGGCCGTTAAGCGAGTTAATTGACGGCAATCGCGTTTGCCATGAAGGCATAAGTTTGCATGACGACGCGATTGTTCAATAACAGTAAAGAGAACGCTATGAGATAACGACAAGGAGGCGTCACGTTTCCGTTTAATAATGTTGCCTCGCGGCTCGCGGATTCAGCGAGTTCGAATGCCACCGGCAATTGTATTGTGTTACAATACAAAACTATTGTAACAAGTAATTTCACAAGTTTGACGTCTTATCATTCTTTCTGTTACAGTGAGATTACATGACAGTATACAAGAGGAGAATTTCCATTATCTCGTCTTTGATCTGTAAGTATATCGAACCTTTATTTCTGATTGTTAGATCTAATTCAATCTTTTTATATGTTCCTTGTGTGTGTGCGTGTGTGTTTTTTTTTAACAAGACTGAAATTAGTTATTACTACCATTCATAGAGCTCGAATGGTAGTAATCGAAATCTCGAATGGTTGTAATCAATTGACGATGCACAATTCAACTACGGACAATGATATATTTTGATGACATTTTTAATTGTTGTTTAATATTTTCAGAATTATACATATATCACTTGTCGAATCAATTGCGAATCATGCATGTCTCATAGCTAATTCGCAACGGGAAGAAATTATTGTAATTGGCGTTACTCATTGATAAAAATTACAGCTATTATTTGATTTATCTGGAAATATGAAGAAATGTTATTTTTAAATACAATAACTCCAAGGGGTTTATAGTTTCTGATAACTCTAAAAACTACAATCTAAATTTATTTCTTTATTAAAAAAATTTACCGGTTTTCGACCCGCGCAATCATGTTGGGAGTACTCGATACGATCGATACGATCGAGCTGACCATAGACGAGATTCTCGAGTCATCGCGCTCATCTAGTCTCGGCTTCCAGCGGCGAAGCAATTCGTGAGCTCTAATTGTATCAAGTAGATACTGATCTGCGGCCACTTAAAATCGTCGGCAATCTACGCACGGGACGAGAAAGTATCATGCCTAATTTAATTTCCGCGCGAGAGAACACGCGTTCGGTCCGTTACGTTTATATATTCGTAACGTTGATTTACTGCATACCATAAATCTCGTCTTCCTTTCCTGCCATGTCACCAATTAATCCACAGGTTACGAGGGATTTTTTATCAACGCGGCACGCCATTTTCGGTTTCGTCCGCCAAATTTCTAATGTTTGATTTAAACAGTTAATTCCTTTTAATCTTGTGTAATATACACGGAAACAAAATGGTGTTGTATCAACAGCATCAGTGTTATTGAGATAAAATTGATTGATGTAACATCAATATTAATGAACAAAAAACATCAGATAATTGTTTTAATAATTTAAATATTTGGTCCAATGTTCAATAATATCCAATTGAATTAACTACTTATGCTTGTGGCAGCCCGTGACGTCGACGTTTAATTGAAGCAACTACTTCATTTTTTTTCCGTGTACACAGCAGCTCTTCCACCGCATTTTAATTTTTGACGCAGAAATTTTATTTTAGTTGTTATTTCATATATTACTTTCTCCGCGAATCTTATCTGTCATTTGGCTGCAATGTAAACGCACGTCGCATCTTATATAATAACTATATCTATAATAGCCATCATCTTAATCAATGAGATTTTGTCATCTGTTGTATAAATGTTAAGTGTATAGTGTATAATGTTAAGATAAATCGTGCTACTTTTTACACAACAAGCTCAAGTACAAGCGGTATTTGCGAGTGTACGAGTGTGCTTATGTTACGAAGCATTTGCGAAAATTCACGCTACTTTTATTTCCGGGGTTAAACGTCTCGTTATTTGGCGATATTGCTTTACCGCGCGACCTCGCGACCTCGCGACGCGCTCGCGAAATGGAATTGAAACGTAAAACGCTTACAGAGTCACCGGCGGAGAACTATTCGAGGACATCGTCGCCCGGGAATTCTACAGCGAGGCGGACGCCTCGCACTGTATTCAACAAATCCTGGAAAGCGTTCACCACTGCCACCATAACGGAGTTGTGCACCGGGATCTAAAAGTACGTAGAGAAAAAGAGGGCGAGTTTGTGAAGTGCGCGTGTTGCGCGTTTGCAAGGCCGACGACCGACGATCGACGCCGCGACGCCCCGACGTTGAAATAAAACGAGCGAACGCCCGCGCGATCTATCCTTTCACAATGCTTTTACTTCCGTCCAGTGCTTCGTGCTACTTTTCACGATTTCTGTGAGATGTCCCGAAATATCTAGAATTCTAGACAATAATGGTAAAAGACATATTTCCCTCCCTCCTTCCCTCTCTTCTCCCCCCCCCTTCACCACCCATCGTGTTTTCAATCAAAGCTTAAAATTCGCCGACACTTCTCGGCTTTCAGAATTTAACAACTTTGTGATTCAGAGTCGCGTTTTCTATTAATTCTGACGAAGGAATATATACGATGTTAACCGTATGCTGATGAAATCATACGGATTCAAGAACGCTTGAATCCCACTCGAATTCAATCTCAATCGAAATTTTTTTTCAGTTAAAAAAGAGCGATATTGACTCGATATGTCGATATCGACTCGAGCATTCAACGATGTCGACGGATCTGTGCCATTTCTGTTGCAGCCCGAAAATTTACTCCTCGCGAGCAAAGCGAAAGGGGCGGCTGTGAAATTAGCGGATTTTGGTCTGGCGATCGAGGTGCAAGGTGATGCGCAGGCATGGTATGGTAAGTATGGGCCTGATTTTCCCGATGACTGAATTTTTGCTGAAATTTTAACTATGCTCGAAATTGTCGGTCCAGCACCGACGATGACCGAAATGTCATGATCCGATAAACGATCTTTGTGAGAAGATTCTTGTGAGGCGAAAAGCATCGTTTCGCGACCCTTTTAACTTCTGTTTGATAACGCGAATGTTCGATCCTTTCCCTCCTCGCGATCGGACAAAGACCGTTGGTATAGAGATTGATGTTAGTGAATAATTAATCGTGCAAATTTGAGGAAGATTATATTATTAATGATATTCATAAAAAGTCGCAACAGAGATATAAAAACGCAAAAATAACACATCGCGTTGAGACTTTCAGCGCGAGTCGAGCTCAAATTGATATTTCTTTGTCAATAATAATAGGCGAAAATAATAGAATTCGCGAAATATTGTGATTCAAGTTGCGGACTTAACATATTTGACACGATAATTTATAAACAAAACGTAGTTTTTGTTTAAATATCGCTGCTATACTGTTGTAATTCATGTTTTCTTGGATCTATATATGTTTTCTTCGTATATATCGCATGTCATATCATTTTTTTACTTTCTTAGGACCTTCTTAGGAAACACATTAGCGTTAACGTAATGCAAAAAAATGTCAATGGCATATCAAAACTATCGTAAACTTATTCTAATAGAACTATTATAGTTTTTTCTTTAAAGAGCAACTTTAGCGAAAACCTTATGTTTCTTTACTTTAATAAAGTATCCTTCTTATATTTTGTTTTATTTCTTGCATTTTATTTTATTATCTTTTTATATACTATATGTAAATATCATATCAATATCCGCTCGAGTAAAAACAGTAAAAAAATAATATTGACTGAAGACAATCTTATTGTTAAAACACATGTTGCGAAAAACAGAATATTTAATTTTTAAATCGCAAAAGTCTGTGTTCTCGCCAACTGTTTCGTTGTTGCTCGTATCATCTGCGACGCGAACTGAGCTGTGAACTTGGATCTTTCCATCTACTTTGTGCCCTGTCCGTTTGATTTACGTACATTCTGCATTCGGATGTCTATACGAACCGGCATATTTGCATGCCAGCCAGCTGGCTGCTCGTTTTGTTCTCCTTTATGCAAAAATATACGTGGGGAAAGTTTTCCGATAGCACGTGAACTCTTCCGCGCGTGCAGGCAGTTCCATAGAGAAATCTTTGCTTGATTTTAAATTCTTTATCGAATTCGGTGACAATCTTGTGGAAAATTTTGTCTGAAACGATTACTTGCCGTGCGCACTATTTACATTTAAAGTCAAATATCTCAAGTATTTAAGACTCGCTTATATTAACAGTTACATTATTTAATTGGATTCAGATTGTCTTTTGGCGTTTCGCTAAGCGCTTTATAAATTTTTCCTTCATCGATCAAAACAACTATCTCAAAGCGAGTTTTCTGAGGCACCTCGTATATGCTGATACGCAATTGCGTAACCCGGCAACGCTTGTTCGCTTCTCGCTTTTATCTCTGCAATCGATTTTTTTTTGTGTGGTGCTGAAAATGTATAATATGCACTACATCCGTCAAACCCACGTAAAAAAATTAATATTATTCGGCGCACAAAATCTACATAGCTTTGGCGATACAATTAAAGTGCGAAAGAGTAAAAATTGCAAAAATGAGTAGTTTAATGCAATTAAAATTATAAATATGCATTAATATTTGGAAAATCAACATTTATTTAATTGTATTTTTGTCAATTTTGTACAGAGCATGCAGAGCGACTTGTAATGACTTTGTAATTTATACAACGATATATATATATAAATATGAGATATACAGATGGCGACATAAAAATTAAATATTCAGTCCAAAGAAAATCTCACTAGTTTTTGCAAGCAAATTTTTCGCGGTATTTCTTTGCACGCTCGTAATCACATCGGCGCCCGTAAGCATATTGTTTATTTTTTGAGAGATTTACAGTTTGCGAAAATATTTTGGTGAATAAATAGCAAAATAGTACGTCGAGTCAAAGGATCCAGCGCGATCGTTGGCAGAATATTTCCAAAGGCAACCGCATAAACGGTCTAGTTGCGCAATCATGTTTTTGTTGCATTAAAGCAAATGCATCTCGACTGCAATCGCAACGGTTCTACAACGGCGTGCTTATCGAAAATTAATTACACGCGGCAGAGCGCGATAAAATTGCCAATGCAAAAATAAAAAAAGGTACCGAACTATCCGAGCTCTCATGATGATACGTGATTGCCCGAGTTATGTTTTTTGCGTGGCCATTAATTGCAAAAATTTTACCACTCTTCTATTTTCTTTTTCATTATCGCGCCATTATTTATGGGACTTTTGGTGCATTTTCTCACACAGAGATTAAGGAATAAATTTCGCGTATCGCGGCAATGAATGTCTATTAGCTTTCGTAGCCGCATATGAGATAGCTTGTCTAATTGACAATAAATCAGCGTAACAATCTACGTTACAACTATTGTAAGTTAGAGAGATGCTTTTTTGCTCAACTATAGTGGCCATTACACAAACTGTTTAAATACACATTTTAATGAGAATAAATATAATAACATATATTGTGGGCCGCCGATTATCTCAATTATATCTATCAATATTATAACGATATCTTACTTTAATGAAAATGTATAATTGAATTTTTTCTAACAAATTTGTTAATAAATCAACAATCGAGAACGCAATAAAAGTTTGCGGGCGGCTGTTGTGTTTGCTTTTCGAATAAGGAGAATTAATTTAAGCGACGAGTGGAGGGAGGGGAAGGGGAGGTAATACTCGGGACGTGATTTTGCGCACGTAACGCTCTGATCCCTTCAATCCTTCGTACGGCGTGGCTATGTCCTTCGAGAGGGAATGAACCCGAGTGATTGATAAAAAGGTTTCGCTGGAACACCCGGCTACCTCAGCCCGGAGGTGCTGAAGAAGGAACCATACGGGAAACCAGTCGACATATGGGCGTGCGGAGTCATACTGTACATCCTTCTGGTCGGTTACCCGCCCTTCTGGGACGAGGATCAGCATCGGCTCTACGGGCAGATCAAGGCCGGATCGTACGATGTACGTATTGTACGATTTATTTAAATTTTTTTAAAATTTTTATACCATTACATTTGCAAACTCAACGTATCGAAGGAAAGCGATACGTTGGAAAAAGAATTGTTTGTGGAAAGAGAAAATTCTATATATTAAATTTTTATTCACAATATTTTCTGTTGATTTTTTACATCTAGCGTAATTGTCTCATTACTCTCATAAAGAATTATGATTAACATTATTTCTACGCTCGTTTTGTGCAGTATCCGAGTCCAGAATGGGACACCGTCACGCCAGAAGCCAAGAACCTTATCAATCAGATGCTGACGGTGAATCCAGGAAAGAGGATCACTGCCAGCGAGGCACTGAAGCATCCATGGATTTGCGTAAGTTTATCTTATCGCGGCCAACAATTTCGCGTTGAAATTTACATTACATGTTTATATAATTTAGAAAGTAACGTAGTATATCATATTAAATTACTAGACAGAGATCTTATTACGCGCGAGTATATTGCATTTCTATATCTATGTAATGCTACGTAATGTACATATCATACATGTATACGTGTTATTTATATTTGCAATTTAATACATTAAAGTACTTTAGTTAGTTTCTAAAATCGGATATATAAAAAAATAGAGAATAATGGATTGATAAAATAACAAGATTTTGTCATATATGTATACAAGTATATGGATAATATAATAATAATAATAATAATAATAATAATATGCCAAACGGACAACACGGACAACCGTTTCACGGACTTTTTAAACGTGTCAGAGAGTTGTGTTGTTTTGTTTGTTGATGTTCTCGCGTACTATTATTATATTATTCACGTTGACATAGTTTGATGTCTTTTCTCGTAGTTTATCTCTTCACCGCATAAATAGAATTTTATCCTTAATGAAGCGTGCGAGGCTTAAGATTTAACCTCGGGCGACTTGAATCATTCTCTTGGGACGATGCCTGATATCGTTTTCCGTTTACTTTGTGTTTCAGCAACGTGAGCGTGTTGCATCTGTGGTGCATAGACAAGAGACCGTGGACTGCTTGAAGAAATTCAATGCAAGGCGCAAATTAAAGGTGAGTCTCACTCAAAAGTTTTGTTCCGTGTATGTTTATTCAACGCTTCAACGTCTACGTATCTCTGCCTTAAATTTTACTGTCTGCCCGACGATTATACGATTTTGCGATTTCCCGTCATGAATTCGCGGTTTGTTATTTAAATGACTCGGTTATATGTATATCTCGGAAACCAGTTTACTGTGGTAAGCGTCAAGCGATAAACAAAAACACATTTTTCAATTTGCATGGAAGAATGTAAAATTCAAAATAAAACCCGAGCCATCGTAAATATTATTGAATATTTAAACGTAAAGAGAAAATAAACGAAACATGCTTTACACTCATTCGGATAAACAATCGTTTCGTTACCATGGCATCCGTAATTTCACCGTTGCATTTCAAACGTTGCATTTCGTCTTGATTAGTATCGTCTAAAAATACGGAAAAGATTGTATTTGATTCAAAATGAAGCCAAATGCCAAATATTCGTTAAATCACGAGATAAGTGAAAATTGAAATTTGCGAGAGATTCCATTTCGGGAAATATATGATTGATATATTAGTATACGAATATAGAGCTTTTATGAGAGTTGTCGAGAGATTTGTCAAAATTTGTTTGATTCACGTTTATCAATTGCTAATTTTATAGCGGGCGCATACGGAAATGCATGACGGTATAATCGCGCAAATTCTCTTTCTCGCCGGCCACAAAATCTCATTTATACGTATATTAGCTCCAGTCATTTACAAATGCAAATTCCATTATGTCCGCTTATCACGTTGCGGTCTGGATTGCATCCGTGCGAGGCCGAGGCTGCGAATGTTAATAATATCTGTAAAATTAGAACAACGTGACGCATGGTGGCCGGAGGTGAAATTTGACTTATCAATTCTTTCGAATCCTTTCGATATCATCGAATGAGTGATGCCGATCAATTTCGCAAAATATACATCTCTCTCTCTCTCTCTCTCTCTCTCATGATATTTCAGAAAAAAATCTACCAAATTTGTCATAAACGTTTTATTTAAGTGAGAAACATCTCAAGTAAAGGAAGTACAAGGTATACAAGTTTAAAAGTTTTATTTTTTACGATGACATAGTTTTATGTAATGTACGTAATTCTTTTTTTATCGATGAATAATTAATAAAAGTTGTAACTTTTAACTGTTTATATTGGCTTAAAATGTCTACTAACATTCCAACGTTGAGACAACTGACATTTCGTTTAGCTGAATATCCATGATTTTGGGAAGGAGAAAGGGATTGAAAGGTGAAAAAAAAGAACGAAAATTTAACGAAGAATTTCAAAAATTTTCAAAACAATACTTTAATGAGACAAGCTCTCGCGGCTCCGATTGGCCACAACGGATTCGATATTCGATCGGGGATCGAGAACGACGACGTAGTCTCCGGAGCCTCCCTACCCTACCTAGAGCCGTTCCTACGGCACTGTTGTTCGACAAGTCACCGACGATTAAACGATGGCACGCATCGAGCAGTACGATTCCACTTGTCGTTCTCGCCACAATAGCCGCACTCTCGACACGGAGTAGTTAGAGTAGTAGAACACCGCTTTTTATCGGAGCCACGTGTGTGACAACGTTCGTTCACCGTTATCGAAATGCGTCGAGGCACGCGCGAGGACAACGCGTATTCTAACCCTCTCAAAGAGTTTCGATTTAATTGACTGTGATTGAAACCGATCATGAGAGTGCGAGACTCGCGGAGCGGTTCGAATGCTTGTAGAGACAGTTGGAAAGAGCGTGAAAAAATTTATTTAGCCCTTCAATTTCCTTTGATTTTGTTGATCTTCGTGAATCGAGGATTAGCGTCGTACCTTATATGAGTTAACAGTGTTATTTGTAATATTGTATTTTTTAAAATACTATTAATTGTGTAAATTCTGTTGCAATGATTACTAATGGTTGATGATATTCACAGATGCTTCTTTAGATAGTTGACGACAGATTTCGCAAATGCGAATTCTAATAATTTTTCGTAATATTTATTTCAATTATCAATTATTCAATTGTAATTTAATTCTTTAAATTTTTATTATATTTCTTGCTTGTCTCTACGACAAAGTATATGTCTTTGTTGTTTGATTCTTTAAATATTGTATTTGTACTTTTATTATACGCTGAGCTGGAAGCTCTGAAAGAAAATACTATATGATAAATAATTTCTCAAATTTATTTCTTATTCTAACAATATTACATAGCTTTTAATTAATTTTAATACACATAAAAATATTTTATATTATTAACTATTGTACATTATAATCCAATTATCTTTATCATCAAATGGACCACAAAGATCTTCACACATTCATAGATTCTCTTATATATCATTTACTTTTTTTAAGTTTGTAAAACTACGCTTAGTTAACTGCAGCAACGTTTATTTAATTGGAACATTAGTGTGTAAGGATTATGTCCTTGTAAGTTACGAGCAGAATTGGATATTGGATACGATGGCAATTTCGACCTATTTCTTCGTTCTTAGCCTCAATTGGACGTCATAATCGCGACGACACTCTACAGTAGTCGTTCAATGCCTGAACAAAGCGCAAAGAAAACATTTCATTATTTGATATGAACGACGAGGCATGAACAGAGTTATTAAACGTCCATGACAATGACTCGCAATCGCAATTAAATAACACGTGCGCGAGTCTTATCGTTCACATGCTATTTGAATCGTACTTGTACACGTGGTTTCTATGGTTAATATGGTAACATATGGTACGGTTATAATTCAATAGCACTTTTAATATCAGAAATAAAGTGTTTCTCTTTGTAAAGATAGAAAAAGATATTGGCTCATACAGAAAGATATTGATGTATTATAACAAAATAATATCAGACAAATCTCGTTACATTTTATGTGTATCACTTTGTACAAATTTCAAGTACAAACAAATTTTTTATAGAATCGAATATTATTTTTGACATAAGAATGATAAATAGAGATTAGACGTGACATTTGCAGAAACTATACTTATTCCTAACTAGGCAAATTTTCTTAAAAGCCGACACTCACTGGATTTTACGTCGCGGTCGCTGAAAAACGACACTACTATAATGTTTAAGTGGATAATTTTCGCGCGTTGAGATGAACAATGCGTTTCGAAACCGGCGCGAATTACTGACATTAAAACTTGCTTTTCTCGCGAATGGACTCGATAGTGTTATCTTAATAACAGTCGACGATAGCGAGCGCGCAAAATCGATCAAGCTCTGTATCGTCTATACTTGCGTGACGTAATTATAATTGGATACCTAGATTAATTAACATTTATTCGGCCGCTGCGATCGTATTTTTTACGCGACAAGTTGCCCGCTATGATCAAATATTAAATATTACAGCAAGCCATTGCAATTATCATTTTTTTACAGTGAAATGAACGAGTGGTCGGTAAATTTTGTCGGAAAGTGTCTGAACATTTTAATTCCAATAATGCCACTTGGTTTTTTATTTTTCTTTATATAATTGTCTATTTATATTTTATATTCCATCGAATAATAAAGACAAAATATAATTTTTACAATAAATACACTTGTTTCTCTTTGTATTAATTAGCAAAAACTGTTTCAGTGTCAATCGATGAAATCGATGTGAATCATGCAACAATGAATATCATAGAATTATCTGTTTTTTTTAAATACGTATTTTTACAGTATTGATAAAAATACCATTTTCTCGTTTTCAACTTTAGCGCGTACGCAATAATAATGACTTAATTTGATTAATGTTAATGGGCACGGTTGTGCCCGAGAAATTGATGTTGGAGAAATTGATAATGCAGTTTCTGTTTTGTTATAAAAGACAAATTACTTAATAATTATCAATTTGTTTCATGTTTCATATTATTAGAAAATTAGTTAACTTTGAGGCACTTGTATAATATACGAGGCTCTTGCTCTTCTATCGTGTTGCTTCGAGTTTAGTTTTAGTTGTATCGAAACCGTAGTAGCGAAGAGAAGCGCGTAAGAGAGGCAGGTAATCGACCAAGCACTTAGAAATGACAGCGACGCGACGTCGAGGCAACCGGCCGAATACCGATTAAACCCCGACTCATAAAAGTGCAAATGCCAAGTGAGGAAGTTTAATGACGTTGCGCCGCGCCGCACCACGTCGTTCGTTCGCTCGCGCGCAGATTGAGACATGCGGGCACTGAAGAATAAATTCATGTTGTGCAGACAACAGGAGGCGACCGTGCCCGAGGTAATGAAATTTTTATCACCGTCAGATTGACGTCTAGCAACGCGGCGTCATTCGCCTTAACGTTGAATATGATGTAGGTACAATCGAAGGTATATCAATAATACGACATTTTCACAACGACATTTGTGTTGTTTCATAACACGTTCGTTATATATAATACAGGATGATGTAGAATTATTTAGGACTGCGAAACATTCCGGATTGATTGTAAACTGCGACAACACCTGTCAATCTGCTCAAGTCGAATGATTTGCTCAATCAGCGCTCTCTGTTACTCTACATATGTCTATATATTCCGAAAAACAACAATACGGGTACAGATTGATATACATATATCGCAAACAACAAAAGAGGAAAGGTGTTTCACCTTTTGTATTTTGTGAAAATCCAGCAGCCGCTTTACATTGTATTATGACTAAAACACAACATCCATTTTAGTAATAGAGAATAGTTTGGCGGTAAGAAGTAAAAATTACTCGTTTTACCTAATTTCTTCTTCAAAGCATTATTAGCTGTTTCTAAATCGGTTATCGATCGATAGTACCTATCAGCATTTTGTCAGCAAATTGCTTAAATGTTAATTGATCGAAGAAACGTTAATTGATCTATGTGCATTAAAAAGCATGTAACTGCTTATATACGCAACTGTAAATTCATAGCTGATAGTTTGTCCAGCAGCATTTAGTCAGACGAGATTAGTCAGTTTTATAACTGTGAAATTTTGAATGAACTTAATAATTCGTGTGATGTTTTTAAATAACTATGGATATAAAACCATGAAAAAACGTTCTCCTAAATCCTTATACGATTGATAACTGTCGCAAAATGTAGAGATCTCAATAAATAAAAACAAATTTTGGGATAAACGTGTATTTAGAATTTGACTATTTATTTTAGAATTTGACACAGTATTCTACTGGTAGAAAAGTATCGATAAATCTCTATCAAAGAATTATTATTATTAAACTGGTCGCGCAATATTTCGAATGTCGCGTAAAACGGAAATGAGCAATATTGCTGATCGGTCGCGATTTGAAGCAGAAGCGGACGAGACAAAATGTCATTTCGTTTTAGAGACAACAGACGTGGAATATCCGTCCGAGCACGTTTCCACGAATCTCGTCCGACGGACGGTCTTATTACGTAAAGTTCGGCGACGCATCTCGAACTGTTTGCTATGGAACACAGTGAAATGTTGTCACTTTGTGCGACAATGTTTCCAACTTGTCGCGAATGTCACCGAGCTTGATGAAAGACTAGAGTTTACGAATAAACTTCAACCCGAAATTTTCGTATAATCATCCGACATCACTCTTAAGGTCGCTTGCCAGTTGTGTACCTACTCGTTTGTCTGGGAATTATAATATTTCCTGTAATTAAAGACCGTCGCGTCATGATGCAGCAATTTGGACTTTTCTCGGACGTTTATCATAGTCGTGCACACGACTTCTATTGATCTTGTTGCACTGAATTGTTGCTATGCTACATTATAATGATAGTTTAACCTAATGATCTATACATATATACATATAGATATGTATGTATGTATGTGTATATATATTTATATGTGGGGTGTGTGTGTGTGTGTGTGTGTGTGTGTGTGTGTGTGTGTGTGTGTGTGTGTGTGTGTGTGTGTGTGTGTGTGTGTGTGTGTGTGTGTGTGTGTGTGTGTGTAATTAGCGTCGATTCCAAACATTTTATGGTGGCAAAATAGAGAAAATTGTTATAGATAATAAAAGGATTATATTATTATTTTTATTTTAAATCTCTCTGGATGATGGAAACAAAATATCAATTGTTTCGAAAAATTTCGTCTTTTGGAGGAGGAGGATGCTTTTCTCTTATATATTACATTGTGTTTCTTATGTCTTTTTAATAATCCTATTTTTATTTTATGTTTTGGAAAAAAAAACATTTTTTTTGTGCCGTTGTCCCGAATTATTGCCCGGCACTTTTACTCATCCCATACACATCCCATCTCATTGATATTGTCTGCGAAGACTGCGAAGACTGATAGTAATTGTCTTTCTTTTTCGCTTGCAGGGCGCTATATTGACGACCATGCTGGCGACGCGGAACTTTTCCAGTAAGTATGATGCACAGGGTAAGTACCTCCGGCCCTCTTCAGCGCTCTTACACGGACTTACCACGACAGACAGTACTTTTATATCTTCCGTTAAACTTTACGTCTCCGTGTCTTTGTATACGAATACATCCCTTCAACAGTCTACCCCAACAAAACTATGCCTTCCTTTTCCTCCTATCTACTTCCGTTTATTCGTCTTGCACTCTCACCACATAGAGGATCTATTCATCTGCCTTTTCGCTCTTTCCAAGAGGTGCTTTATAATGCGGTAGTGCAGTGCCATCATTATACTATAATAATATGTTATTATGTGTATATTATTACCCACCACTGTATCGTAATGACAAACTGTCAGTTCTATCCTGACAGTTACGAGGATTAATACAAAGTTTTTTTAAAGAATTAAATTCTATTTTATTGATATTTTCTTTCTCATAGAAACGACTGCAGAATGGAGCACCTGTGTATATTTTTGCTCGTGCACAGAAATAAATTAGAGTTCTTTCCTTAACAATCCCTTGCATTAGATGATCGAAGGAGCGAGGTTGAGTAAGGAATCAAAAAGTTATATCACTTTTAGCACGATGATGATGGCTGATATAATCGGTCGTATTGTCGGTTTTTGCGGTTTTTGCGGTTTTTAAATAAGCGCTTATCAGACAAATAAAATATTTTGTCCTCGCCCCCTCGGCACATCGGTTATCACGATGCGATGTTCATTCCTACCTATTTCGTATACTTCATATAGTCGATGCACATGACTCGCACCTCATATCCTGCAAGGACCGTGTCACGTTACCCAGAACGTAAGGACTTACAATTAGTCATTTACGTTGGACATGTGTACATGTACTATTTTACGTGATATATAACGTAAATCTTGTGTCGCGCGAATAGCGTGACTCTCGTTATAGAATATAGAGGCAAGCAATTATCTTGAATCTTAATCCTTTTATTGCGGAATCATATTACTTTCTTAAAGTTACTTAAAGTGATAAATACGAAAATTGTAATTGTATGTTACATATTAATCACTTTTATTGTATCTGTATACGTAAACGCGAAATAACGATGTCGCAAATTTATATTGTAACACAAAGATGATGTATATTTATCGTTCACATGAAATTGCTTTCTGCATTCAAGCTTATACATATACATATTTAGAATAATAAAAGGATTAAGAAGAATGCATCTTACGGTTGAAAAGTATATTGAAATATTTGTTTTCACGCACATACACGTTTTCTTGTCTGGGAAACGAGAATTCTGGGTAACGCAAATTGTCGTCACAGTGGACTCAAGCAGTTTTCTCTTTCATCGAATCGCCATTGTTGTCACTTCATCGAATTAATTCGGTACAAGCTAGGCAAATCATCGGGTCATGTTATATTTCTTTCGATCGGGGCATCTTTTCGATCACTATCGTAATCGATTGTTCAATCGATCAAAAATCAAGTTATTTATTGGAATAATTACTATTACAACAGCATCTGGGAATCTCTGAAAGTTCAGTAAAACTCACATCAGTTAAAACCGCTGCGCACTCGCCTAAATGTATTCGTTGACAAATTTTAGCGTCTATACGAAATTTTTTTTTAAATTTTTTATCTGTAACAATTATATGACAATTTTTTTCTTTTTTTTCTTTTGTTTTTGTGAAAGCTTGTAAGAATAATATATGGAAATGAAATGAAATTATTAGTAAATGGCTATAATAAATGGTACAAATTTAAGTGTGTCCCTCATTATCTTCAACAAAAATGCATTTTACGATTATTTGTTAAACCAATAATTAAAGGAAAGTTATGGGCACACGCACATTTATTTTAGGATTTTATATAATTTTGTAAGAGATTTTGTAAGAGAAGTTTAATACTTATTATTGATTTCAAATGTAAACTGTAAAATGCAGCTACAGGGACACCTTAATTCGATACGCGATGGGATATTGCTCGTGTCGTCGTTTGACAAAAACTTGACAAAAATGCAAAGCTTGTACGCACATTTTATGGCGCGTATTGGAGTGGGCAATAATTGGACATTGTCTTGCCTTGATGTTTTACTGGCTTTTATCGATTCTCGAGAAAGAGCATACGTAAGAATTTTGTTAAAACGGAATATGAGAAACGTGCAGTGAACAATCGCACTGCGATCGGTCGCGGGTCGTGTCGCCGTGATGACGGTCAATATCTAAAAGTTCACTTTCACAAATTACTTGTGAAATGCGATGCAAACAATCAGATTGTACTATATAGATATCGACGAGTTTCCAGCACGCGGGACGTATTGAACTTACAAAGCTGGTGAAAATCAATGCAGACTGATTAATTAGATTAGGTCAGTCCGATCCATTCGTTTTAAAACTGACTGTATCGATATCGATTATCGCTAATATTCGTTTATCGATTGTTTTTACAATGTTGTGCGTTGGAATTGATCATGATTGGAACGAAGAAATTTGAATTAGAAATATAGTTGGGGCAAAGAGATAAACTAATCGAAATTAGCAAGATTTACTGAAACAATAATGCAATGCAATACAACTGTATTATTATAATATAAATTATTATTTTATTATTGTGCGAAGAGAAATTAGAATACGTAATTAGAATACGAGAATATGACTTTTAAGAATTAGATATATCGCGAATGCGAGCATTTAGCGAATGCTTAGTGAATGTTTAGCAAAATTGAAAAGATCTGTGAAAGGTAAAAATTTTCGAGGGAAAAATAGCTCTACTGTTTTGGTCCACTAGCGAGATTTCCCTACAATTGACTGTGCGTTTTATTAATGTTGATTATTTCCATGTGTTTGAGTCAATGGTTTCCAAACTATTTACCTTTATAATTAATATATCGTTTGTGTCTCTCTCATTTTTAGAGAGAGAAACAAGCGAAAGAACATATGTACACGAGTAAATTTTTTTTAAATTTTAAATCAAGGACATGTTAGATGAATAATTGAGAATTGTATGTTCTATCAATTAATATATCGCGTATATATATTTAAAGGAATTTGAAGGATTCCAGCTACGTTAAAATTATAGAAAGGATTATTTAACTTTTCTTTTCTTAAATTAAATAAAGAGAATATACTAATTACTTAATATATTCTCATGTTTAATATATTTTTTTTTCTTAAAAAAAAAATCGATCAATTTATTTCAGTTTGGAAACTCTTGGCAGACGGATTGAGCATAGCCCTAAATTTAGAGCAAATTGCGCTTTTTAACCCTTATTCGTGCTACGAATTTGACATTCGAAATGTGATAGATATTTGGATGCAAAGTTAATTATTAGACATATATCTAACATCGATTTATGCAAGAATATTGAAAAACATTACATGGCTCGTCGCGTTGTAGTTTTTAAAGATCGATAATAAATTCCATTGCTAGGAAGATAATAATAAATAAGATCAATAAGAAAGACTACACATGAATGAAAATATTAATAGAAAGTTGTGTACTTTAGCTCTTTATAAGAAATTTTTACAAACAATATTTACATTTTTATTTTTATGAAATGTATATGATACGTGAAAAATTAACAGATTATTACAAAAGCAGTAAAATATTTAGAAATGACAAATTAAAAAAGAAAAGGAGATTAAGGAGGTTGGTTGCTCAAATCAATATGATAAGAGTTAATTCAAATATATGGAGGATATTCGTCTGGGATATTCGTATGGGAATCTGTCGTCCATGCCAAAGTTGAAGACAATTGTCTGCATAGTTGTCAAGCAGTTAAACTGAAACGATTTGTATACATAGTTATCAAGAAATTGTAAAAATACGAGTAAAACAGCATATTGCCACATTTTAACGTGGATAATAACGTATTTGGTTTAAATTGTACAACGATTTAAAACCTTAAGAAACAGCTAATTAAATGCATTCCACATATTTATTTGCTAAAACTCGTTTATATCACGCGACGAAAACACACCTATAGGCTTTCCCCTGCCCCGCCGCCTGCCCCGCAACGTGACGGCAACCAACCTCCTTAAAATAAGCAATAATCTTAGCTGTAATTTGCGCAGCATCAACTTTTTTCTCGTAAAAATGGCATTGCCATCTCGACAGATGAGTGCGAATATGGGTCATTATAGGCATTGCATATATTTGCATATATGCATACATATATACGTATACATATCTCGCTGTTATTTGCTCGACTAGCGTAAATACACGCGGGTTCGTTCCACACCCGTATAATAGATGTTCGACAGATAATATGTCACATTATGTATGGCATATGCATCTATACATTGCATACACAGTGTGTGTGTGTATTAACATTATATATACAACCGAAAAATATCCCTCGCCCCTCGCCCCTTGCCCACCCCCTCTTTTTAGATTGACAAGTAGCTAAGCATCTTGCATTCGTAGATTCGATACCTGATACACGTGTAACATGTATCTGTATAACACACGTGTGTTTTACCCCTTGATACAGTCGGTGTTAGAGTATGTATATATACGTGTGTATGTTTCTTTTGTACATTTTAATGACATTTTAAAGATATGTTCACACACATTTATAAAATATCGGGTAGTTTACGTATAGTTGATGGCGGATTGCTAGATTGGAACAAATACACAAAGCGAATATTCTGAATCGAGAATTTATAATCATGATATCGAAAAATTCTGCGATATTCTTATATGCCTGAGAAATAAAATTTTTATTTCTTATTACATATAGATAAAAAATTAACTTGCTCATTTTTATTGGAAAAACGAAAACGTGATACGATTGTTATATATGTTTAAACATTTGGTATAGAATGTGGCGGATTTTTCTTCTATTTTACTACAATTGAGAAGGCAACTCTATGATGATTGTGGATAAACGTGGAATTTTTTATCTATAAAACATCTCGGTTGAACTTGGACATTTTATTATAGAACCAGTTATTTTTATACAATATTAGATGTTTCGCAGTTCTAATAGGCGATGTTCGCTGATTTTTTCAAGTCTTTTAGACTATTTGTTTTCAGTATTATATAAAAAGATAATATATGCGCGATAATAGTTCAACTAACCATTTTTATCGGTTTTTCGAAATATCATGTGTTTCGAAGTATCTTATTCTAAAGAATTTTATTTTTGTGTATGTCACGCGTTTTCAGCAGATATTTCTCAATAACTCGGTCTTATATACCTACCATGACAGAAAATTGTTCTGGAGCGAGATGACACCGTTTTTATTTACGTACGAACGGCTGCTCTCTTTCACACGTCCATCCTCGTTCTATATTCGGCGCGAGTCTTTGTTCGAGTGACTGCGAAACAATTAACTCTTTGTCCTCCCGCGTCTTCGCTCTCGAGCTTTCTTCTTATACCCTTTTCCCCCCTCCTCTCTCTCTCTCTCTCTCTCTCTCTCTCTTTCTCTCTCTCGCTTTTTATCTCTCTTGTAAGAGCCGTCGCCAAAGCTCGAACTTTGACTTTAATTAAATTTATTTCATCGCCTTGAGCCGACTCTCGAACTCTAAGCTTTTCCAACTTTTCCGCGCTCCTCTCTCTCGGCACGCGACTTCATTCCCTATCTTCGGATTTACCTTTTGCTTCTGGGGGAAAGAACAGGGAAGAAGGCTGTTATATCCTTGAGCTTCTGCACATTGTTATTATGGAAATCGGCTTTTAGAGCTCCGCGACAAACTCCGGATGAAATACAGATTGAGAGTACAGATGCGGTTTCTTTAACCAAACTGCTTTTCACGCCGTATCTTGATCGAGACAGCTCATGATAGAAATACCGATCTTGAAAGATTTATAATTCTTGAAAGTCTGTTTGTGAAAGAAACGGTATTAATGACATTTCACATTACGCGTTAATAAATTTGAACGGGCGTGGAAAGCTGACGTAAAAAGTGGGTTTAACTTTCGGTCCTCTATTTCTGTATTTGGGAAACCAAGTAAAAAATTAAAAAAGAGTATCATCAGTTATCATCGTATATATTTAAATTTTATTTAAATCTTATAACTGCGCGATTGTGTCGTCTGTGATGTCGTTTGTTTCTAAAACAAACACATATGGAATTGGCATACAACATTCCCTCCTAAAACGAATCGTTACGGATCAGTTCCACGTGATTCTCCGCTTTCGTCAGTAGCTGCAATGTTAAAGAGGATTTTTTTATGTTTTACTCTTGTGATGAAGTTTATGTCGAAGCAACCATGTGAATACGTTTGAATTGTTACACATTTGCAGCGCACAAAATTAATCACAACTCAAGATATTGACGTGTCTTTATCTTTTCGATAAAATTAATATTTATTTTTTAAGCTATTTAGCTTAAGAGCTTCGATTATTTGTATTGTATTTTCTCGATTTGTTATCGCACAAGGTAAACTTTCTGACAAAATTGATTTCAACAGCAATTTGTATGTGAAATTAATCAAAATATATTTCCTAACTTGTATAATTAAAAAAACAATTAATATTAACCCTTCGCAGAACAAGTGGGGCTTTCAAGACCCACTCGATATTTCCATTTCGAATTTTACGGAGACTTTACGGACTTATAAAAAAAAACCAAACCCAAACAAGAATCAGGCATATTTAACGGTACAAAAAAATTCTTAAAACCTTTCAAAGTATACTTGAATTTTTTCAGATTTTTTATGGCACCATTACAGCTTGAAAATCTTAACTGGCCTAAAAGACCCACTTGTTCGACCAAAGCAGCAGAATTACACATGTTCTGCGAAGGGTTAATATTTCGGAAAACGGGATAATATTGATTGCGATATTTATAATTTATCCTAAATAAAAGGATTGATTCTTTCTTGAATTTAAGTATAGGATTTCAAATTACATCCGCACGGAGCTCGCCACATTGGAACATGTAATCTTGATTACGTCATTAAGGTTATTAATCGTCATGTTTACAATTTCTTTCACAATCGGATCGTTGGTTAGGTTAGGTATATGGCTCGGTCGATTTCGATAATTTGCGATAACTCACGTTTCCCTTTCCTTTCTATGAGACAGTGGTGGGTGTCGACGATAATTGCCGGAAATCACGGTACTCGTATATTACCACAGGAATTTCCGCGCAGAGTTTCATAATGGCTCACGAATTATGTTTTAGATCTAGATGTGTACGGTAGATTACTGATCCTTTGCAAAGGATCATCGATCGATGTACGTTTCATGCTGATTCAGTTTACATAAGTGTTTTCCGGGACTGCGGAGTAAACGTTTAAATCAAGAGTTATTTCTCGCGGCCATGAATTTTGGGCGTCATATAAATTTATGTATTTCTGGCCGCGCATATATTCCTACCGCGGATGGCAGGACTGCGCGAATTACGTATGGGTTTATGAATCTCAAACTGCGCATAGGGCCTCGAGGGTTTCCGGAGAATCCATGAATCCATGAATTTCCGAACTAGGGCTCTGCCTGTCTGCCAATGTCCTCCCTTGAGAGAATGCGAGCAACTAGCATTGACGAACAAATCTCTCTCTCTTTCTCTCTTTCTACATATCTATATCTATATATCTATCTATCTATCTATCTCTACCTACCTATCTATCTCTACTTTTACTCTACTATCTATGACTGATTTTTTTGACGAAGGTAATTCGTATCGCGCGAAATGGGTCGGAGGTGCAAAATGGATGCGCTTTATTCTTGTAATGATTTTTTTCGCTCTTATTTGATTCGATAATAGAGTAGGGCTCGAGTGATATACGATATATCACGCATACATGAGTCCTCGGATATACATGAGACGTTACACACGATACATTCGACGATATTAGATCGTGAGGGACGATCGATTCGTGAGGGCTTCCAGTTGAAATCGAATTTTGCCTCGGCAAAAAAGTCTCGATAAAAATAGTATTTACAATTTATCTCAGACGTATTTTTTTATGTATAAAAGCAGAAAAAAGTATTCTTGTTTACGGAACTTTAAATAAAATATCTTATATATTGTAATTGTTGAAAAAATGTATTACTTATTTTATAATAATACTCAATTTTTTAAAATTAAAATACCATTATGAAATTTTATTCCACTCATTATATTTCTAAAGCAAAAAGTTCAATTACGAAACGTGATTTGATAATTAGCAAGAATAATCCGCAATTGAAGGTACGATGCATTGTTTAAGGTTTAAGTTAACTGAACCAGTTGAATGTTTCAACGTTCTTTATCTGGCACAAGAATGAAGTCCTTCATGCTAGGGTCGGCACGTTAATCCGGCTTGAAAACGCTGGATCTCCATACGAATCGTCGTCCCTCTTTTGGCATCCTGGCATGCTTTCGCTTTTCGATTCGCTAATTCGCGCATTAACCATGCGTATGTCGTTCTCTGTCACTCGCTTTTTCTACTTGGACTTTTTATGCATCTATAACATCTATTGTATTTCGCACGAATGCGTTTGCACGTTATACGCGTCACGGCACACAGCTCGAGTATTTGCATTAAACGTTGCTCTATTTTCTCTCGTCGGGCAGTTATTCTCATTCCAGCAAGTATTTTGAAGACACTGCCAGTGAATCTATCGGAACGCAGCCATTCTCTTCCAAATTAGAGCCGCTAGATTTGAATCAATTTGTTTAGATAAGTATTAATGTACGTAGATAAATGTTAGTTGTTGTACTAAAAGTAAATTAATGTAAACGTAGATTTTTCGCGCAATGGAGATTAAAAAAAAATAAATTTTGATGTATTCCTTAAACTCAACTGTTTTAGGAATGTTGAATATATCCATTCTCAGTCCTATTACTCGAGCGTGGTGACATGACTTCTCTTTATATACATGTGTTGCCCACGTGGATTATACACATTGTATATGTATTGAATATATATGAGTTCCCAAATGATTTCGTTTTCGGAAGATTTTGAACCGAGGAAGTGCGAAATATTCTCATTTTGAGCGCAATTTCAGAGAATCGATACGCTATCCGTAAGCGGTCATTGATTCTTATACGGTAAAAACACATGCAAAGGAAAAGGTTTTGTTAGTGGTCAGACGACTGCGCGACTGTTTCTATTGCGCAAATTCTCAATCGGTATCCTAAAAAATAATGTCTTTTCATATTTCTCTAGCGGTTTGAGCGCTTTCTTCCGTATCAATCCGTACCATCGAACGAACGGACTGACTACGTTTGATGTAGCCTGCGAGAACCGCGCTTTTAAATTGAATTTTTTTTAATGTTAAGCTCGTAACGTGTTTATACATATGGAACACTCGCAATAAGAGAAAGTTAAAAGCATTAATTTATCTAACGAGAACGTTTTATATTCCGAAATGAATGTCTGTAAAAGTTTCGCAGTAATATGAGAAGAGAATTATAAGCTATTTTCCATTAGTCCTATTAAAATGAAGTAAATGAAGTAATGTTCAGTATTTTTTCGCGAAACTTGTCAACTTTTCCTTAGTCGAAAAAAAAAAAACAAGATCGAAGTTACTTTTAACTTTACGCTTTATACTGTCGTGACGCGCATTTCGTCACTTTTTCTTCTTTCTAATTTTTTTAAATTTATATACACATTAAAACATAGTTTTTATCACAAATTGAATGAAGCACTCTATAGCCCACTCTATATCACAATCTGTTCTTCTTGAACGCGTATCTTAATAAAAAGATGACGTATAGATGTCGATAGTTAAATACTTGCTTCGCTATATCGAATTGCATGGCATGCGTTTACACTTCTTACCGTCTTGCATACCTTCTTCATACCTTCGCTTATCTAATCTTCGGAAAATCTTAGTACAAGATTTTAGTACAAGGATACACGTGTGTCTGTTGTCTCGACATAAGATATCTATTTACATACTGACAATAAATGCAGCTTTTGTCAAACACAGTTTTGTACATATCTTTAGAATTCTGAAGGTGTGATTCCATTCTTTTCCATAGATAAACGAAGGTAGATTATACTTGTCGCAACATGTTAGGAAAATTAAGTCGGTGCATCGATAAAAGTCGCACGAACGAAGACAAACTTTGTCACAGCATGAACACGTTTGCTCTAATGTTTGACTTTTCCGTTAAGTCTTTCTCTGTCTGTTTCTCTTCTCCATGATTCGTTTCTCGTCTTCCTTTGGAATGGTTATTTCTGTCATATCCAATCCGATACACAATCCGTTTATGTATATCTTGACCCTCAGCATTCTTGAGCTCGTCGATCGCCATGTACGTGTCGTTTATAAATGTGTTCTACTCATTAAATTATTTTTGTTTTATTTAAAAATTCTTATTACTATAATATAACGTATTTGCTAAGTTCATACTTAGCAAATACGTTATATTATAGTAATAAGAATTTTTAAATTTAAGAATTTTTGCTCATGCAAATACCCGTTCTAATTCTGCACATGTTGAAAACATAAATAATTGTTTATTTATGTAGTAACATTAAGAATAAATGTTACAGTTGATAATTGGGTTAAATTAATTAACGAATACAAATTATAATCGCACTTGTGAGGGCTAGAATTTGTAAGGAACATAAAATATCTAATTGGAAACTGTGAACAATGATGTTTGAACGATAAAATTTTCTTTACATTTTGCGCGCACGACGTCCAGTTTCTTCTTTACGCGACAGGAGATTTATATCCCCTTTTGTAAACTCAAAGGTTATGACGTGTAAGAACGCAAGGTATAAAACTGACTTGCAAAAGATGCAAAAAAGAGATCGCAATTACATCGACACGAAAATATTTCGTGCGCTCGATAATATAAAAAGTAAAGTGATATAAAAATCCGTGATTACTCGTTGGTACGACGGCGATTGCTTCGGACAAACGTTCGACGAATTTAATTAACATTTTTTTCCATGCGCACGAAACAAATAACACACACTAGATTATAACAGCGGTACTTGATTGCATTTTTGTTTCGCGATCAATAAGCATTCATGGAGAGAGAAAATATTCGCTCATTCTGTCTCTCTTTTTTTTCGTCTAAGAAAGCGGACAAACTGGTTGCTGGTTTCAGATTAACATTCGGCGTCTGAAGCGAACTTGTGGTGTGTGTGTGTGTGTGTGTGTGTGTGTGTGTGTGTGTGTGTGTGTGTATGCGCGCGTACGCACTCCTGTCGCATTAAGAAGAGACAATGTTTTTTTCAAACTCGAGCGTTTGACGTCAGCTATAATATGTTGTGGAGCACATTTAAAATCGAGAAATGTTTTCAAAGCCATCTCGAGGTATGCATTGAAAAACGGATTTAAATAAACACTCGAAGATCCCGAGTGGACCCATCTAATCCAGCCTCCATATTCTCCTAGTTCATATCCTTGTTTCAAAATTGTTCCGTTTTTTACAACGTCTTTTCTCTTTCTCTATATCTCGTTTTTTATCTTTTCTTTTCCTCTCTCGTTCCTATCTCTGATAATCTTTGATACTATTTTTGTTCTGCTCTTTCTCTCTCTCTCTCTCTCTCTCTCTCTCTCTTTATCTATCTATCTTTCCTTTGTTTTCATTTTCCCAATGTCGATTTATTGAAACGCTCTGCGCACTCCAGGTCGAAGCATCATCACGAAGAAGGGCGATGGCTCTCAAGTGAAGGAATCTACTGACAGCAGCACAACGATCGAAGACGATGATGTTAAAGGTAGGAGATTCCCGTCCTTTTTATGCGCCATGTCTCTTTTTCTCTCTTTTCCTTTCTTTTCTTATGATATTAGACAACATACCAAGTTTTTTAACAGGAACATAAGTCGACTTTCGAATCGAGATTACAAGCACGAGGTAAATAGAATCGGATGAGCCGACTTTTGTATTGTATAAATATTCGAAATCTTTTCACACGGATATTTAGCAATTTTCATACGCAGAACACGGGAATAGTTTCTTATCTGTGATATCGCTAACGACATTTCGGTGAGAAATCACTCGCGCAATTTCAGTTGCCGTAACGAGCACTTGTTTAAAGCCAGTCGGCGTCTAGTTGTTAAAGCACGTCGCCGTTGTACTCGAAAGCCCTGGATCCTGGTTTGAATTATGATAGCGATTCCGTCGCCGCCGCGCCGCGGTATTGTCTCGTCACGCGAGCAGAATAATCGCGGTGATAGTTCCGATAACAATGGCCCGATACACAAGTTCTTAGCTCCAGGTAACGAATCGCGACGTATATATCTCTTTACCGCATACTCTCGTTATGGGGATTTGATGAGAAACTTAAGTACAGCCGGAGAAACTGCAGCTTAAGGTATCCGCGGCCTATCGCATAATACCACTTTAATAATTATAAAGGTCAACATTGCTCTTAAATTCAATGATATAGCTACATGATAAACATCTCAATTCTATCTGTTGAGCTCTGTTGTGCTCGAAAATCAAGCTGAGTTTTGTCAAAATTTTATACATTTTATTTATATTATTTATATTTAATTCAAATGGTACTATCTTGTGAAATTTAATTAGAAACAAAATTTAATTGCATTTCATCAGATAGTAATAATAATATAATTGCTAAGAATGCGTATACGACTGTCTGAAAACTGATTCGAGTTAAAGCATTTGTACGAAACGTAAGAGATCATGTTGCATTAGACCTCTCACGCGCCGTGATATTATATTTGGGATATTATATACATATAATATAAAGGATCTAACTGATTCGACCCAACTGATGTCCATTTCTACCAATGCGGATTAACTTTAACCTCGGTTTAATTCACTTTTTATCTTTTTCTAAATTCCTAAAATTAGAAAAGGATAAGAAGTAAGTTAAACCGAGATTAAAGTTAATTGGCATTGGTAGAAATGGACATTAATCGATCATTTTTCCGATCTTTTTTGTATGGTGTAACGTCACGCATTAACATGACGTTTACCGCAATCTATATTGCGGGAGATTAATTTACGCATGAATGTTCTTATTGCGCATAAACGTAAAAAGCGCGCGAGCGTATCGATCCGTCATTAGAGGTACTTGTCTCGTTCTCACGTTCAAGCACGTGCAAGTCGATCGTCGATCGTTGGACGATAGCTCGAGTACCTAGTTAAGTATCTACTCGTTGCTTATCCTTTGGCCCTGCCACCCCCTTCTCACCTTGCGTACACCTGTGCTCCGATTATTGATACACTCACAGCCATACCGCAAAAATTCATGGATGGGAACGTCGATCGCGAAGAATTTCGTTTAAACTTATTTTTATTGAAAGCAAAAATTGACACAATTAAATTATGAGAAGTGATTATAAAGCAGATACTTGATATATCATACTTGATTATATGAAAGCAAACATTCGACAAAATTTGATTATTTTATTCTAACATTTTTGCGTCGGATTTGCATTGTGTGACTGTTTTTTTTTTTCCGAATCGATAATTAAATTTTATTAACATATCTGTAATATCAAGTCTGCGTTCTGATTTTTTTTATCATATACTTTATAGTTTATGGTGTACTCTCGGTCACAAAACCTCAAGTTTGTCTCTCCCTCCCGGTTCGTAGAAAAATCGATCTTGCCTTGATCTTTCTCTCTGCCTCTGTAGATACTTTTGACTATACACTTGTCGATCGATCTCTTTCATGTTTTACTTGTCTTTCGTCTGTCCGAGTTCGATCGCACGTGTACATTCTTCAAAGTTCACCGAAGATACCTACATACACAAGCGAAAAGCAAGACAGTCGATATACATATATTAGGTATTCAAAATTTGATTTAGGCTATTTCTACAAAAATTACATAGCCGCGCGAGCGCATACACACACATACACAGAAACTCTTATTTAAATTATATTTTAATAGTATCAGAGTACGTTAATAGTTTCGTAAAGCTTTATCGATTATGTTGCGATTACATTACTGTATTGCTTTTCCAGACCTTATAAAAATATCATACTAACACGAGATACGATTGATACTTGTCAGTATCTACGCTTGAAGTTTATAATATAAATAATTGTGTCTTGTGTAGTGAACATTAGCGCAAAGTACACACATATTAAGAATCATTTATTTAAACGTGTATTACATGCCCTCGCCTCTCATCATCGATCCAATATAGGAGTCTCTTTCTCGTTTCGTACATTAGCATCTTCGAATCTGTCTTCTCGTGAGAACGGTCCTTCAAGTTTCTGTCTAACTCTGGCAGTCAATGTCACTCGCAATTTCTCTATCATATATCATATATATTGTATGCGATGCCCTCCCTGTTCTGACATACTATTCTGAAACTGTTTCTGATACACACATGCGCAAAGCAATGCATCCCAGAGCTATCTTCTTTCACTTTGCGAATATAATTCGCGATACGTAATTAAAAGGTGTGTAATCGATGATTGTCGAAATATTATGCTTTACAATGTATGTGCCGTTATATACCGTTGCACGTTCGCGAGCAACTCGTTATGTATCATACAACAGGTCATTAAAATGGAAGAAAGTATTGAAATTGCTTTTGACGAGCGGACTCTCGCAGGTATATGTACGCGACTTGCGCGTTTTAATACGTTTCGGACTTGTCTCCAGTTGTAATTATACCTGTAAACTTGAATTTGCATTATTTTATTCATCGAAAACTTTGAGACGCACCTTTTTATTTCAAAACAATATTTACTCAACCGCGTGAATATCGATCGGCTCTCGCCGGTTCTTTTGTTCCGCGTATCCGAAGAAATTTGAGAGACTCCTCTTGTTCCTACATTTTCTATTGCAAAGTAGAATTTCCCCCGATAGAGATTTCGATAGGATCGTACTTTCGAGATACGACGTTTACGTTTCACGTTACATTGCATTTGCATATAACGAGCGGTAAATAACTAAATTTAATTATATTTAATTAAAGAACGGACTAATAAATTTTGACTGACGCAAATAATCAATTTAAACTTATTGTACTTTTTAACTTGAAAATTTTACATTTCAAAAATATATATTCCGGGATTACATATTTTATATGTATATGTACAATAGTTTCCGGTTTAGCTATGGCTTTAAAACAAAATAAGATGAATGTGAACGATAGTCCATTATTACTATTAGATTACTAGATTATAATTGTAACAATATTTTTTAATGATCAAATGAATGGATTTGGATTTTGCATTTTGCCGCATATAGGCCGAGAAAGTACAATCCAAATTATCTTTACATGAAAATCCGCGTGTAAATCCTCCTCTCCTACCTCACACAGCCGCAGCATATAATTTGCCGGATATCAACCGAGAGAACAATAATATTGTTCGTGCTTTCGAAATTTCAAACATTCTCTACACGACACGAGAAAACTCATCCCTCGTCCCTCGTCCATCAGGATCACACAAATGCATATTTCTCTTATACTTATATAATAATTGACGTGTTATTACATACATTAATGTTTATGGAGAGATAAAAGAAATTAATTGAGATGACGCATTTACTTTCGGACTCTCTTTTATATATATTCCTGTGCGAAGATACTGGTTTTAACGTTCAATTTTCAGAATTCTGCGCGCTCGATACTTGTATTATCTAGCTCTAGCAAATGCAACTTTGGCTGCATTTTGCATATACAAACTCGCGTGACCCTGTATTTTATGCGTAGTTGATAGCGCTGAAATAAATTTGCCAAAATAAATTAAAACGAAAGTGAATCGATGCCATCTGTTTTCCATGCTTTCATTCAAACACACATACACACGTTCACACAAATCAAATGGCTTCGTATTCGTGTCTGGCTTCCATAAATAGAGACAACGTAAAGGCAAAGCACCAAATATATACATTCAATAGTTGCGTAAGAAGTGACAATGTTTTGACTATTGTTTTGTGCCCCAGTAGCCGATGCTCACAAATCCATAACACACGTAGACGAATGACGTGCGCACGCGTATTGTGACAGCAAATAAAAGAATGCACCGTACATTACATAACATATGTAATTAAATTACAAACACCATAGACATGGACCGAGCGCAATTCTCTTCTCGAGACACATGCTCATCATATCATTCGATCGCGGAAATGTGATCATTGCGATTGCATCCGTTTAATTACTGCCGTTTAATGTACACGCACGGGTTACCGGACGTACTGACGCTTAGCGGCCAGCTGGGAAAAAAGAAATTGAAGAACGCTCACACACACGCGCGTAATATATTTGCGCAAAATAATTTTCACAAAGTCGAGCAGACGAACGAATAAAGCACGCGTAATCGCGCTTTAATGCAAACACCTGTGTGTGTATATATAACTCGTATACATGCGGAACCATTAATCAACTCAACAATTCAATTATTTAACAGCTCAAACATGGCGTATATCGTTTGGTAATCTTGTTTGTTTTTCCACTTGAATTAAAACCGGTCCATATTTCGAGGATCTGTGTAACAAGGGTGACGAATTGACGATAAAAGAAATTAAAGAATCGGCTAAACTCATCTCGGCTTTTTCATTTAAACAATTATTATATTGTATATTCCAAGAGAAATAATTACTACATACTATTCATAGATGATGTAAGTTGTATCAAAAATTGTACAAAAATTGTCTGTGTTTATTCCATATCTAAGCATTTAAAGATTTAAACAGCTCAATATACTGAACCAAATACATTATTCCAAGAAAAAGGAAAAGAAAAAGAGAAGGCGGAAGTTGCTCTAGTTTATGGCAGATCCTGGTTCTTCGCATTTACACACGTCGCGTCGAGCCACAAAAGCTTGATTTCACTGATTTCGTGTCACTCACGCATTGACCTCGCGCTTTTGTTACGTCGCGCATTATTCTTTTCTCGCCTACACCTTCTCTTCGGGAATAATTCACTGGCGATGTACACGTGTGCAACATGAAAAACAATTTATTTGTAAGTATTTGCCGCCAAGTTAAGTATCTACCACTATCTGCAACCACCATTGTCATAAGTTTCCCTGTTGACGTAATGCATCTTTTTTTAGCGATTACCGCACAGGCGATCTTTAATGATTTTTAATAAAGTAAGACAAACAGGCTCGATTAAAATTAGACAACGCTTTCTCCCGGTACGATTTAGTACAAAGAGATAATTGACGATTGTGCAATTCGGTAGATGTAGTATTGTAAATTTTAACGCGTTTCTCTGCCTCACTCGTATATTTTCTGATCGTACATATTGTACATGTAGTACCTACATTGAAGAAAATGGATTCGTAGAACATATAGTCCAAGTAGCGATTAGGGCTGTTACTTTTGGCAACTTGGAATCTTCGAAGTTTAAGGTGTCTTTGAAGTTGCGGAGCTTCGAAGTTCCAAGTTAACTTCGAAGCTTCGCAGCGTCAAAGTTTCAAAAATATATATTTGTATGAATGGCGAATTCATTCAGAGAACGTTAAAAATATTGTAAAAAAAATTAATATATATGCTCATATATGTAATAATTTTCATGTTATAATAATACTTGAAAATTATTATTTTTAGAAATAATTACACATTTTTGAGCATATATATTAATTAATTCTTTTTACTTACAATACTTTTAGCGTTCTCTGAATGAATTCGCACAAATTTATTTACACAAATATATTTTTCGAAACTTGGAAACTTGGAAACTTGGAAGCTTCAAAGTTCGAATATCGAAACCTTCGAAGCAAATTACTAGCCCTAGTAGCGATAGCTGCGACAAATTAATCTTGAACGGCTAAGTCTGTTTATCACCAAGTTTCCTTGGCATTAATATTATTAACTTATTCAAGTCTCTTATTCAAATTTTGTCACGTAAAACACTCGGACGAGCATAATCGCAGGGAAACAAAGAGATAATTCGGGAGAAATAGCCTTCCAAGATTAATATTATAAGTAGTAATATAGTAATATTTCAGCGTGTGTGTCAAGCCTCGATAAACGAACGAATTATAAGCACACAATTAATGGTTAAAGATAGTTTTATTATAACTATTAACATATAATGTAAACGCTAATTTTATGTACGTATAGAGGATTTGTTTACGATTTAGACGAGCTGAAAGGGTTATAATTTCTTATAACGTAAGTCTATTATGCGCGGTTACGGCGCGGCGTGTTGTCATTCGCTATTATCACGTACTATACTTTTTTCATATCAATCTCGATGTTTATCTATTTTCACTTCTATTATCTTATTCATTTTCGATTATGTTGATTTTTCAACAGCCAGTGACTTCGAATCGCTCCGACTCGCGGACTCACGCTGCTTTTGCTTGCATTTTCTTTTCCAGTACATTTGCCTTTTGTCTCTTAAAGCCGCAATTAGCACAGAAATATTTAACTTACTCGCTGTTATATGTTTCTTCGTCGTTCACAATTAAGCTTTGATCACCAAAACGCTCGTTTTCGGCTCGTTCCTCAAACTGTCTGTGAATAACTATCGATTGCAATTGTGAGTTTGTGAATATCGAGTCGGCAACGACCGGTTTCATTCAGGGTGGCGACTTCTCTCGACTTATCTACATACATTATATATAAAATCGATATTTGTCTTTCTCTTTCTTTGCGTTTTTTATATTTCTAGTGAACTTTTTGATATTGATCATGAACTTCTACGCGACGAATATATTAGCAGCGCAAAAGAAAAAAATTTAATTACGAAAATTTTTAAGCTTTTTAGGCAACATATATCACGATCATTACTTTCTCACGCTTAGATCTCATCTGGCGTATTTGTGTTTCCTTATGCTCGCGCACACACACACACGCGCACACGCATGCACACACACACACACGCACGCGCGCGCACACCTCCTCGGTGTTGTATATTTTATATTTCTGTTTTTTTGCTGTGCCACGCGTTTTGCAGACTATGTATTGCAACTTTTTAATTGACTGGCTCTGATTTCGTCTCCTGGTTTTATCGTGAGAACCAGAGCGATAGGACAAGGATGTGACGAAAGAACTATTTGTCGTTAGTAACAAGAAAGCTAAATGAATTTTATTGTTTGGATGTCGCGCGATTGTGAATGGAGGAAAAATTATTAATTGCTTAGGCGAAACGTAGGGGAGACCGGGGCGAATTCGTCATTATTTTTTCGGTGCCGATTTTTAACAACAAAACAAATAATTTTAGTAAAATGTAATATACCGTTGTAAAGAGTGAACCCTTGGCTACAAAATTTATATGGGCATTTTTGGTCTACGTCATTTTGTTCAACTGGTATAGAGTAAAAACGACAAAGGTGCAAAAATTGAAATGTCAAAATTGCTGGGACGGAGTCGTCACTCCATTCTCGGACTGGATTTTAAATGAAAATACACAATTTCAATCATAAAAAATGATAGGATACATTTTATTAATTATTTTTTAATAGAAAAATGGAAACATTAATTAAAAACACGATGGCGGAAAATAATTACAAGAAAAGCGCACACACACTTATATGTGCCCTACGCTCGCACGAAATGCACTGTTTCTCGTCAGCTCTATTCTATCATCTCTGAGCAAACGCAGTACATATTATCCAAGTCCTCGCCGGAATCCGACCACTGCTGCTTCTTTGACTTTGATTTTCGCCCGAAGCCTCCATGATATGGCTTGGTGACGACTTCGCCCCGGACACAGATTTTAAGTTTAATCGCTCATGAAATATTAGAAATCAACGAAAATAAAAAAATTTCACTGGATTCGTGTTCAGCATGCATTACTCTTCAGAATCACTTATCTCGAGATTCGAGGAGAAAATAATATTTAAGATATTACAAATTTTCGATGCGCAAAAAATTCTACTTTTAACCTCCGAAAATACGTTTGCCTTAATGAAAATCACAACATGGCATATAATCTCACTAAACTCCGTTGGTCACATGTGCACCATAAGTAGTGTTTACAATATTAATGGCGAGTTCACACAACATACAGATTTCGAGATAATTGTAATGACGACTTTTCGCCCCGATCTCCCCTATACAAGTGCCATTGAGTTCGCTTGAATATTTCTTGATTTCAATAATTTGCGGTGACAGAGACACACAGTTAAAAATTCACGTAGCAGTGACAATAATAAAAATTGTCGTCGTTTTAATGGATCATTATTTTAACATGCTCTACAAAGGAAAAAGTACAATCGAGTGTTTTATATGATCGAGTGGAATTGTGCAAATCATTGAATAAATGAGTACAGATTTGTCAATGATAAAATTATTAATTTTTGCATTGCATTGTCTCAAAAGCTCGGATTATGCTATATTATCTCTAGCGTAAAGAACTCCATTCCATCGGACGATTGATAACTTTTCTTTTTTTGTGGGCCTGTGTTATTTATAAGTAAGTTAACTACTTGGGTCGCATTGCCGTGTAGATTTATTAGCAAAATTGATCGCGCGGATCAGGATAAAATCAATTTCAGAGGAACCGGTGGCAAATAATGGAGCAAACATGCTCGAAAGTCCGTCCGATTTTTGCTCTATGTATATAACTTTTCTCTGTATGACCCCTCCACGTGCACCGTGTACGTTAAAGGAACACGATCGTACTAGGATCATGTTCTTAAACGATCTCTTTACCTTCTTCGAATTTCTTGCATCGTAACACGTACACCTTACACACTTGGGTCATTATTACTACACCAAATTTGAAATCACACGTATGTATGCAAGCGCGCGCGCACACACACACACACGCACGCACGCACGCACGCATACAGCAAACACATAACAAACAAACAAACACAACACCGCTCTCTGTCGTCGTCACAAATCTTGACTCTCGATGTTTAGCCCAGTGTTATGGATTTATGAACACCAGCCTATTGTACTTCCGTCTCCCTTTTTTTCGCTCTAGCGCTTGCCTCACTATCCCTATCTTTTCACCTTTGCCTCACTCTTTCTCTCCCTTCCTTTTGTCACTCGCTTTGTCCGCTTGATCAGTCGACTGAATTCCATGCACCATTCACCATTCACCATTCACCTTTCTGACCCTTCACCCATGCAACAGCCGACTGGAAATTGATTCCACTCACTTTCTTCTCTTGGTTGTTTCTTTTTTGTATGTCAATCCGATTTCTCGCATGTTTCCCGCCTATCGCACGCTTGCTCGCCATCGTACGGCTTTTTGCAAAGTCTCGAACCGAGTGTCGAGGAGATTTCCTGACACGAGGAAAAGAAAGAGAGGAATTATAATTTAACGGCACGAGGTAGCTATAGACAATTTCTTTTCTTTTTTTTCTTTTTTGACAATTTATTTTCAATCAAAAATAAATGCCAAGTTTCATATACGATTCCATCAATTTCAAGTTGTAATTTTCACATTTTACATTTTTACAGATTAAATAGTTTGACATATATGAATTTCATGTTTGTTTTTTATGTTGGGTTGCGTTAAAGTAGTCGCATTAAATGCAGATAGATCTAGAAGACTTGGTAGATTATTACTTTCGAGGAATTACAGAGAAATATAAAATCTGATTTATAGCATTCGAGAGAATAACAATTATTTTTATAATATTATTATACTTCCAAGCTTAAAAATTGAAATCACTAATGATCTAAGAAGAATTCAAGAATCTCTCTCTGAATAATTGAAAACACAAAATAACATATATGTATTTCAAAAATTTGATATACTAATGACAAGAGAACCTTTTTACCATACATTAAATGCAATTGTTAAAACTTTTAATCTTTTAGTTTATATAGTAACTATTAATATTTCAAGTATGTTAAAACCGTACGATTGGCTCGATCTGCACGCATCATAATTTCTTTTTTTACTTTATTATCCTACTACTCGAGATACGATCGATACGTGTTTCCATCAACGTATGCACGTTCTTACTGTAAGGTGCACTTTCCAGCACTGTCCCGGTTATCAATCGATTGTATCAATCTAATTTTTTTTTCTCAGATAACCGTTCTTTTTTATATACTATAGTTCCGATGGTAACGGCACCGCACGTCTTCGTAGTTCCCATAAATGAAAAGAAAAAAGAAAAAAAATAGAATATCTAAGTCGCAATACGATCGTTACATTTTCGTCAGTCACAAACGATACTCTACATTTCGTTGCGCCCTCGTCGTCACTCTACTTACGTTACACTTGTTACCACAATATATTAAGTGGTATCGCAGCTTAGTATAGCCGTGGTTCTCTATGCAAAAGAAATCGATTGCCATCAATTTGCGCGATTAATACTCGCTGCAAAGTAATGACCACCTGTGCTTTACACGAGGGAATTTTTCTTGTCGTACGATAATTTTTCGCAAATTGTTAAGTACGCAAATAATTATATAGGTAATGAAAGCATGACTATCATAACTCTCTCACTATTACTTATGAAAAATTGCTAAAGTTTTTTGTATTAAAAAAACCGCGAAGAGTGTAACGATATATTTTATACTTTTATACGGACGTTTTATTGAGATTTAAAATCGGCGCTGGGAATATCTACATGGTCATGGAAATTTTGTATAAAAGTATATTATTGGAAGTTTGGTAAACTCTCGAGTAAGAATCCCTTTGGAATCATCCTGTGGCGATTCTCTATTGAGAGCCTTGCTTTTTCGATAATGAAAAATGAATATCAATATCGTGGAACTCGGCCATTTGCTGCTACATAAGAGAATCCAAGTTTAATTAGTACAATTATCAAAGAAGACCTTCGTTTGCCATAAGGCGAATACACCGCGGAAAAATGAAGCAAATCTCTGCATATCGCTCCTAAATCTATGATATATAGATATACTATTATCTATCACTGTCTGCATATCTTATATTTATTTATATGGTGATGATTGATTGATTTAATTTATTTTCTCGTAACTTTGATCGCCGAATATTTTTATTAATATAATTCATTAATATTGGTTATTAAATATATTCTTTCTTTCTCTCTTAGCATTCTCGATCAGAAAAATTTATTTTCAAGTGTGGTATGCTAATTGAAAAAGAAGTGGTTTACTTCTGTGACGTTAATAATAAAATTTTTCTAACAATTTGTTTTTGGGCTTCACTTTTCTGCAATATATTCTTTTCGTTCAATGTATTTCTTTTGATGAGGAAGCGATATTGTCGATTTATGTATATCAGTATTAGATAAATCGTGGAAAATAAGTCTAGCTTTTCACCATGCGACGTGACTTTATCGATATTCCATATAAATATCTTAAGCGTTATGTAATGATATATACTTTTTGTATATTCGTATATCGTATACGTGATGTATGTGTGTATGTTGTACAGAGGATAAGAAGGGCGGTGTCGACCGGAGCAGCACGGTCATTGCCAAAGAACCCGAAGGTAAAGCCAACTCTCGAGACTGAGAAACGTTTTGATGTTTTAACTTCTTTTATGTATCACAACATATATATGTATATATATTATATATATAAAATTGGCGTATATATACATATATATATATTTTTTCTATTGTGCGTTACTTTGTAAACGTCGCGCGATTGTATTGGCCTCTCCCATCCGAGCTTTCAACGTTTAATTAAACAGAAAGTATCCTAATTAAACTTAATTGTTATACACTGACGTGAAGGAAAGGCTAGATATATGAGCCACTTGACGAAAATCTGAAAATGTGCGATTACATAATTGTAAAAGACACGTAATTCACTAATGCACCATTCTATATGATATTGTAATTTTTATCTTGTTTGTCTCGTAATATTCTTGTCTATATAATGTTTATGAAATTTTTCGTGTTTTTATCGGGACAATCGCAATCGGTCATCGATATTATCACGCATCGAGGACGAATATGCTTTTTTTTCTAGATAAAATTCGTATTCTCGTGATATATTTCGTGCATTATCAAACCCATACGGCACTTTGTCCAAGCGAACATGTGGTGAAAGATAATTCTACGTTGTCGCAGTTGACGTGTTCCCGAATAATAACCGATAAAGTCCAAAGTACGCGAAACGAAAATTATCTTTTGCAGAGAGATGGGCTGTTCTTGTTTTACGACTTTACGTGAATTCTTTTTTTATACAAAATATTAAGGAATACTTTTAATCTGACTTAAAGCTATTTAACCGTTGTTGCGGCAATCAGTGTTAAGAACTACCTGCCGACAACTAATGATTACGGCGATATCGTGCGGTTATGCAGCTTGCAATATCATGACGTCGCAACAAGCAAAATTTGGACATAGCGATTTGTGTTCTGCGTAGTATTTTACATTGTGTGCAAATAAACATAAAATCAGTTCTTTATTATATTAGTAATTTCAGCTGAAATTATTAATTAAATATTGAAACTAAATTACTCATTGAGGAAGTTGATTATTTGCAACATGTTAATATTATATTTGAAACGAATATTCTGTGTACGATGTGTGTAACAGAATTTTTAATTTATTTTAATATAAAATCTATATACATTATTCTTTAAAATTAAAAAGGTGATTTATAATAAATATGCCATTTGCCGTGTGTATATTTATATCGAGCTTGCTGCAGATAAAACTTATTGTTAGATACATGACAATTTACATGATCGCTTGCTTGAATTCTGACAAAGATCACGCGTCAGTGATTAACGCGATTATACCGAAGATCTTACAGCGGCTTAAGGAGGTATAACTATCAGGTCAAATCCAACTTATTGATTTGAAATTTTTGTGTAGTCTTGGAATGTGTATAATCTTACCGTATGTGAAATTGCAAAACGATTTGCCGTCGCGTTTCTGAGATATTCGCTTTAAAAGTTACAGAAATTGTATATATGTACATACCTATTATAGATATATTTCCTATGTAAATATCATATATTATGTGTCTTTGTTCCTATGCGGTAAAAATGAGTGAAATTTTTATGTTACACTTCTGTGACATCGAGAATTGCCATCACGGTTTTTTAATTTATTTTCAATTTTTAAATGATTTATTTAAGCAATATCAAGTATAAAAATGGGACAAAATTGCGATTTTACTGCTTTTAATTGCTTTTTCTGTCCCAACGATAACATGATAACATGTTGTTTATGAATCATTTCTGAGACTAGCTTTACGCTATTTAATCATGAAAACAAAATTATATTATATATATAGGAAACAGTCGTACCTCTTTAAATCGAATGGATCTCTCGCGATCTCTCGATGCGCGCAATATCGTATAAAATCTTCAACCCTTTTCATAAAGAGGAATTTATGAAAGGTCGTTAATCGTTATTTCTTCGCGTCCGTAAAAACGATCAGTTTCAGTTTCCGATGGGTTCAAGAAATCGACCACGATGCATGTAACGCATTTATCTCAATCCGATATCTACAATTACCCGCGAGATATTGGCGGAGGAAGGATGATCCGCAAGTATCATCACGGTTGGGAGAGGGCCGATTTCACGAGAGGCTCCGTGTCCAGTTTCATGCCCGAGCTTTTGCACCCTTTCTGTTGCCGCTTCTGCGAAATTGTATTGGCGGATTTACCGTCTCTCCTTTCGTCTCGTCGACTAACATTCCGGATAACTCCGGATAATTCTCTTTCTTCCTTTCTTTCTTTTTCCTCTTATGTACATGGGTTCCCTTCTAATCGATTTAAAATTAACCCCGTAGTCCAAACTGAGGATCCTCCTGAGCCCTCTTTTGATACGCTTCACGGCAGCGAAACTGCATCTCATAGCTAATGCGAGTGCAGCTAGAGATTATGTCTGATGGTGAATCATTGTGATTGACATTAATCAAACTGATCGTCGAATCCCACGAATTGCATTGTGTCGAAACGACATATTCTTTGAATCACTGTATTTAGACGTCTGTGCTTAATTGGACCGTGACGTCGATGACGCGGCTATTAATTTACTCCATTACCCCATTACTAATACGACTACTAATTCTCCTCCTTTCTACTTACTATAATAATTACATCATCTCGTATGATCAATGTATTGACTAATATATAGAAACGTGAAAGTGATTATGCTCACGTAAAAACATAATAATTTTTCAAATTGATATTTTACATATATGTATACGAAATGATGTAAATATCGTAAAACTTAAAAAAGGAAGGATCTTTGATTTTGTACGGAGAAATAAAATAAAAAACGTAACATTTTTAGCTTTAATTATTCTTACATCTATGTGATTATACAGATCACGCATACTTGAATTTGGGTTGGTTTTTTTTTTTTTTTTTTAAGAATCTTATCTACGATCAAAGCGAGTAATCAAGTTGTGTCGTTGATATTTATCATTTCGCAATTGTGGAATTAAATTAAGGTAACTAACTGAAATAAAAGCTAGTGATGATAAAATGACCAGCTAATATCGACGATAATGATCGATTCTGCATAGTCGGGCATGTAAATGTGTATAATGAAGTCGTTGACGCCAAATTAATTATAACTATGTCATAATAAAAGCGGCACGAAGGCGGCACTACAGTGATAATTAACTCCATTTATAATTCCAACTAATTGTAAGTAACGCGGAGAGCTTACTCTCAGATGTAAGCTCAGGCGCGGATGGTTTAAACTTATGTAAAATTAATCACGCAGTCGAAACAAAGCTGGATTCGATCCTTAGAATTCTGCAACGATAATTAAACATCTCATTTCATCTTATTGTGTGCAATAATATTTTACACGTCTCACCTGGATCAATAATATAGAAAAAGTATACAGAGGGTTTGTTATCGGCGCAGATATTATTTTCAGAATATACATATACGTGTCTTGATTTTTCCGCATTTCAGAATTTACACTGCGTTATGTGATCTTTTTCGCATTGTTTCTTGCGTAATATGAGGAACTTTTGAAATTTCGCTTTTGTATTTTCAACGAACTCGACAGAAATTTTGACAAGTTTTCATTGACAGTGTACACGAATAAACATTGTTTTTCTTTTTCTTTTTTTTTCACCAAATCGACGAATGTCCCTGCGGAAAGCATCGCGGCTCCACTCCGCCTCGCGCGCGCTTGAAACGTACTGTCAACAAAAATACCTGGCCGCTTGGCATTACTTGAAAATAGATCGGGGCAGCGGTTCAAGACGTCGTCGTACGTCCGACTCACCTCGCAAGTGAATTAAGTCGCGCTCGACAAAAATTTGCCTCTCGATTTTGGGTTTTACACCGTGCCGGTTATTTCGCAAATATTTGCCGATGTTACGAGAGGGATTTACTTTCGTCTCCTCGCAAAAGTTAATTTTTATGCATTTGATATTATGCCGTTATTATGATATAACGTCTTGTGCCCTCCGCGGGTGATTTAGTGAAAACTTTCTACATTCAACATTATAACGATGTCGGATAATACCATACCTAGCTCGTCTAAGTACACGGAGAATTACGGTGAGTCTCTGGAGATTTCGGTTCTGCATTACATTTCGCTGTAATTTTGTTACGTATATGTATATATATATGTATATTTGTGTCCGTCTCATACAATTATACTTTGCCTTCGTGTTGGTGTTTGTTTGCTTAATATCAGATAATCGGCAGTAAAAATTCTCGACGTAAACGCTTTTTCTTCAAGAATTTGTTCTGGAATAATTTAATAAATAGCCACTTCTGCAACGCTTCTTTATTTATCTTACAACGAATATCGAATACTTTATTTTATTTAACTTCAAATACCTTCGCGCGCGCCCATGAATTAAACTTTTGTCAAAGTCCTCTTGAAAATAAATTTACGCTTATCTTCAAACTTAAATCCTGAATTATCGATTCTTCAACAAGTACAGAATAAAAAAAAGTCTACTCTGAAAATGGCTAAATTGGCAGATCAAGTATGCGAGAAGTGAATCTAGAGTGTTTTGTATACCGATCGTTGCTGATCTATATCAATTGCGAACTGCTATATTAATCCAGAACAATGTCAATGTGCAAAAGAAACTTTCGTTGCGGTTAAACGCTACGTGCAATTGGATCATGATTATATATATATATATATATATATATGAGCGCGCTTCTAGAATTCTATTTCAAGACAAATAAACTTTGTCTAGGACGCACGAGCGAAAATTTACGCGGGATCACATTCTCGTTTCACTTATACAAGGCCATTGCTATACGCAAATAATTGACGCCGTTGACTTCTCTCTCTTACTTTTTCTTTTCCCATAATCTATATTCTATGACAAACATTGATCCCGACCATTTAATAAATTGAATTTTCTTCTTTTGCTCTTTAAACAAATTTCTTCAACTAATTCTTCTGCTAACATAAAAATTTTCTCATTTTACCGATTCTGTGCTTCTGTCTAGCCTTGAAGGAATATTTCTCCTTCCTAAAAACTAATTCTAGTGTATGTTTATCAAGATATTTGTCAGGCTGATGTTGCTCGATAATGCTAAACCCGTTTACAATTAACATAAATTAGCTCGATAATAACTTTATGTCCCCGACCCGATCCAATTAGCGAGATGTGGCTTCGCGACTTTGCATTGTTTCGAACGCGCCCTTCGTAATAATTGATCGATGCTCAAGGTTTGCTCTCTCTCTCTCTCTCTCTCTTCGTACGCTTTAGGGGATGTCCCAGAGCGTGTAATAAATAACGATTCGATAACGATTCGTATGTTTCCTCTGTATCTCTTTGCGCATCATTTTTGATATTGCGGCCTTCAAAAAAGTCGTAGATCGCGTCGTGACAACAGTCGCCTTGCAGAATTTGCTTCTTGCCTTTTGTGCTTTGTGACCATTTCCGTTTTTCACCCGTGTTGTTGCTGATTGGTGCGCTACACCTCTCGAAAAGAAATCCCCCTCCGAAACAAAAACTCTTGGCTCGTCCCAAGGTACACCTCCGAGCAGTCCCGCGGCAATGTCCGCGTTCTCCAGGGCGGTCAGTGCGGCCACAACCATGGTGAACAAACAGGTCCCGAACCAGACCCAGACTCAGACTCAGACTCAGACCCAGGCTCAGGCCCAGATGCAGGCCCAGATTCAGAATATGGGCAACCCCCTCGGAATTGCCGCGGTTCTTCTACAAGGGGCCCAAGGTAAAAGAATTTAGACTCAATAGGTGGTGGAATTTAAGGTAAACCGAGTCGTCAATACTTAATTTTCAATCCTATTTGCGGCCCTATGATCTTAGGGAATTGTTTTAAATTATTCCCGAGATGAAAATTTATGCCGATTGTATATTTAAACTTCAAGAAAAATAGATTTGCATAGAATCTAAATTATTATTATTTTTTCCACTTTAAAGTCTATGAATTTAAAGACAAAATACTTCTCTTGGTATCTTTGGATCTCATCCTGCTTACAGATTTCGAGTCTATCCATTCAATAGATAGTGAAATTTTGCTTAAATCGCATTGAGAGAACAGTGTAGCCGAAAGAATCGTTTGCTGATAAATCCGATCTTCCGGATGCAAAACTTTTAAAATTGACTGTTCTCTCATCTCAATGCGAAAAAAATATTCTCTCGTTGTACATGAGATACTTTTCAAATTCGATCTCTCGATCTCGCGTGTGAAATGATGATCTGAGAGAATGGTGTGCTTGAGAAGGAGAGGTGACGAGTCGAATGCAAATCGCTATATCAAATTAAATTTGCTATATATTTTTTAATCGCATTTATCAAATCGTAACCATAAAAATAAGATAGTTGTGATAGCCTAACATTTGTGTAAACATTTCTTTGTCGTGTTCAGGGATCATTTTACAACGTAGAACTTTTTTCAACAAACATTTTTCGGAATTTTTCTCAATGATCCTATGTTTATAGATTATAGATCAATATTCAGGAATCACCTGCCATGTTGTAATCTGAATGGGAAAAGGGAAATAAGAGAAATATGATAAATATGAGCTTGCGTTAAGATTGGAGATAAATCGAAAATATGAACGCTTAATATATGGATATGTTAGCTACAAATAATATAACATCGTATGTGCGTTATCGATCGCGGCTCGCTCGAGTTTTTCAACTTTTTGAATAACAGAAGCATAACTTTTAAATTGTCTTGTGCTTTACGAAAAAAGATTCCATGGACTCGTTCCGTAGAACAATTGTCGCATAATGTCGCAGTCTCTCTCTCTCTCTCTCTCTCCCCCCCCCCTCTCTCTTCATTCCTTTTCCATTTCTCTCTTTCTTTCTCTCTTTCTCTACTCATGTCGCAGGATAAGATGTAGGCACATTTGTACACAGGAAGGAGATACTAAAACGCAATTAACGGCGGTTTGATCAACAAATCGGTAAGGTTACCCAAGTCTAATGACCCATTTCTGCTTCCACGCTTTATCGAGATTCTTCGTAGAGAGCACATATACAGTATAGACACACGTATATATACATGTAGTACATACCCGACGCGTAGCAATAATCCCTGATAAAACGAGGACGAGGCAGAAATCGGTCTAGCCATTTCTGCTTTAGAGAGCCGCAGCATGATTTGAAATTTATTATAAACAAGTTTTTCTCTTTTTTAATTAGATATATAATATATACTTTCGCGAGATTCGTTACAATACGTTCCTCGCTTTACTTGCACTATTTTTCTTTTGGCGTTCATGCTTTCTCACGCCCTTTAGTTTTACCCGACAGCTTGTCCGTTTTTCTCGCGTTTGTCATACATTCACGTTGCACATCCACACACGCATTCGGTGATTTTTTTTTTAGACTTTAGATAAGGTCCTCAGCCGACGATCCTTCCGTGAGAGGTACGGCGAAAACGAGAGACAAGCGAGCTTTTCTCTTCACTCGTCGCTCTTCGCTCTTCGCTCTTTGGTCTCTGCTCGACATATTTACATACGTAGACAGTATTGTCTGACAAATAATCGATTCATTCTGTGAGTAATCGATTGACCGCGGACGATCGTTCGATCGGTGATTTTCCTTTACTTTTTCCAAATTTTATCCCTCTTTGTCGGACAGGACTCGGGCGGTTATAAGTTATATAAAATACACTGATTCGCGTTCGCCGTCTCGTTCTTCCGGCGATATATCACTCGACGACTCCCTCGCTCTGCTGCTCTTTCGTCAGATCTTTATTATTTACGGATTCGAGCGTCGGGAATAGACGACGCGATGATCGATCGCGTTTTACACCATATCGTCAGTCACATTCGTTCCCGTTGAATTCTGCAAGTGGAATGAGTTTGATGAGCAAGTAGAAACAGACGAACAGCAACGACATATACATACGAGACATAAACGACATGGGGGGAAAAAAACTAATATCAACACGTTTGATGCAATAAATTTGTCAAATAAAATGTTTTTTTGTAGCCAACTGCTATATATTTGCACTAGAATTTCTTATTCGTACATATTATCGGAAGATTCGGAAGTATATTTTATTTATTAATGTAATACTCGACATGTAAGTCGAAAATCATTATTATTATTCGTCGTCATGAATTCTCGACATAAATTGTCTCATATATAGGTCATTAAAATGCTGTTACGCGTTTAACATTTTGTAATTAAGTTTCACAATGTTTATTATAAATTATAAAAATTATTATTTATAGCGATATAGATTATTATCTCTTTCCGTCTGTTTTTTTTTTTTAATTATTATGTAAGTTATTATGTGTAAAGTAGTAAATTTTCTGGACAACAGGTAACTTGGTTAACTTAAAATTGACTTAAAAATTTATTCAAGAAGATCTTGAAGCAATCATGAACGTTTTCATTAATCGACAATTTTAACATGTAAATAAATCAAATATTGTGCACGCGACTAATTTTAAGATATCCTGTTTATTGTGATTTTTCCCATTAGTCTTTGTAGTCGTTGTACAAAATATAAATCGTAGAAAGGGGAGAATTCGCGAAAGACGAGGAGCACAGTTCGAGCCGATCTAGAGAGCATCGCCGGTCTAGAGAGCGGTCGGACGCGACGCAACGGGATCAGACACGACACGACATGACGCGACATGCAAAGGCTTCTTTGACGTTGACACTAGCTCGTGTTTGGTTGGTTGATTGCATGACTAGCTGGCAGCGCAGGATGCGGTAGCAGCAACGGTAGCAGCAACAACAGCCAGAACAGCCAGGTCGGCGCATCGCCTTCGTCGCCAGCCAATGTCAGCCACCAATCGAATGGCAGCAACGAGCCAATAGCATGGCGACGCCGGGATTCCTCGTCCATCGGTCTGTAGCACGATAACTTGGCACGTTCCCTTCCGTCTTACAATTAATACTCTTTCCTTCTTCCTAGAGGGTGGAAACGATCCTTTAATTCGATAATAATTGTCGATCGTCACTGCATCCTATTATATAATTCAATCGGTTGTTCTTGACCGTCATTAGAGTTACATATTATGTATCGCGCAGTTGACTTTATCCGTCAAATTATCATAGCATACATTTTCCGTCTATTTTTAGTTTTGGTCACTCGAATTCCCTTATCAATTCTTATTCAAGTTTGCAAGATCGCTCGATCGATCATTTCGACGATTAGTTGCTTCTTCTTGTTAAGCTCTTCGATTACATTCTATTCTGTTGGCGATATTGTTCGCCTCGCGGCAAAACTGTTTGCAGTGTTTGCACGTGTGCTATAAATGGCAATAAGATAACGTTTAACGAAATGCCGGGGAATACTATCACGTAGGATATTTACGAGACACGGTTAAACAGAAGTATTATCCGAAAACCACGCGTTCATTCGCGTCGTCTATAAATAATCGACATTAATGTTCCTTATGATTTATGGCTTTGTGGGAAATGTGTCGATTACGTTTTCTCTGCGTCTGCGAATAAAACTAAATGAATGTGCAAAAATAATGGGATTAATTACAACTACCAGCCTGTTTGGAGATCGAGTTCAATTTACGATCGACGTGATGACTGCTGTAACAACGTTACAGTAAATAAACATGAACAACAAATACATTTGATGCGATTGATATAAGCGAAAATTAATTGACGAGTGAAATTGTATGTGCTCGGAAATCATTTTTGTCAATGTGCTCTGGTATTGTTCGTCCCCCCCCTCCCCCTAATCTGTTTGCTTCTGAAATCATTTTTAAACTTAATAAAATCTCGCGCTATACATATGTATGTTGGGAGATGCAATTAGAGAATTGCAATTGCGCTTGTCCGAAAATTGTAATTGCACTTGTTTTCCATTTTCGTAATGGATTCCTTATTGGACACGAATTTTAAACGGAAGATATCAACGATAATAGTAAATTCAATGCCGTGCGGTAAGTTTATTTTTTTATCGGGTGAAACTCGGGCTTTATCCGCGTTTCTTCGCTACATCGCACCGGTAAAACGAAGAAGAAACAAAAACATAAAGATACAATCCGAGCGTATCGGGAAGATTTCCAAGCAGCCCTCAACGCGCATAAATTTATCTTTTCCACCCTCTATCCCTTTTACTCGCAATTGCGACTTATCCCGGTTGTCGTTGAGCCGATACCTCGCAAGCTCGATTCAATCCGACGGAGAAGCTTCTCCGGCTTCTGGGATATTACTACTCCTGGGATGTCACCTTGACCGGCATTATGTCAAGTAACTGCCGCTTGCGCGAACCAGACAATTGACATTAATGCGATTGTCATGCGCGTTGATACTTAAATAGCGCGCTCGATGACGATGAGATTAACGATTCGAATGCATTTGAATGCAGACAAACGCGCGCAACCAGTATTTTCGAATACCGTGCATTATATGAACAGGAAAGGCAAATTTAGGAATTAAATGGAATTGGAGATTGTACCAAATCCCACGAATATTGATATTCCCATACAACGTAACCCAAAGCAATAAAATTTCAAAGAACAATTGATACGCGAGGATCTGGGTATCGCGCTCGATTTATCCAAAATTCTCTTTATTTATTATAGATATATCTTTATTTAAACATCATTCTTTCTTAAGTCTTTTAAGTTCCATGTATATTCGATATACTTTGGCATCGCCAACTGACCGAAATTTCTTCAAATATGAAGAAATTTCGTATTCACGAAGCTTTCGAGTTATCGGCACTTCTCTTCCGCGAGATTATTGTTCACGATCGGCGTTGTGTTACCAGTTTGTTTCTGTTTGTGTCTCTGTGTGTTTCTGCATGCTGCACTGTGTGTTTCGCGTACCGCCTCGTGATCGCGCGTCTTGTGTGCGCCTGCATGCACCTACCCCGCAAAAAAAAATGCAGAACGGGAGGCACAACGGATGAGTGATGCCGGCCGACACGTGTCCCGGATGGGCAGCATCCTCGACGAGGATCCCGAAGACGGTAAGAGAACCGTCGACGCCCGTAAACTCGGGGTAAACGCGAGGGAGAGAAGCACGCAGCAACCACCATGCTGGAGCCCCACATCTTGCGGTTTGCTGTGAAACTCGCGTGGGCCGCCTCGTGTTTCCTTTAAATATTTTCACAGGGAATATTTTCACGGGAACACTGAACGAAAAAGAGCAAAAAAGAAAAATACTTATATCGTAACGTAAACGAAAAGTTTCAAGATTAGAAAGTCTTAAAATATTAGAGAATTTGGCAAAGTGACGTGTTTAAATAAACAGAAAAAATATAACAGTAATATTGTTTTTTAATTAATGGAATATATAGTTGTTTTTATGAAACCTTTTATGTCTAACGAGATGATAATTTTTTGGGAGATATAAAAATCGACTTTTACAAATAAAATATCTTGCTATCGCATTTATCGACTAGTTCAAAAAGCAACTTTTTTTTTACATAGGAAGAATTCCATTTTTTTCCAGTACTTCGATTTCGTTGCATATGAGGTTTTATAAGAAACAATCGTAATTCATCAATTAATAATGCATCAATTAAGAGAAACAGACGTCTCTCTAACTAAGAAGTCCCAGCGGAAATCCTAACGGAAAAATTAAAAAATAACTAAAATTAATAAATTAATTGATATTTTTATTTTTTAGGTGATTTTTACAATTTTTAAGTGTGTAGATTTAATCTGGTGGATATCTGATCGATATTACGATAGATATATTCCAAACTTCCATTCATCATATTAATAGATGGATCGAATTCCCTTGATTACGCTTCATCCCATCCATCATATCGTATATTCAACATAACGCTGACTCCATGCATCGCAAGCAAGGAGTAAGTAACCGACTGATCAGACCGAGACGTCTGCGCATACGTCTGCGTTTACGTTACCTACCTACCGATTTACATCACAATGAGATTCGATATTCACATCATTATTTCTGAAAAATAATTTTAATCGGCTTTCTTCATTTACTGTTGAATAAATATACATTTCATGATATCTTTCACGTAAAATAAATTTATTTTCTAGATATGCGATCGGTTCGATAACTGAAAAATGTGGCATTCGTAGGTTCGCTTTTTGGCAATAGACTATTTTAAATCTGAAGTAATGGTGGCCTGATAAGCCATATAAATACACCATATAAAAACGTAATACACGTATATGTATATTTATAGCAAGTTGGAAATTGGTTGACCTGACGCTCCAGCGTTTGCTGGAGCTAAATTGTAGTTAATACCTGATCGGATCTAATCCACGAGCCGCGGTAACGTGGTTAAGATTCTGGACGTGTATTAGCGTCACGATCGAAGCCTCTTGCTGATATACGCTACGGCAACTTGAAACGTCTCGCAATCGTCCTTTATATAATTTGCGTTCGCGTGCACGCATACCGATTGCGTTTAACTTGAAGCATGGTGATCGTCTTAATGGAGGGGGCAGGAGGATCCATTCTAATCTATGTGTCATGTTGCATCTAAACTGAAAAATGATAAAAAACGATAAATATGGAAAGCATGTCTGCGTTTATTTATAGCGTTTATACATAGTGCCCCATGTATGCACTATGAAAAGAACAGTGCTGTAACATCGGTCAGCGATAATATCTAAGCAAAATCTAATGCAATATTGCAAACGCGATTGGACGACGGAAATGGCAAACCAGAAGAAAGATGAAGAAAAAATGGATTATGATAAGAACTTTCGGGGGAGACGGTTAATCCTTTCAGACGATATCATACGTGAGGATTAAGCTAGTCTTTATATTTCGATGGAATTAAAAATCGAGAGATGTTATATGCTAATTGTACTTCCGTGAATGCTAAGCTTCCATCATGAACATTTCGTGATTACATGCCATTATGTGTTATTCATTATTTATCTTTATTATTTTAATCTTTGATATAAACTGGAATAGATTCAAGTGCGATATAAAATGGATTGCCATATTATTGTGTGTGTGGTGTGTGTGTGTGTGTGTGTGCGTGCACACACACACTCACACACATACACACACACACACACACACACATATAAAATTGACAAGGTACATTGGTAAACTTGATTAAATATACATATAGTTGACGAAATTCTGTGCGTGTTACTCGCAGAAACGGACACTTAAAACTTATAAAGCAGTTTGACATGGACGAAGCTTAATCCTCTTCGTGTTTGTACAGCAGCTTGAGTATTGCCTTGAAAATTATATCCGTCTTATCCATTTTTTAATACGAAAGGGATATATATATATATATATTGCTTGTAGACATAAGAATCGTGTGTCCTATCAAGACCTGCAGCCAGCTTTCAACCAACTCTCAGTGCTCAGGTAATGTGCGAAATTACGTCGTACGTAAGCGACAAATCGACCAAGGAAAAATAAGTCGGAACGAATGGAGAAAGTACTTGTACTCTCTTGGACTCGTTAGTTTTATTTAGGTTATTTAGAAATTTGCCAAAGGAAGCATATTGCCAGAAAAAGAGCTAATTGTATAAGGCCGAATTGGACTTAATTTTTACGAGTTTCTTCATATACTATTTTTAATATAATTAATAATTACAGGAATTACTTATCTCCTGATAAATTCTTGTAAAGCACTTCAATTCTTCTTTAACGCAATGTGTTTTTCCCTCTCTCTCTCTCTCTCTCTCTAGAAGCGTTGCTGATTTCGTTACACAATGTCGTAGTTCGCACGGTTCGCAATACCAAAATACAACCGAATATTTTGGCCGAAATATGATCGTGTATCGTAATTTATATAATATAATTTATAGTTATATTTTTTATAGCTCATAGTTTTTACGAAAGAAAGACTACGAAAGCGGTAATAATTTATTAACGTATGTAACGCGATGCAACCGCTGTTGCGAGAGAGGGAGATATATATATATATATATATATATATATATATATATATATATATATATATACATATAAGCGCGTTACTATCATTTCTCGGGATCTGATTACGAAGAAAAACTTGATCCTAATTCCGATCGATCACTTAGATCGCATACATTATTTTTATTGCGTCAAGAACAGCGATATTGAAAAAATTGCTGATTGCTTGAAACATTTCTGTCCTGAGCGAACCTTATAATCTCATAACTACGCTCTATGGCTTATCGAGTGGCTTACCGAGTATCAAATGAGCAAAGTTTGCGATATTCTCAGCTCATGTAATCTACACAATTGCTGCCGCGTAATAGTAAAATGTATAGAGCTGAGCGGAAGGAGAGTGCGTTATGCGTAATACGCGCGCGATGATAGATATATTATATCCCGGAGACAGATCGATCGGAGACCAGGATCGTTAGCTTCGTAATAGAATATCGGAGATGCGGTAAAGTTTAATTATAGTTAGGGTAGAGAAAGAGGACACGTAACGTATTGTAGTAAAACTGGCGGTTGTGCGATGGTGGTAGTGGTATCCTAGAAATCCTAGAAAAGTTAGTACAACAATTCATCGCCAAAGTGACATTTTTCAACTGTTTCCGTTACGACTGATTACGATATATTATTTTTCACTGTGACACCTCTCGTACCGTTGTTTTGGTGCGATCACGTTTATTTCGTACGCAAGTAACCTGGCAAGACGTTGCCTTTAGGAATCAAGCTCCTCGAAATTTAATCGTTATTCTCAAATCCGTCTTGTGGTCATTTAAACAAGCCATTCAACTCATAGCTTGTAGCTTATAGCTTATAACTTGGCTATATGTGCTAGTTTCAAAAAGGACTTAATCGAATGTGAGGTCTTGAATTTCTCTCTCGAGAAAAGTTGAAAATCGACGAGAAATTAATGGATCTAATTCTAATTATCTAATAATAGATATACTCTCGTACACACACACACACACACACACACACACACACACACACACACACACACACACACACACACACGCACACGCACACACACACACGCACGAAAAGACAAAAGACGAAATACGAAATATAATCTGATGGTCAAAGACGCGAAATAATCGAAATAATATACGCCGCGATCTCCGGACGGTTTCCAAGTCTTCCCGTGGAACTTTGCTTCGACTGTTGAAGCGGCATCTAAGGAATGATCACAATTTTCGTGCACATAATTGCTGGTCTATGACGTAAGTAACATCGACGAACGCACCGTGGTCGTTAGATTAAACGGTACAGTCAAATATTAATCTATTCGTAGGCGATTCAAAGGCTATACTATATCTTTAATTTAGACGTCCATAATGTACGAAAGTTTTTATAAGAAGGAGAGATAATTTGCACGGAATACAATACCAAAGAAATCGTAATAACAAGGAAATGTCCAGTGATCTTTTTTCGTCTAATCGCTAATCCAACGACCGGCCGTTCGTTCGTAACGAAATAATTGAGACAATTTACTTATGAAACATCTCTATGAGGAGAACACGAACGCGATCGAAAAGTCAGAAGGTTCGCCGCGTGAGGTGTTGTGGTATAGATGGATGCGCTTATTGAGTGAATGAAGCGACAGCTTCATGAATGAGCCTGTTGGGTAAGGCCATTGGAGAGAATAGCAGAAACGCGAGACACGCGCTGCGCGCTGCCAATCGCCAATTTGGCAACTCGAGCTACTCTCTTGGATTTCAGCCGCTCAGCCGCTCAACCGACACGAAACGACCGTTGTCGAATTGTCGAATTAGACGCGATCGTGCGTTCGCGTGATTTCGTAATCACGAATCATTGAGAGCGCCAAGGAGCGGCCTGATGTTGGCCAAGTGGACCAAGATAGGGCTCGCTTGTATCAGACGAGCCTCTTCATCAGATCGGCCTCGCAGAACAATACGAGAGAGTGTCTTGTATTTTTATTTTAATATTATTAGTAAACTATCGCGTGCGCGCACGCGTGTTAAGGCAAACTATCTTATTTCTTATTTTCCGTACATTTTATGTATCATTCATCTTATATAACGGTTTATTATAATCGATTAATTATACAATAATATAGATATAATTTTCCGCGAGTCTCTTTGACATACGAGTATGTATATATTCGATATTTGATGAAATTATTCGTATTTAATTGTATAACAGCTTTAATGTTGCTACTATTTAGACATTTTTTTATCTATATAGTATCAAAGTCGAGTATCAAATCGAGAGTCAAATGCTCATCTCTTTCGAGATCCCATTGCTCCAATTGGCGACTGAAATTTTCCAAACTGTTGATCGTCTCGATTAGGCTGATACGTTGATTTGCTCTTTGATGAAAATCCGATTCGCGTATATAGGTACGGGAAGCTAATTATTTGCGCGAGTGTGGCTCATCGTTCCTGTACACAACCGGGAGCACAACCGCGCAATGGTGTAGGACTTTAGAAAAGTTGACGAAAAGTTTAAGTGCATGCGACTGTGTTTGCGCCGTAAAATGTATCGGTAAGCCCAACAGGCGTGCCGGTCGCCTCGATATGGACCAATTGACTCATTGATCTATTGACGATTCCAGCACGCCGACAGGAAATCATCAAGATGACCGAGCAGTTGATCGAGAGCATCAACACCGGAGATTTCGAGGCATACACGTAAGTAACGTGATATATACATATATATATTTGTTTATTAAAAGAAACACAAAGAGCCGTTCTCTACTCTATATGGCTGCTATAGAAAATTGCTGATCAAGTTTACGATACGTATAGATTTTTCCTGACATCAACCAGGAAAAATTTATTTCAGATTATTTAAAGGATACTCAAATAAGAGGAAATGTTGGAAGAAGTAGAAAGATTCAAAATGTTAAATATTAAGTTTTCGTTGAAAAAAACTTGTTTATTCGATGAAGCTTTTTACGTGGATATTAATATTTTAAAATATTTTGTCATACACACACATTTATGTTTGTTAACCACTATTACTGTATTTGCATTTGATCAGCATGTATCACTTAAAATTGAGTCTGGGAATTGATGATTAATTTGGTAGAAACATTAGCCGATTTCCCCGATAATATATATGTGAAAGTATATATATATATGTATAGTATATATATGTGAAAGTTGATTAAAAGGATTACTGAACGAATGCAAATTCGACGAGTATGTTGAAGGTGTGCAACAAGTGAAAAGTTGTCAGGCTTGCAAACAAACTCGCTAATTTCTAATCGTATTTAAAAACGAAAAACATTTGATTGCGAGATATTCGACAACTGTGCAGAAATTATCATCGCAGTTACACTTTTAAGAGCAGAACTGCCAGCTGAAAGAGAGAGAGAGAGAGAGAGAGTGAGAGAATAAATATGTAGAATATTTATATGTGCTTTCACTTGACACAAATTTCCATTATCAGCACTACACATATATATACTTTTTGCTCAACAATTTGGTATAAATCATGCTCTCTGCTGCCGTATTTTTGGGTGACATTAAATTTTTTCTGCCTTTTCAAAGGTTTTCTTTTAAAGAATTTTTTAAATAAACTGATCGTTAAACTATTTTTCGCGCGCAATTATTCGCTTTTTTCCCCTCTGTCCCTTCTTGCACAAACACTGTAGATTGAGAGATTGATTGGTTTTTTCAACGGAACAATTTTTTATTTTATTGATTTATTCCAAAGAACGTACTATTAAAAAATGTTATGATAAAAACAAAAATATCATTATATAATTATTATAATCCAACATACTTTATAATCTCTTTTCGTGTTTCCAGGAAAATCTGTGATCCACATCTGACCGCGTTCGAGCCGGAGGCTCTAGGTAATTTAGTCGAGGGAATGGATTTCCACAAATTTTACTTTGATAATGGTAATTACGACTCGTTTGCATCATCGTTAATCTTCGCGTTTGTCGTTCACTGTGTATTTAGTAGCAGCGTATTTTGGCAGCACACGATTAATACAACGCTAAGTTTCAAGTTTTACGTTTGTGAATTAGCCGATCGTTTAGCCGATAATGTGATATCACGCATGCTGTATAAATTTTAGGAAAGTAACTTTCGAGACCATAGCAACTTTCGCGAGAAATCTTCTCTTACCCTTTTGGCGTTATAGAAGCTTGTCGCTTCGCAAAACGAAGCTGCGAATGTATATGAAATGTTGGCTGCTTACCGCCATTTTGTCGTTTATTTTTGGCTACTTTGTAGTTTGTTTATGAAAGAATCGTCAATAAATATTATATTTTGTGCATGTTTCATACGTCCATCGTCATATTCCGATGGATTTATTTTTAGAAAGCAGAGTATCCGCTTACACAAATTTACTACTTTATCGTTTGATAAAAGTAGGTACAATGTACGAGTATACACAATGTTCGTAGCTAGTTGGATATTATAAAATAATTCTTTATAAAATATTTCGACTCGTAATTGCTTTTTTACCTTTTATTATTTTTGTTATTGGATGAAATTATCCGATTTGCAACGATAAAAGTTGCTCCAAATACAAGTGTAGCCTCAATATTAATCGTTCTGCTCGCAACATTCTTTAAATCTAAACGGACGATCGGCCGATCGGTGCATGCGTGCTTGTCGTCGCAAAATTGTCTAAATTACCATTAATCCAGCTTCTTGCTGCATTTACCTTTAATACTGATTAACGGGACTAGATGGAGGCACGTCTTTTGCATACGAAATTGTAGATCGCTGAGGATTCTTTAGAGACCATATACGTTATTTGGGTCAGAGACGTTATTTTTTCAGAACGTTTCGCACTTGTGAAATTTATGTAGAAATTTAATTTTTTATATAGACATAAATTTATAGATAAGAAATACTTTTATATATTCGATGCGTAATAAAATATAAAATTATTATAATATTAATAAACTTTGAATCAGTATAAAGCAGATTAAGCTTTTTGAAATTTTGTCATTCTTTTTACAACTGTAAAATCTGAAAAGTTAGGATTTTGAAGATTAATTAAAGCAGATTATCTCTATTCTTAGAATATTTATCATTATAGTTAAAACACACCAAGTAATAAAGAATTACACATGCCAAAGTGCTGCATAAAAAATTGATAACGAGAAAATATATTTCTGTGAAATGAGTTTCTTGGGTGTTTACAAATTTTCTTATACTTTGCGATTCTGTGATGGAAATTTAGATTTTATGAAAATGAATAGAATTAAATTTCTGTTGTAATGAATAAATCAAAAGATTTTGCATGAGAAATTACAAAAAGTTCTCACGTAGCGGAAAGCTTGCTTGGCTCTGTGTAACGTAGAATTTTCTATACAATTTTGATTTGTCGGTCTTCCTATTTTTCCTTATTTTCCGCGGTACTCACCACAGACGGTAATAATTGGTTTTTCTCTCTCTCCCTTTCTCCCCTCTGCTCCCTTTCTCTCTTTTTCTCTCTTTTTCTCTCTCTCTCTCATTCTTCTGTTCTTTTTTTTTTGCAATATTTTGACATTGTAAACAGCTTTTACATCGCGCGTTAATAAATATCACAGTCTTCGAGTAACTTTTCACTTTGTTTCTCGTCAATACTCTAAGCAGTTCTGGGGAAAAACTGTAAGGCTGTCAATACGACGATCCTGAATCCCCATGTCCATCTGCTCGGCGAGGATGCCGCTTGCATCGCGTATGTCAGGCTGACGCAATACATGGACAAGTAAGTAAATATTACAAAAGTGAAAAGATAGAAGATAGTTAAGCGTGATCTATACGCGGCCAAAGAGATAAAGAAAGCCCATAATTTGTCCATATTTGCCTTTGTATTATGTGTGGTCTCTCTTATAAATGATAGTTTTTAATTTATTCTTGTTTAACCCTCCGAGGCTACACCTCTTTTTTTAATACGCCCCGGCTACACTGGGGTGGTCGCCACCCAGACGGATTCAAAGTCTCATATAATTCCAATTAATGCACCTAAAAATTCATGAAACATCTTAAGAGTGTTGTTCAAAAATATATATGCAGAACCCGAAATGTGCTCGATAAACAAAAATATTGTCATTTTTGGTCACGATAAGAAATATACACCGAGGTCACACCTGGGTGGTCACCTCCCCTGTAATAATTTTCAAATGTTTACCAAGCATAACTGACATGGCTTATAAAGCCTATCTTAAAAATATCGGGCTCTGAATTTTTGTCGGGGTGGCCGCCATGCCACCCCATGTGGCCTCGAAGGATTAAAACTCTTGAGTTAATATTCAAGGGAGAAAAAAAATATTCTTCCTTCTCAGTTTCGACAATTGTTCCGACGAGGTTCCGTTTTTGTACGTGTTATCCTATAATTTTCATTTTCTCCGTGCTGAAGATGGTAGATATGTTTCGCAAAATATATGATTCGTAATACATCGATACGTAATACGTAATACGTAATGCGTAATACGTAATACGTCTCGTAGTTATATAACGGCTTATTGTTAGTCCAAGTTGCGTGTAGTAACGTGTGGACATTTCCTTCGGTTTGATCCACAGACAAGGCGTAGCGCATACCCAACAAAGCGAGGAGAGCCGCGTGTGGCACAAGAGGGACAACAAGTGGCAGAACGTACATTTCCACCGAAGCGCGTTGACAGGCCCATCTCCGTTCTCTTTCAACCACAAATAAATCGGCCAAGAGGACTGCCCTGCTGCCGCTCTCGGTGAATGCTCGTTATTCCCCGATCGAGCGCGAATGAATTAACGAATGTTAGGAATACTCGACGGAGCACAACCGGAGTATCCGGGCATCCTCCCCACACGAAACATACACGTACACAAAGAGACGGAGTTACAGGAGAACACACCACACACACACACACACACACACACACAACGACGTAACGCGCGGCGTACGCTATAGTGAAACACGAATACAAACACATTTACATATAGGAAACCAAACCGCGATTAAACCCGACCGAACCCACAGGATATGGCGCTCGCGCCGGCATGTGTTACTCGCTCCAGTACCTACTCCAGCGTACTTACTACCTATATTTACGCCTTTACGCGTGCACCGCGTCACGTGTGCCTCGGAGCCTCCACGAGGGAACTACGCGCGAATCATTGGGAGCGCGAAAAAAGAGCAGAGTCGGTCGATCGATTGTTTGACGAGCACCGAAGACGCGACGTAGACCCTGTTCATTGTCATGTCGTGTTACAACGAACACGGTTACGGCAGAGAGAGAGAGAGAGAGAGAGAGAGAGAGAGAGAGTGTGTGTGTGTGTGTGTGTGTGTGTGTGTGTGTGTGTGTGTGTGTGTGTGTGTGTGTGTGTGTGAGGCGGAGGACAAGGGAAATTTTTGGGCTGCACATGCGCCGGGACATCTTCGATCATCTTCGTTCCACCGGCATCTCAACGTCGTCCGTTTTGGTTTCGCAGCTCGCGACAACACGCTTTTCCTCGACGTTCTCGATCCATCCCGGGATTCTCCGAAAATAAAATTATGATATGGAGACATCGAGTCGTCCAGTTATCGCGTAACGAAGAGATAATGGAACCGCAAGCGCACTCAAATTCGTCTCGATATTGGGCTCGACAACGTCGTCGCTACCACGATTATATAATTGATCGAACGAATGTGAACGATGTCGGAGACGGAAAGCGGAAGACGAACCAAGAAAGTTATGAAAGTCACAAAAATTTGAATGCCAGAAAACATATATAAACGTTAATAAACAGAGTCGGATAAGATGAAGAGGAAGAAGCGCGTTTGCGCGCGCTTTGTAGTTGTCTTAAGTCATGGTTAAATAAATACTACCGGAAGGAATATCCAGTGGCAGGGGATGATACGAGTCGTCGGAGACGACTTTTCAACGGCGGCGAAGAGACGGAAAGCAAGAAAAGGAAGTCGAGTGATGATAGGATACCTCGGTGTCAAGACTCGGATCGATGTTGGGCATCGACGCGACGGGGTCAGCGGCGGTCGAGACTCGGGACGGAACGAGAAGAGGAGGAGAAGGCGGGAGGAAGAGAGCAAATGTATCCAAGTATATCGACATGGAAGAGAGACCAGAGGAGGAAAAGGAGACGGCGCGGTGTAGAAAGGCAGCGCATAGTGGAATTGCGATCGAAAATTGCGGCCGAGCTGAGCGACCGGCTGCCGGCTGGAGGGACCGACGCGCGACGTGGCGCGGCGGCGCCGTAGCGCTACGTCGCCGCCGTACTCGCGTCGACGCGACTTGACAAATATCGATAAACGCAGCGGCAAGATATTCCTCCATGTGAATATTCCTCTCGGCTCTTTGACCCTTTGGCTGTTGTTTCGTCTCGTCGCAGCCATCTCCGAGCGAGCAACGACTAGTATCTAGGCACATGCGAACGCGCACGGGCGAGAGAGAAAATCTCGGCGCATTCGTAGCGAGATGTGATCGAAAATCTGCGCGCGAAAGATATCCCATTTTCATTTATTTTATTAACGATATAAGACACTTGACAATGTTAGGATTCTCAATAGTTAGGTTCGCGTGGCGCGTACGTTTGACGCTTTCTACTCTCGGTGTCCGTCGCGTGCGCAAGTATCGTTTAACGAAAAGATTAAGTCGCGACGTAGGGCTTGAAACGAGAAAGATAAGGAGATGTGCGGACTTGAAACGAGAAATAAATATTTGCCACGTGAGGATAAATTTGATATATCTTTCGGAGAATTGCATTTTTACCTATTAGTGACGTGCAAGAAAGTACTTCGAGCTTCGTATTTAACGTAGCGTAAGTCTGACGTATATAAGCTTCGATTATTTCTCGCGCGATTAGCGGCGCGACTCGAGAAGTACACGACCATGCCGTCACGAGCAACTATACTACGCGATATCAAATCCTTCGTAATGTTCCTTTCGAATAGCGAGTATCGCTACGACGATAAATAATAAATTTAAAAGTCGACAACTTGCCGATATTCAATAGATTGCATCTCGCTGCGGAAAAATATTTCTTCTTCCCTGCCTTCTTCTTTCCCTCTTAGCCCCCCCCCCCACCAACATCTCCCCCCTCCCCCCCCCCCCACACACACATGCATCCAAACTATAGGACATATAATGCACGCGACCGTCCTAAAGCCCCTATCAGACTATACGGATTGGGATTGAGATTGGATTGAAATTTAATCAATCAGAATATAGAAAACTGATCTCAAGTTTAGTGAACTTTACATTGATTGGTCAAAGTTCAATCCAATCTCAATCCCAATCTGTAGTCTGATACGGGCTTAAAGAGAAATAAATTATCTTTAACGATCTTATCTTATTATCGTCAGACACTTTGAAACTGGCGTATTTGCATACCTCCGGCTATTTTCAACAACAGGCGCTGTGGCATATTCGTATATACAGATAAACATAAACACACACAAATTTACACAAACATATATGTCCTTTCTAGTCTGCCCTTTTAGCCCAGTCTTTTAATTTCACTTGTCAATTAATCTGCGTTATCTACATGCATTATAATTATATGCATATAGATAATTAAATATGATTAACGAGAAAACATTAGAGAGGAAAAACCATCTTCCACAAATAAAAGAATCAAAGGCAAAACGAGAAGGAAAAAAGAGAAATGGAGAAAGTGCAGACAAAATATTTTGAGAAAATACCTGAAAAAATACATTTATTTCTATCACACATCTCTCTCTCTCCCTCCCTCCCTCCCCCTCCCCCTCTCTTCTCCCTTTCTGCGCCCTCTCTCTCCCTCTCTCTGCATTATTAATGTTATATATTCATTAAACTACTTGGAAGATCTAAAAGATATGATATAAACATCATAGCAACAAGTCGCAGTACACGACGAATGGATTTCACTGCGAAATTAGGGGTCGAGTTGATTCCTATCCAAAGTAATCAGAAATCCAAACGTTTTTTGTCGAATTTACTTCATTAATATGACGAATCTTTCTACACATTCGTACATTCTCTATTACTATTAGAACTTACGCGTACTAATAATGTAATTTTGAATGCGGCGAAAGTCTCTCCATTTGCGAGAAATCAGGAGGAACATTTTTGCCATTTTGTTATATAAATATATATATATATAAATATAAATATATATAAATAAAAGGATTTACACACACACACACACACACACCCAGCGAGAAATGACCCGTCGAATCGACGTCTATAGACGTCGATAGACGTCGATTCGACGGGTCATTTCTCGCTGGGCATATACATATTATATTACGTATATGAGTGTAAGCGCGTGCGCGTGCACGAAAGTTACAAATTCGTAGAATCATTAATTAATATTAATTAAAGCATTGTTATCTAATTATTACTAATGATCATTCGTTAGATATTAGAGTGAATGTTTCAACGCTGTGTTTGCCAAGATTTTCTTTTTATCTTTCTCGGCGTCTCGAAGCTTTCACGTTCCGATGTCACATGAAATATGTCTCTCTCATTTTCATATACCTATTATATTTTCACATTCTACCTATCGTTTCGAAAAGAATGAATTATCAAACGATCGCATGTCGTTCGACATGCATCATAAATACGATGAATGCACTTTTCCAAACGATGGAACCGCATCACGTTCGTGTGATCGCACGTGCGCGCATCACATCTTACGCATATGTATATCAATATAAGGATATAGATAGGATATTATATATATATATATATATACATTATATATATAAATATATAAAAATATAAATATAAATATAAACATGAAATTGCGAGATTAAGAAATAGTTATTTCTACTACTCTAATTTGTCGCTTCTACGTGTGGTTGTTGTATAAAAAAAAAAGATTCATTGATTTATTATTGTTATTACACGATTATCATTAACATCAAAGACTACTACTATTACTGCTATGACTACTACTACTGCAACTATTATTACTATTGCTACTGTTACCATTACTCTACTATTACTACTATTACCCCATACTGCTATTACTATATAATTATACTTACTATATTATTATCATCTCCGTGTCGTTGTCGCCGAGAGTAAGAAAAAAAGGAGAAGCGATTTATTCTTTACCCTTGTCTATCAATTAATCGAAAAATCTGATTATAGGCTGCGACGACCGGTATAATCTTTTTTTTTAACGTGACAAACGCCACAATCGACATACGCGTTCAAATGGATTAAAAAAATATTATATATATATATATATATATACACGATAAGGTAACGCGGTCTTTATTATAAACGTTTATAAATACGAGTTTACGAATGTTAACGAAATCGATGAATCGAGTGACTAAAGTATCGATATATATTCTCATTTTTAGATATCTTTCCACACCTATTGAAAGCTCGGAGAAGCACACGTTCGCGCGCGCACGCGACGCACTGTTTAATGTTATGATTATTATTACGATTATTATTATTATTATTATTATTACTACTGTTATTCGCATATTTAATACTTAATTCATACCGAAGGGATTTTTAAACGCGCGGAGAAGGACGTGTTTCGCAATGCTCGCATCAGATTTCTCCCTGAAAGTGGTTCGGAAATAATTAAAGCTCATAAGAGCCCAAATTAAGTACACAATGAAGTATAAATTATTGCATTATATTCGATTATAGCGAAAGGTGCAGAAGAGTGTTTGTACTTGTATCAGAAAAAAAAGTGTATCGGATTTCTCCGTCGGGTATAACGTCAAGAGTTTCTTCCTTTACAAAATCTATTGTAATCTCACACTCTGCATCTCCATGTGTCAGTAATAACGTGATTTTCGACGAGTTTATTCCGGATTTTTTCTGATATGGATACACGATACAGTGGCATAATCGACATTTGGGAGGCTCTTTTGAGCTCGATCCTCACCTCTATCCTTATCTTACTACATTTCTCTCTTTCTTTATTTCCTTCCTTTGTCTTCTTTCTCCGTTACTTCTTAATTTCCTTTACTTTGAAATCTCTCTCTCACGTTGAAAGAAATCTACTGAAAACGTTGATTGCACCACTGGCATGGTACATAGTGTAAACTACGTATTGTGTGTGTGTGTGTGTGTGTGTGTGTGTGTGTGTGTGTGTGTGTGTGTGTGTGTGTGTGTGTGTGTGTGTGTGTGTGTGTGTGTGTGAGTGAGAGAGTATAATCTCCAGATTTCTCACATTCCGTAGCAGTTTGCTCATTTTCCAGTTTCTTGGCTCGCGTATCATAATCTCTTTCTCCGCGTTTCTTCCGAGCGTGACGATCCCTCGTTGCCGTAATTAGCAACGCGTAATTAGCATCGTGTAACGAAGAGATGCGGCGAGGAATCTCTCGAGCTTTAATGTGTTCGACAATGTGTCTCGTCGTTGTGCTTTCTTTGTCTGGTTTGTATCGACGTGATGAGATGATTGTACTTGTACTCTTTATATGCACGAACGGTAGGTCTCGAGGACTAACTATACAAGGCTTTCGTGCAATTACATTAACATCACACATACATACATACATATATACCGTAAGATTTAGTTATATCTCGCGTTTGTAGAAACGACACACGCATCCGAGAATACATGAAAGAAAACAAGATGCGTATATGGCTGCGCTCCCATTGACTCCCGTTTGTAAGTAATAAACGTTGTCATTATCAATAAACGCGAGTGTCAAATTAAGTATCAAAGTCAAGGTGTCCGGTCGACGCGACGAGACGGTACGCAGCTACGATATCCTTATTTCTTTCGTTAGACAGGTATGTCTTTATCCGATTATCCTTTGTCCTCACCAATTCTTTTGTATTATATACCAATATATCTTTGTACGAGAGATATTGTAATCGAGTCCCGAGGTTCGTAGTGAAATTTAGCGGGACGACAAAAGCGAAGCATATTTAAAAATTCTGCCGTGTCGTCGTTGTCATTGTCATCGTCATTGTCATTCTTTCATTCTTTCATTCTTTCAACCGAATGTTCGACCTGTAATTCGAAAGATCTTTGGGTTAAATGTGATTCGACTGGGGAAGAGAAAGAGGAAAACTGTAAAGCTGAACTGTACTCTCGAGAAACTACGATATATATTTCTTTTCTTCATAAATGGAATCTAGGCATGTGACGTTGATGAGAGTTATCGATTAGCGATTATAAGTACTTGAGTAAGTACTTGAGAGACTATGTGATGTAACGATGACAGAGATCATCTTAGGATTAGACGTTAAAATTGCGTGCGTATCCTGGGTGTGTCGCGTGTGTCGCGTGTATCCTAACGTGTCCTAAACCAAATCCGCCGCGCCGTTCCGCTTGAAGCTCTCTGATCACTCATTCTCATCGTTGCACGTTCCAAATGTCGCCTGCGCTCCTACGAATTAACGTACGATCACGCGTACACGTGAAAACGTATTTCATCAATATTTTGAGATATTGGTTGAGATCGGTTCAACCAATTTTATCATCGATAAACGATGATGACGGAGTCATTTTATCAGTCATATTGGACTATTGGAGGAACGATCAGATCGCGACGAGCGAGCTAGTCTTGCCGATGCGATGCCGATGCGTAGGACCAAAATTATCCGCGTCTCTCTCTCTCTCTCTCTCTCTCTCTAACTCGTTACTAACATTATTCTCTCTCATTGCTTATCTCACTTTTGCGGTTTATGCAAATTTCCGTATAATCAACTTTTCATTTTGTCTAATCGTCTTCTAGCTGTTCTTTGTTTCTTCTATAAAGATATTTTCAAGTCATCGCGCGTTTTGCGTGCGATACGAATAATGGCGAGCACGGCGAGCGATTCCGCTCAGGTATTTGTATTTCTATCTGAGATAGGGGTAAACGTGTGTAACGATTGTAACGAAAGCAGCGAAAATACCGTTTCGCATAGAAACTTTTCACTGACGACTGTAATTAAAAATACGCTATTTTCCGTTGATTTTTCTCATGAACTATAAAAGAAAGAAACACCGCAACACGTCCATGTGCGGCATACGATATTTGTATAACGTGTAACGTTATATTAAAGAAATAAGAAAGAAGGCAAACAAGGATGGATATAAAATGGAAATAGCGAGTTTTTATATAGAATACACAAACGCGAGAAGAGTATATGTTCTGAAATATGTGTTTTACCCACTTCGAAGGAAACAGAGAGAGAGAGAGAGAGAGAGAGAGAGAGAGAGAGAGAGAGGGGGGGGGAGCGAGACAACTCGCACGTCTGGCTGAGATTATCTCTCGAAAGTGTACGAACGTCACGTCTAAGAATCTTTTACCTAGTTTAAGAAATAATCGAACTTTAGGTGTGATGTGATTTGATTCGTCTTAGCTAAACATCCATTTTTGCACTTCTCTCTTCGATTGAATTAAACAAGCTAACAATAAGTGTGTAAACTTAATATATATAATCACTCACACGGCGAAAATCGTAAGACGATTATCATTATTATTCTGCGTTTCTGCGATCAGCAGGAAAGATGGGATCGAATCCTCAGTTGTCATTGTCAGGTAATATAGTAAATATTATTTCGTTCGTGTGATGTCCAAGTATTTATTACAGTAAAGTGTTCATTACGGTATTTCTGTATATATAATTATACTTTTTACGCGATACGTTTACAGATTCTTTTACAAAATGGATTTTACATAACGGAATTTTAGTTAGAATTCGTTAAGGACCGTCTACAATAGCCGTAAGAGTATGCAGTAAGACGTAAGCAGTAAGCTACTGACTAATGGGATTTTTACAATTCAAGAATAATCAACTGTGGTTGGTCAATAACTTACTGGTTGCGTCTTACTGCATTACTCTTACGGCTATTGTAGACGGTCCTTTACACATTTGTGATTCAATAATCCTCCTTTATTGTTAGTAATAGTCAACGCTGTACTTTTTCCAATAGAATTCTGGCAAGGAATTTCATGTTATTTATAACGCACTTTTGCTCCCATTTGTTCGATATGAATTCAGAATTATATTGAAAGGAAATTAAAGGAAAAGCACGATAGCGTATTATATTATAGCATGATAGCGTTACACAATTACGTGTATTCGGAGCTCGCGTATTCACAATCAGCGTATTCAGAATCGATTCGGATCCTCGGTCTCGGCCGGATGTACGAGAGATCTCGAAAACGAGTCCTTGTACTTATTGCCAGACTCTTAATGCTCTCGTCACTTTCTTCGATTGTGGATTCTTCGCGTTTCAGGAGGACTAACGGCGATACGGCACAGTGATCAATGATCGAACAAGCCGTGACCCTACGATAAATGCTGGATAAATGCTGAATTGTAAAACTTGGACGAGAATCCATTCGATGAATACTCGCGTATTCTTGAATGTTCATGTTGATGAAGGAGAATAGTCCTCCTGCAGATGAAGAAACGCGCTTGAAACTTTTACGCTTTGTATCCATTTTAAAAAGTGAGAATTTTCGTTCGATTTCACGTGATTTTCATTTCTCTTAATCCTCTTTCAGTTTACCTACTTTTTGCAGGAAAAATTCAGCTTGGTGACACGTCAACGGGTTATACGAAAGATTATTCATTCTTTCATTCTCCCCCCCCCCCTCCCTCCCTCCGTTCCTCCCCCCTTCTCTTTTTCTCTCATCGATTATACATTTTTAAGTGTATAATCGCTAAATTCATTATTACATTATTGGATCTGTGGATGAATGAATAAGCGGTCGATTACAATTTTGTCCTAATATTAAGGGAAATAAAAACGAAAGAAACACACATACACAGACACAGAGCCGATTTATGCACATTCCACGCACGCTCCACGCACGCACGTCGCTCTTTGATCAAAGATTCCCGATTATCTTGGTCGTTTTTCGTCTATCTCCCTTGAGACTAAGGATTGAAATTACAATTGTTAATATATTATCAACCATGAATTTATCTCTAAATGATAGTAACTTTCAATTCTGCTCGATGTTTGAATCAGTTTTGATCTTCTCAGCTAATAAGCAACACATAATACTGCGTACGAAAGATTTGCTTTGTTTTTAACGAGAATGTAGAATCCTTACGTATGATGCTTATAGATTATTAGATTTTCATATACATCAATATCCTCGAGTGGTATTTACTTCAGATCTTTATAGAGATTCTTATTGTTAGTCTTGGCGACAAGTTTTATGAGTGAGATCAGCTTCGCGAATTGTTCGGGATAAAACTCTTGATCTCAATCGCATTCTTGATGTACCGCACATACCGATTGTCAATCTTCTTCCTCCGCTTATCAGTGACTAACTCTGCAAACTCTGCAAATATTGATAATACGATTGATTCATTAAGCAAAGTCGTCTTTCCCTTCACATTAGAAGAAAAAAGATAAACTCTGAACTGTGCAGCCAGTTCAGCAATAGAAAACATTATGTACATTATCTACATTACGTACATGCATTACGATCGTATTATAACAGTTACGAGCCGAGATTTGTCGTATATTCAATGAAAGTCCTTATAATACGTGATACGTTTGATTAAATTTATGTTAAATGAAAGCAGTATTTGTTGGAAAGTTAGGCTAGAGAAGATCAAAGACCGTCGATGATAGAACTTTATCGAGCTCTCGATAAATACAAATAGTCATCTGATTAGGCGTCCCATTATATGTAATTCAGGACAACAGCCTGCAAATGTGCGATCTCTTTTGTACGTTTCTACTACGATCGCTATAGCCTGATAGCCCGCATTGTTTTGATACATTTACAATTCCCTTATAGTGGTCTCTAGCGTTAATATCACGATCATTTACATTTTGTTATTAATTAAATTAGGTTCTATTATTGTACGTGTGGTTTTACTTTGTCTAGTTATTTCTTTTCTGGTTTATATCTTTTTCCCACATCGTTGATTCAAGTTGTCGAAATCAACAAGTATAGGACGTGATGTTTCATCGTCGCTACACCGCCACCGACGGACGACTTGATTTTACGATACAAGAAGATTCTTTCACGTTTGAGATATTACAATCCGAATTCTTGATAAAATGTCATAATAATTTTGTTGCACTGTACATTTTATTACGCATGCGATGTAAACGCCATCATTTTTAGAATTCTCTATCAAAATCTTAACGATAGACACAGAGTGCAAGAGTGAGATTGAGAGCGAGAGAGAGAGAGAGAGAGAGAGAGAGAGAGAGAGAGAGAGAGAGAGAGAGAGAGAGAGAGAGTGTGTGTGTGTGTGTGTGTGTGTGTGTGTGTTAAATTATTATACGTGACATTTAGCGTGTAGATGAAAAGGATCTCGACACTGTTGGAATTAACGAGGGGAATGACGATACCGCATTATTACACTATGCATTCGTTCACACTTTTATTATAAACAAGCTCCTCTTGATAATACATAATTGTAAAGACATGTTTATTCTTACGTGTATGTTGCTCATTTAACGATCGTTAGTCATATTCTACCAATGTGACTATCGTCGACTAAAATTTCACAAGCGGCGCGGCGACGTTACGCGAGATGCGACGTCGTAACACGATTATCGGTGATAGTCGATTTCTAAAATCCTCGGCGTTTTTTTCATAAATCTGCCTATCCCTCAAGTAAACACGATTACTGTTATCGATATACTTTATTGCTCTAACTCAAAAACCTATAAGGCATGTGTTACGGTTCGCCTTACGAAAAAAATGTTCATGTCCCAATAACGTTAGAATCACATTGTCCTTTTCTACGGGATCAAATTGTATTACTGACACTTCGTTCGTCGTATTATTCCTCGAATTTCGACGATAAATGTAAACCATAAACAACATACAGAACGAATGTGAAAAGCTGATCGTGCAATTTACAAGATATTTGTGCCTGCAGCTTTAACAACAGAAGAAAATAAAACGTCTCTCTTGATCATTCAGCTATAACCCAGTATTATGTGTTCGCCCTCTCGAGCATGAAATATAATTCTACAAAATTCTACGACATACTATTTTAATCTTGACACATATTCAGAAAATATTCAAGCAAGAGATTGTAATAATTAAAATAAATAGTTAAAGTCTCTTTCTACGCGTGCGAAAATCAGACATAAGATCTTGAAACTTCAACAATCTCCGATTGCACAAGTTGATATTTTTCCTTATCGCCAAAGATACTAGACATCATTGGCGATAAGCAAAAGAGGCGATAATCGCCTATTTCTATTTGGAGTCTAATAACACGAGAAAATATGTACAAACAGAGACGAAATGTTTTTTATGGCAAGCCTTCGACCAGCATGCTAATTTTGCACCGCTCATTTCATCGACAACAATCTCTTTGCAAAATATACGAAGCCGTATGATAATGACATACAACTCGGATAAATAATCATAGATGCTAATATACTTGCTGATAATCATGTATGTAGATAATATTATAAACGTAAAGTATATACACAGAGATTGAAACTCTTGTTTTTCAACACACTAAAAAGAATACGGATTCACTATAAATATCGATTGTGACACAAGGTGGCAAAAAAAAATTAATTTATTAAACTTCGGTATTCGAGGAACCGCGAGTACCGATCAATATCCATTCCAATTTGATACCATCGTCATAAGCGCAAAGTATATACGGATACGTAATGACGTTTACAATGCCATCAGATATCACAAGATCTGTTCATGCCGATCAGGACCCTCCATATTTATTGATCCATATTGATTTGATCGGTAAATTAAAGCATTATCATAGTCGCAATTTCGCAATTGATGCGCGAATTTCGTTTTTATTATCGTTACTACTTGCAGTACCGTTGAAGACGACTCAGCCACCTCGTAATTCGCCGCCCTCGTTGCTGCTCCGTCTCCTGTTGCGACCTCGACCTACAAAATAATCAACATGACAAATATATTGAATATAGTTGTATAACAGAGAAAAGATGATAATTAAGGAAGTTGTAAGAAGAGACTAAGAAATGTTAAGAATGGCATAAAATTTAAAACTTTTTAAGCTTTTTTATAAATAATGTTAGCACGTGAATTTTTTTAGATTTTTTCCGGCCAGTTGTTGAGAACATTTATAACAAAGTATGCGATTTTTTAATGGATTCTAATGGGAGACTCGCGATGCTGCATATCAATTACATCAATAAAAATGTCTATTAACAATGTTAAGAACTGAATAAATTTATATTTAATATACATATAAAGAATATCATACTAAAAGCTCTTTCAAATATTTCAAAAATATGACCACCTATATGATTTCCTTACAGTAATCGCAAAAAATCTTGTAGTTTCTTATAAATGTTCTCAAAACCTAACGTGAAAAAAATTTAAAAAGATTTACATGCTGACATTATTTATAAAAGAGCTTGTATGCTTTGAATTTTATGCAGTTCTTAGAATTTTCGATTCTCCTCACAACTTCCTTAATTAGATAAATAATTAATTAAATAAATAAAATAAAGAAAATCTAAATAAAGTTTCAAGAAAAGGAAGAAAAGAAAGGAAATAAATAAATGTTAAACTAACTTGTTCAGTTTCGAACAACTCTAGCAAGATTGAGCAAGTGCGAAACATATTAGCATTAATGATAAAATGTGTGGGTGTTAGGCATTATCAAAATAACTATAACTTATAATTTTATACATAAGACACTTAAGAACACAGAAAAAAAAACCGGTTTCTGTCAATTCATCGATTTTTATACTTAACTAAGAAATTTGGACAAGGACACGCCCAATGCAATAAAACTCAGATAAAGCTTTACATCTTCCAATGTCAACATCATTTAATACCTGTGCACAACAATGAGGAAGACTCCGAAAAAATCTTAGATTTATGTTTCCTACTTATGTATTCCTGTACATTAGTTAGTATAGTGAATTATCGCGAAGTGATCCCGAAGGGAATACTATTATAAATTTTCACTACCTCTGCGTATCTGATTGAGGCATGCCAGCATTCTGATCATAAAAACCGCAGGTACAGTAATTGTGTCTTTGGTCTCTTCCAACATAACTGCATTTCTTTTTTTCAGCTGAAAGCAAAATCAAACGTCAAGTTTCAAACTTATTCTATCTTTCCATGTATGGGGATACTGTCAATACACTGGTTTCTTTATTCCTATTTAAATAATTCAAAATAAAAAACGGCTTACGTCTTCCGCAAACTTTTCGTCAAAGCTCGGTTCGTCGTTGATCGGCGCCCACAGTTTCACGTCGTAATCAATGCCGGAAGTGGCCAGCATTGGAAGATACGGATGCGGTTGCAAGCAATTGACTACGTGTTGATCCGCTTCCAGCAACATACATAATCTTGCGCTGTCTCTTTCCCATACGAACACGTGACCGCAATCGCTACCCGACATGACGAAATCGTTGCCCCAGAAATTCGCTTCCTTGATCATGGTCCTAAAGAAACTAGAGTCAAAAGTGGGGAAAAGGCAAATAGTCAGAGATAATTCGGCGACTTTAATATCGCACAGTCCGCCCAGTCCGCTCGGAGGCTTTTTCGGAACTACTCGGGTCAATGATTTGGCTTCCGATCTTTCAGACGTTTACACGTTGGTGCACTTTGATTAGACGAGGACTCAGTTAAAGTTATCGTCATTCAAGGTGGCAGCGACCAAACTCGCCAAGTAGATTTGATGTATGGTGATTACAAACTATGTAATCGGCATTACAAATCGACATTCCTTCGTCCCTCGTCAACTTCTTGGCGTAATTATTACTTAATATCGTGTTAATCTAATAACTACCAATAGCTACTAATAAATAAATACTAATGGTCCTCACTTCTAAACAATTTCTATACAAATCACTCACATGAATTTAACAGCATGTACTTGAGAGCGCGTGTGTCGCTCTCATTAGCAATTTGGAGTTTGATGATGCGATATTACGAGTCGAGTTAAAAATAGATCAAACCTGGCATTTCTATGTCCCATATATTTTCGTTTTACGCAGAGCTCCGTTAAATAGGCATCATCGAACGTCTCATGTCCTTGCGGCGAACGAGCATTGGCGATTGCTTCGTCCATCCCGTCGACTGGATTTATTAACCTGTAAATATCGAAGTTATTGCTAAAGATGAAAAAATTTCAATTCTAGAAACGAAATACGAAAGGAAAAAGATATCAAGAATATCTTTTTTAATAAATGATATCTTTTTTCTTTCGTATTTCGTTTCTAGAATAAGATATTCAAAGAAACGCGAGTAATTTGAGTAAAACCTTTATTGTAATGTTTCAACAGACCTTTCAGCTGATTGGATATCTTCGTCATCGCTATCAATGTACACAGTCTCTGTAACTTCTGCAAAAAATGCCATAAATAAATATATTTATTAAATAAATATATAAACGTATAAATATATAAGTACATATATGCGCGCACATGCGCGCACATGCGCGCGCACGCACGCACACACACACACACGCACACGCACACGCACACACAATTTATAAAACGATCAAGGAGAGCTTTTAAAGAGAGCGACTACACAATGATGATACTTACTTTTGTAATGACGACGGTTGCGATTACTGCTTGGACCTGCGTCAAGAGTTCCATCACTACTTCCAGATGGTCCTGACAAATTGCAAAGTCAATTATATTAATGTATATATTTGAGATAATCAAGGATTTCAACTACTCACCTGGATGGTAACTGTCGCGAGTCACTTCGTCCCCGACACCAAGTGATATTGTAGCACTAGTTGAGCTTTTGTCAGAATACGTTAAACTCACAGCAGGTTCACTACCATGTCTGTTAAATTACGTATTAAATAGATATATTCTATTGGGCATTCTCACATCTTCACATTTTCACGTCAATTTAAAACATATATTAATATTTCAAAGAAAGAAAACAGATCTCAATAAGATCTAAATCTTCTTACCTTTCAAGGAAACCGTCCCGCATCGTTGTTAATCTATCCTGAAGGTTCTCCATCATATTCTCCTGTTTGCTAGTTATATTTGTACATGAGGTTTCATTCTCATTTCTGTTTCGATTCCACACATCATCATGCTCAGTTCTGTCATGACTGCTTGTAGATTTTACACAAGTGATTTGTGCTTGATCGCTTTGACTAGATTCAGTTTCCATAGGAACATCATCGTTCATAGTCGCGGATATATTTGGCGACGCTAATTGATTATATTCCTGGGGTTGTTCGATCTCTCCCGTTTGGGGTCTTTCAATATTGAGCGTTTCATCCATGTCTGTACTTTCGACTCTATCAGCGTGCATACTTGTATTTCCTAAAAACGGCACTTTAATAGAATCAAGTCCGTGTATCGAAATGTATATCACACATGTGTATCTATTTTGTTTACCACTTGTTCCCGAAGTATCGCTTTGCTCTGCGCTCAATTCAACCGTGTCGTTCCTCTCTACATTCAGTTCAGGATTATTCTCAGCGTTTTGAATACCTTCTGGTTGCTCGATAACACCTTCCAAACTATCCTCACCTCCAGCACTCAGAGCAGCTCGTGTGGCCGGGTCGTTCAACATTCTGCTGAGCACGTCCGTCATTCTCTGCATCAAGGACGTATGCAACACCGGTCTTGCCTGAGCGATTTCTGACGAACGACATGTCATGATATTGGAATTTCTTGAACAAGATATAAATAAGATTTAAGATAAGGAAAATCAATTTACCTGTACCACTGCGACGTCCTCCTTCTCTTTCTGGACGCGCATCGGGACCAGTATCGGACCAATCACCGCGAAGTCTCAAACGACGAACTGGTTGAGGCGATCTTAACGAATGCTTCTTTCCTTTTCCTTTTCCCATCGTCGCATCTTTTCGCAGCTGTAAACTCCCTTGATCCTGGATACAAATTCCCGAAATAAATTACATGTAATAATATATTGATAGGAATGATAAAATATATGTATCTCGGGGAGAAATATATATTTAGATAAAATATGGAAGGAACATATATTGTGACATGTTAAACGAAAAGCAATCATTGCGTTTTGCGTTACTTTGATACTGAATAAGTAGAGATGATCGCTGCTGTAGCTGACAAGGACGTCTTGTCCATCCGGGCTATAGGTCAACGACGTAATCCTGTAAGAATTGCCTTCGAATTCTGGGACAGTGAAACTGCATAGCGGTCTCACTGAACTTTCCACGTTTGTCCAACCTAGAGAATACGCATACAGATGTAATCACGGTACGCTATACCATGGCACGTAACGCAGTTATGTCCTGTAAAGATTACCAGTAGCCGAGGTACCGAGAGTTCTCCTGTCGAACGTTCTTACAGTGCTGTCGGAACAACCGATCGCTATTTGGTGAGGCAATACAGGATTCACGGACAAAGCGGTCACGGCTCTTTGACACGAGATTAGTACATCCTAGAAAAATGTGATTTAATAAATGTATTCCGAGAATATATACTATACATATATATTAGTATAGTTTCAAAAGTATATTAATTAAAGTAAAAATTATAGCGAATAATGCCTACCTCTCTACATCTCGTAGCGCTACACTTGTCCTTCACCCTGAGATCAAACCATCTCACAGTCCCGTCTTCTCCACAGCTTAGGAAACTATGCGGCTCACCGGGTATTGTCGCTATTTCATAAGTAGTGCCGGTGTGACAAGTGAATTGATTATGGAACGTTTCCGTTCTTCTCGTCAGATCTGTAAACGTGATATTAATGCTCGGTAAAAGAGATGACGCGATTGAAATACTCGATAATATCTCATTAATATATTTTGTCCAATCACACAGATAGTCCATTAATTTTTATACCTGTATACAAAATAATGCCGTCTCCGCTGCAAGAAACAATACGATGATCTCCACTATTAGGCAAAAATTTGGCACTAAAAATGTTTGCTCTGTGACTCGTTTTATAGTCCTCTAATACCTTAAATAGAAGAAGATTATCTAAAGTAATGTAAAAATAATATAAATATTATTATTGTTAAAGTAATAAATAATATAAAATATCGTGTAATTTTTGTAATTTCTAGTTGTTAAATTAAATTTATCATACAATCAAAACAATCTCTGTTTGATATATATTTTATGAATATAAGACAATAATTAACATCAATAATCAACATTATATGTACATCTAAATAAACTTAACTATAATATATGTATATTATTGTATATGTAAATTAAAAGATTATTTACGATCAATAATATGTACTTTGTTGTAATGTTATTCAAACAAAGAAAAGCAATGCGATATTATGAGCGTTTCACCATGGTTTTAAATTAACAAGGTGAGTCTGGATGACATGTACATTTGGTACACAGTACCAAACGATAAAATTAATTGTGTGCATGTGTATCACAGTGTATCCGATGAACCTACACCAGCATCCAACTTGGCATCGGCATCTCAGTATCTAACTATTTCGATGTTGGACCTTGACTACCCAAAATTAACTACCCAAAATATTTCCTTGAAAAGGTTTAATATCACGTGTTTTTAACGTTTAAATTTTTTCAACTTTTCTGCACACCCCACATATAGCTCAATAATATAAATAAATAACTAACATATACCTTGTTATTAAAATAAACACTTTTTTTCGCATGACATAATGTAACACATAATAGAATAGTTTAGTTTTATACTTTATATAAGTATAAAGTAATTCAATGATAAATCATTATTAAATATCATTAATCAGTGTCGATCAAAACTAAGAACTGGTCTGAAAAATCCAAGTAGGATATAAGAAGAATATGTGGCTGTTTTCTTCTACAAATAAAGTAGCACAATCAGATCTAACAATTATCTCGCTACGTTTTACATTCCGTAGAAATGTAAAAATGTAAAATACATTTTGTGTGGAAATATACATTATATCCTCAGGATAGTCCCAAGGTGAAAAAAAAATATTTTAAGGATCGCCGAGTGTAATTAACTTTCTAAACTGACAAACACGCGCGCGAGTGCGCACGCACGCACGCACGCACGCACGCACGCACGCACACACACACACACACGCACACACGCACAACTTTCAAGGATAAAATCAAAAATAATCTTGGCACAATCTTCTCTCTGACACGGGGACAAATAAATTTAAAATTTAAAGGAAAGTGACGGAATTGCTTGATAGACAATTTGTGTCTGGGATAGGATAGTAATGTTTTTGCTGCTAAATTAAAATATGCTCCAATGCTCAAATGCATATTTAATATATTTAGTATTTAGGGTCCTGTCAAAATAATAATCACTATACTTATAATCTTAAAATCTCGATAAGCATACAATATAAATGTACCTCATAATTATGTGCATTAGTTAGAACAAGATGTTGATCGTCACTCCCAGACAGTATCAATTCTCCATTGCTGTTCCAACAGATAGAATTCACGCAACCATTGTGGACCTTCAATCTCTTGAGCAGTGACATGCGCTGCATTAGTTGTAAGCTAGCTGTACGACAAGAAATGGATACTTGCGTCAAACGCGACAATTCATATAATCTATTGTAATTGAAATAAATATGAACTTGTAATCAGATGTAGCAGGATAAGATACAAGTAAACAACCTGTACCTTATCTTGTAAATTGTAGCCTGAGTTGAAAATGGCAAGAAAAGAACAGTAAAAGACGTTACAGATTGGAGATTGGATAATATACAACTAATATATATTATATATATATATATATATATATATATATATATACAACTCGAAAGAAACAACTTGAGCGAAATCATACACCCGTAGATGATACTCTGTGCGTCTATCACCTTTGCTGCTAGAGTAAAGCTTCAGCCTCGTGCAATCGTCGTATGGTTGGTAATAGATATCGCGGAAGATGCTGACGCGCGTCTTCCTCATGGTTGAATTTTCGGTGGAGTTAGCAGCTGACTTTCAATCTGAACGGCACACTCGGTCGGATCGCCGCTACCAGCCGCTACCAGCCGCTACCAGCCGCTACTCGCAGCTAATGGATCGCACGAGAGAATTATTGTCGAGTGAAATCACGGATCCTTCTCCGTCGAGTTGTTAGGAATTCCGCGGCATGCAGTTACGCAGCAAAAATCCTGTCGATGCGTCGATGCGGCGACGTGACATGGCACGATGGCACACTCGAAACTAAAAATAAACACGACGTTGCACTTGCAGCTTGCAGCTCGCAGCTCGCAGCTTGCAGCGCGGAAGCGTGGTATCAGGTATCTGGTATCTGGTATGTACAAGGCTACAAGGTACGATCTCGACGATCATCCGCGCTCCCTCGTCCTCGAGCGGCTCAAGCCTCGAGACAGTTGAGTCGAGTCGAGACACTCGAGACTCGATGCTCGAGCTCGAGATGCTTCGGACTGTTCGGAGTTCGGACACTTCGGACGCTTCGGACGCTTCGGACAAACAGCTGAGAGATTGCTTCGTATATGTGAGATGTATGTATGTACATACATTACACATGTACGTAAGTAAATACATACACACGAATACCTTGACACAACCACACAACACAAATTATAGTCTCAACACTCTCAACCGACGAACCGCCGACTCAACCTCAACTCAACCTCGGCAGTGGGGCAGTGCTCGGCGGCTCGGCGCTCGGCCTCGGCCAGCCTCGGCGCTGCTCGGCGTCGCTCGGCGTCTCTCGGTATCTCGGGAGTCGGGACTCTTCACTCTTTTACCGTCTGCGGTCTGGCCATCTCTAGCTGTCTCGCAAGGCTGCGCAACGATACGTGAAGCTCGGGCTCGGGGCGCGCGCATATACTTACCTACATACATATATAATAGGTCTGTTCTTTACAACTGAACTGGCTGCACTAGTTCAGAGTTCATCCTTTTCCTTCCAATGTGGTGTAAAAAAGATAAACTCTGAACTAGTGCAGCCAGTTCAGCTGCAAAGAACAGACCTCATATATCATAATTATAACGCTTATAACTGCAAATTTGAAAATTTTTATAATTTTATGTGCTTGGAATTTAGAACCGCAAAAATTTAAATTCAAATCGTGGAACTCGACTAAATATAATCCTTTTGTCAAAGTAAGATAGCAATTACTTCAAGTCGGTAAAGTCACCGGTAATTTTATCGGTAAATTTTGTCGGTAATTTCATGTCGATATTTCATGAATTTCGTCTATACAATTCTCGAATCATACATACCATGAATCATACATACAGCAAAAGCTAGGTAATTAAAGTAAATAAAATATAATAAAATAAAAGTCACAATTTGACACACACGCAAAGTATTGTACTTTTCATTACAATTGTGATACACGCAAATTAAGTACTTTACAGAATTACATCAAAAAAATAGTAAATATAAATCGGATATACGTATATACTTACTATTATCATACAAAACTCACTGTAAATGAATATTGTTTTTTTCTTTTCTTTTCCTTTGTGTTATTTTATCCCTCTAAAAAGGGATATTAATTTTAAGTTAATTTTTAAATAAAAAATGATAAACTGACTATTTATATATTTATTTATAAAATAAATAAATAAAATTATATTGTTTCATTATCCAAAGCTGCAGCTTCGTCAATAAACAATTAAACAATATTTGCTCAACTTTTAATAAAATTAGAAAAGATTCGAGGTTGAAAATTTTTAATACGCGATTAAAAGATTAATATTATATCACAATTTACAATAGATTGCATATAATTTTACATTATATATGTAATAAATTACATACATACAAAATACATTATATATAATAAAATGTACAACACACATAATTATATAAATATATTTTTTATATTATATATTTTTCTACATTAATATATACATATGTATATGCGTGTATATATCATACCTATATTATTATGTATTACAGATTAATAGAGAATGATTCTCTATATTAATAATCCACAAGATAAAATTTTCTATTTCTTACGATACTTTTCCGGACCATCTAATATATGAATTTTCAATCCGCTCTCGCCGAGAAACTTTCAGACGACGTTTCCTCTATTTTTAGATTAGACTACTCGCGCGAAGACTTAGGTCTTTTTGTAGCCCTCCCCTCCCCCTTCCTCTCTCCTTTCCCTTCCCTCGAGGAGCGAGCAGGCTTTGGCGTGGCCAAGTAAAACTCAAAAGAATCACATCGAATCGCTGCTCGAAAATCGTTTCATTATATTAAATGTTATTTGATAATTTCCGCCAAGTAAAGACAAAAGAACAAAACAATATTAATTCGACTCCTCATATTTGAGATTCATGATTAATCATACGTTGGTATGAATATATATATATATATACATAAAGTACACATTTTATTCTAGTTATACCTATTCTTCGATTCCATTGTAAAAAATTTATTAAGACTTAATAATTGTGGCTCTAGAAAAAAGAAGAGTAGGCGTATTATTCTCATACCCAATCGTCGTCTGATAAGATTCCGTAAAATACGATTGTTTATTATCACGTACGGAAGCGAGAGATATTTATATGCCTTATCACGAAGAATTTACGAAATTATATGATGGCAAGAACCTTCAACTATATCGCAGGAATTTCTTAGTCGCCTGTAAACATTACTACAAAAAGATTCGTTTACTTAATTTATATCGAACTTTATATATGTACACGTTCTCTTTATATTTTATTCATACACACAAATTCACGGGCACTTCTTTCACATTAATAAAAAGTTTATAATTCAATTTATTTATGTACATAGACATATACTGAAATTTCTCATAAAAGGTGATGAGAAGAAAATGAAACAAATTGGCGTGTTCTTTAACGCTCTGTATCGAGATCTTAAAATTGCTTTTATTCATTGATAAATCCTCTTCGTCTTCATTTGAATCGTCGTCTTCGGAATCCTGACGACATCTTTACCTGACAGTATTAGAACCTTCAACTTCAATCTAATGCTGCCCGGTAAGATGTGAACAGATACTCCATCCGCCGGCAGCCATCTTGCCGCCACGTGAAGAGCATCTTTGCTCTTTGTAAGTCACCTCTTTTTTTTCAACTGCACTGTCTTGCACATTCTCTCTCTTTTTCTTCTTTTATCCGCTGGATATCCGATACTTGACTTTGGAATGTGGACCTTGTCGAAATTACTAAAAAAAATGAATTAAAAAATGACTATAGGTATATTATACGTATATTTTTTACTGATAATGTCTAATTACGTTCATGTTTCTTTCTCTCTCTCTCTCTCTCTCTCTCTCTCTCTCACTCACTTACTCACTCACTCAATAAAACAATTTTACATTAAGAAAATTAATAAGTGTGCAAGCATAATTTTCTCAAGTACATATTATATGATTTGGGAATTACTTATGGCTTATGAAATCGAAATATCATAGAAGTCACATTCTCGTTCGAGAATTACGGGAAAGAGCGTAGCCTTAAATTGTCAAGTATTTTTTTTTTTAATTGCGTTTTACATTGAGCGACGCTTATGTAGTGGGCGCGCAGCATATTTCACGTTTTCTCTCTTGCTTTCTAACCATATCTACTTTTCGGTCACTCGCACGGCCACATTTAAATATTTAAAACGAAAATCCAAAGAAACGACGGACGATCCCTGCATTTATATGCAGGTGTCGTCACAGCAATATTCGTGAAAGCGAGTTCCCCAAACTGGTCGTCGCACCAGCGCGGCTTAAACGAATGGATTATATAGGTGACAAAAATAACGCAACATTTCTTTATTTATAAAATATTTAAAAGGAAACTAATATTATAAATCATAATCTTATATATACCATTTTTTGTTACTTAATATATTTGTTTTTTTTTTACATAATGTAATTCCCCTGATTGTATAAGATTAAAGTAAAATAATAAACAAATAACATCTTACAAGATATTTGTTTATAATTTGTTTTATTTTAATATTTTGACGTGAGAATGATACGAAATATTTCATTAAATATTCATTTTTTTCGATAACTTCTCACTCTAATAGTTTTATGCGATTAAATAATGAGACGAATCAGTAAATTTGAGAAAAAAATGTGCAATTTGCAATGTGCGTATATAAAAGTGACAATCGCTCGATACTATTCGCAACTGGTACGTTATACTGATTCTGATGGTTGTATCGATAACTCTTTAGGCTAATATAACTGTATAAGACTGATATCCACAATGAACATTAACACACTTCTTAAAGACGGCTGCGTCTGACAAATTTATTTACGAATAATTTCCTTTATTGTGTGCAGATATTTCAATTTTCATTTGTTTAAAGAAAGATGTAACAGCTTAATTTAATATTAATTAAGTTAACTTTGAAAAATCTCAAAAAATTAAATTAAAAAAGTTAACGTTTTAAATTACTTTATTTTAATTTAAAAAGAAAATAAAAAGATAAACATAAATAAAGCTATGAAAATCAAAAAGTGAGAGAGTATTCTCAATTAATCACTAACAAGTACTTAATGTCATTTCTTTATTTCTTTGCCTGCGTGCGATCATGGCGAAATGGTAAATGCAAAGCAATGTGAGAACAACGTAAAAGGAAAAAAAAATTTTTACCGAGGCGGTAAAGTTCAGATTGGAGACTGAGTTACTGTGAGTTTGTAACAGAATACGCGTTATGCTCTCGTACGTATCATTGTATTATCAATAATTATCTAAAGTGTTGCAGTATAACGACAGAAGACCGATAACCGTCGAAAATCGTAATCTCGAGGAAAAAATTTTCATTATTTTATAAGCATCGCTCCATTGGAGAAGTAATGTTCAAACACACATTTTTTATTAATATATATAAATATTATATTATTGTATACAATATAAATATTCACAATTGAGAGAACATTCTCTACGTTATAGAAATATATGTATATATGTATTTTTATATAGAAAATTAATTGTACTATATACTTTTACATAAATGCGTTGTACTTGGCAACGTTACATCTTCACTTTCTCTTACGATTGCAATTCTTCATATAGAATTATAGAAAGATGACTGGAAATTTTTTCATTTATAGGCAAAAAGTGGCGAAAACAGAAAGTACTGAACTATAGCAGAATAAACGTAGATGTACGTGATATTAACGTGTATCGATATATCCAATGATTCTCTTAACATTCGACGAGCTATCGAAAAACACTTGTTCAAACCGAAATCAATCTGTATCAATATATTGATAATTTTGACACTGGTTTCGAGATATCGAGAAGATTACTGAATATAATATACTTAAAACACTTATTTGATATGAAACTGAATAATTTATATGTCTTCTCTTTTCTTATATGTGATTATAACATAGAGATAAAACAAAAATTGCTGTAAGAAAAGTAATTATTTAGAAACTGATAGTATCTGCTGCTTGATATTGTCAAGTCGATATCAAGAGAGAATGAAAAGTATCTCGTATTTAAAAATGTATTATTAGAAGAAAACAGTCGTGTCTATGTAATTCCGAAAATTTAGGAAAACATTAAAATACTTGGACAAGTAATCACGAAATGTGGCATCTTACGAAGGAAAAATCGTTTCTAAATATTTAGATAAGCAAATTAATCAGAGTGTATATATATATATATATTTTTTTTTTAGTATCTCGGACATCTTGAACGTTAAAGATAAAGCAGGTAAACTTGAAATAAGTGTAAAAAGAACTGTTATTATTAAATGATCTCCCTTGACAATGTCATCCGGCAAGAGAGAGAGAGAGAGAGGGAAAATCCTTACAAATTTATTACAAAAATTCGTAAAGAAAGTTTATCAAGCAAAATGTTGAAACATCTTACAAGTATCAAGTATTGCGTAGCTTGCATCCACCTGCGACGTGTATCGCGAGTCGCGAGGCCTTCGATTCCGTAGAAACGCGAGAAATAAGATGGATGCTGGATGAATGGAAATGTCGGGTTATTATAAGATGTGAGATATGCGGCTGAGGCACCATGTTTGTTGCAGATGCAAATGAAGCCTCTCGATCAACATACCGCACATATCATACGAATGATACGTATTAAAGTACGCAAATGACTTGGCGGATTCACGATCGTAAGTTTTCTGATTGTAACGATACCAAGAGATGGTAATTAGAGTCAGTGCTAATCGTAAATAAATTATTAAAAATCTTATTACTGTTTGTTAAACTTGCATAAAAGAAGTCACATAAAGTTAAACGTTATTATTACATCGTTTAATCTTTCCTCTCTTTCTCTCTGTTACTTTTTTTCTATCGTATACCGACCTTATCATAAAAGCCTAATCATGAAAAAAGGCTTCACTTACGGTCTTGTACAATATCGTTCAAATTGTACAAAAACTCACCTACCCGTTATTTAAAGTTATTTAAAACAATAATACAAATATTTATAATTTATATTGTACTAATATTATAATAGAGTAGCACATGCCATGGTATGTAAATTATAAGGTATTATGGTACCATTGTGTTATGATAAATTATTAAGTTTACGACGTATACTTATAATGAGTTGTGGTTATGTTACATATGTTACAAATACATATATACGTACACGCGACTACGAATGTCGAAAACATGGTATAATGTACATGGCATAATGTTAAAAAAGTACAAGTTAATTAATATTTATATTTTTTCGGATACATTAGCGTAATGTCGAATAAATCTATACAAATTTCATAGAAATCAAATTAGACTGAAAATAAAAGCTGCCACAATTATTCCGGTCAAGTAAACATGTCAATAAAGTAACGCTTAGCTTATATAGAGGACGAGCTCCGACCTCTATATAAACACCTTGATATATTATATACATATTAATCATGTGTTTAAGTGTTTTTTCGGCAAGTAGAGAAAGATGAAGAGAGAGAGAGAGAGAGAGAGAGAGAGAGAGGAGAAAGAAAGAGAGAGAGAGAGAGAGAGAGAGAGAGAGAGAGAGAGAGAGAGAGGAGAAAAGAAATGGGATGGGGAGAGAGAGAGATAGAGGAAGAGGGGGACGGAAAGGGAGAGAAAGAGAGAACGAAGGACAGTGAGAAAAAGGCGGAGAGAGTCAAGAGAGAGGATACCGTTGCATAAGCTATATTTAACCGCACCTGCTGGCGCCAGACTATCCACGCTCGCGCATGCGCTATACGTGACTGTCGACGCGACACATTCTCTCTCTCTCTCTCTCTCTCTCTCTCTCTCTCTCTCTCTCTCTCTCTCTCTCTCTCTCTCTCTCTCGACGCGTTTCGAGTATAAGCGAGGGGATCTACACTCTCTATCTACACTCTACAGCTCCTCCATCCGGCGGAGGATAAGAGCGTGCTGCTGCTCGCTATCCACGCTCAAACAAGGTACCAGTTAGGTGCCGTATATGCCTTTACATTTAATTTAAAGTTAAACCCTTTCGGGTCGTAGTTACATCCAGATATTCACACATCGATCAAAATGATAATAACTTTCAATTAAAATATCCCAAGTCTATCTTTTTAAGCTCTTTATATTTTACATTGTCATAGATGCGTGGAATACAGCTGTTATATTGTTAAGCACAGCTACGATATTCGGGAATGAGAATTTCTCTATCTAGTTTAGATCGATAGGATATTTGACATAGACACTTTCAAACTCTCATTTCAGAGTGGATAAAAGAAACGTATAGAAAAACTTACGAGTAAGAGTAATACGTCGAAATAAACTTGATATGACACGGGAATGACCTCAGGGAACTCTATGATCTATATCTATAACGTGGTTAATTTAATTAAACACTACGCCCCCCCATCAGTACTCGGTACTGGGTGCGCCGCGCCGTTCATCCGAGCGAAATTCGCTCGATGTAGGAATGAAAACTATTCCATTTATTATTAAGTAAGTAGTTGAATACTCTAGCGCATTTTCTTTTGAAATAATATGAAATTACGCTTCAAAGGTAACATTTTAAGATTATGTGCAGTATTTATTTAGTTTAAATACTTTAAATAATCATTTAAGTAATTCGGTATTATTTATTACAGTTTAAGAAATCCTGAGGAAATATAAATTTTTATAAGCTCAACTTTGTATCACGTTTATAGCTGTTTCCTTACATCACATTGACGCTTTACAAGTTAAAAAAAAATAAAAAAAACTGGACGCAATTACAAATAATAAAAATTAAATAAAATATCTCACTACTTAGTACTTATTCTTTATAGTTTACACATTTGATATTTAATTCAATACCTATCTTCACGATTAATTTACGAACTGTGCTAAAACCACGTGGTGACCACGTTATCTCGCCATTACGTAATTGATAGTGGGTTACACTTCGACCCGACATCGTACCAAAAATATTAATTTTTTATGTTATCGCATATTTATTTCACTCTCTTACATCTTATGCTACAAAAAGAAAAAAAGGAAACAAATATCGTAAAAACAAAACAGAATAAATGAATTTTATACTTTAGATTAACGTTATCTTTTTTCAAAATACTATTTTCCCAAATTCATATTACATTAACAATAAATATCTTAATATTTTAAATTAAAAAAAGACCAATTCAGCATTCCAACAACAAAATAATATTCATAAAGGAAAATTATATCAATATAATATAATATAATATAACGTATATAGATGTCTCATATAAAACATTTAGAATCAATGTTAAAAATTATGCATTTGTAAGATAAGTTATTTCACGGATTACTTCTCATACATTACGCACTTTTCTTATTTTACACTAAAAAAATTGCATGTGCTGCATTCTATAACAGTAAAAAAATTAATTAATTAATAGTCATCATAATTAATATCACATTTAAATAGAATTTCTCTAATTTTTTTTATAATTCATAAAATTGTCGAAAATATACAACACACACACACACACACACAAAATTTTTAAGGAAATTCTTTTTTTATTTAAGAATATAAGAAATTGTAGAATAAATGTATAGAGGCAGAGGGGAAGAGAAGGAGAAAGAAAGAGAAAAAAGTTATAGATAGGATTATTACAGATGGGAGAGGTAAAATGTAGAACAAAATGAGATAATGTGGTTTATTTTTCTCACACGAAAAATTAAATATTGCAGAAAACAGCAACCATTTTAGATATGTCAATTTCCTGTTTAAAACTTTCATTTTAAAACATTATTTAGTACATATATCCAGGTGAATAAGAAAATTTTAGCATTTAAATGAAATAATTTATTTTTTACAATTCAAAAGAGTAATAGGCTCTGCTGGGGGGAGCCCAAGGTAGTAACAGATTCACATTTTTAAAATTTATATGACTAAATTTATCTTGAGACTAAACTCTAAAAGTTTTATTTTGAGATACAAGAAAAATGCGCAAAATATTTGTATAGTCCAATAAGATATTATCGATATTCTATATAAAAGTTGCTTTAAATTTTTCAAAGGCAAGTAATTTCAATCAATGACAATTTTTTGACACATTATGGACTTTAAGAATGACTTAAACTATTCGTCTATGTAAAATCTTAGTAGGTACACGTAAGTCTCGAAACTTGGAAATTAAGATTTAATAGTAAGAATTTTGTGTATTATAATCGTGCAAACAGCGTTCATTGGAAAGAATAATTTTGTAATAATATATCCGAAATGCGCGAATTATCTCGCGCGGTGAAACATTTTTAATTTGTAAAAACCGTTCAGGAAATTTAATTATTAACAATAAGAAAGGAGAAATATCGGGATTTGACGGGATTTGAAATTAGAAGTGAAAACTGAAACTAGATATATATATATATATATATATTTCCTCTAGTTTCAATTTTCACTTCTAATTTATATATATAATATATAACGTAAGATATATCTAAGCAAATAAACACAAAACAAAGAACATTTTTATAAGAATAAGGTATTTGTGAAAAGTCACTTAGGCTACAATTAGCACAAGTACGATTTGTTTCGATTTCAGGTCCGCTCGCGACCTTCACTTACCTGACAACAAAGCGCAGAATATTTACAAGCTAGTTGTGTGCACGCCACTGAAGAAGATCGATCGGTCGGTTGCTCGAGGAAAACGACGACATGGCGCCTGTCTTTTGGTGCATGGAGTCTGATACACCCGGATACGCGTCTCGCTTGTCATAGTTGTCGTCGTCGTTATCACCATCATCATCATCATCATCATCATCATCCTCATCATCCTCCTCCTCTTACTCCTCCTCTTCTTCCTCCTCCTCCTCCTCCACCTCCTCCTCCTCCTCATCATCATCATCACCACCCGTCGTCATCATCATCATCGTCGCCGTATCATAAACGCCTCGCGATCTTGCATGAAACGTTCGCGACGGACTCCACCCTCTTCATTTGTCGGGGAGATTTGCGGTTCATCGAGAGTCACGCTGGGAGGAAAGAGAGAGGGAGGGGATTGCGACGTCCATCGCGCGAGTCGCGCGCGCAGGCCTAAAAAGCGCACTGTCAGCCGGAAGCGTGTAGCACACGATATTCAAGAGGAGGTAGAAAGATGGCGAGGGGCAAAGAAGAGGTAGAAGGGAAGGGAAGGCAGGAGCAACAACGAAGGAAGATAGAGGGACCTAGAAGGACTGAAGCCTTACCAGTCTCTAGATCAAACCAAATTCCATCCTTCCTTCGGAAAGAAGGATGGAAGAGAAGATGGAAATTAAGCTTGTGTTTTTTTTAATCGTCAAAGAATCAATTATCTCCCATTAGCGAAATATATTATCCATTTTTTTTTCCATTTACGATTTTTACAATTTAACATTACGCCATGAATGGAGGCGCAAGAAAACGAAGAAAGCATAGCAAAGCGAAATGAAGCGAGAGGAGATGAATGGAATGAGATGAGATAAAATAAGATGAGATGAGATGAGATGAAATGAGATGAGATGAGATGAGATGAAATGAAATAAAATGAAATAAAATGGGATGGGATGAGATGAGATGATATGAGATGAGATGAGACGAGAAGAAATGAGATGAGATGAGATGAGACGAATAAAAACGAGACGAATAGAATAGAGACGAGACTAAAACCGAGATGAACAGAGACGAGGCTAAAATAGAGATGAGACGAATAGTAACGAACAGAGACGAAAAGAGGCAAGACGAGGAGAAGACGAGGAGAAAAAAACCAACTACACACAAACAACATCCACGCGCTTCGGTCGATCGAAGCGAACTGAGCGGCCGCGTTGTGCGTCGACCGGCTGGCAACGCACCGTCGACCGTCGACTTCCCCTTCTATCGTACTACGCGGCGCGGCGCGGCGCGGCGCGCGCTTCACCACAATCCCCACCCCACCAGCGTGCTGTGACCAGTGTGACCGTCGTAAGTCGTAACTTACCCCCATCGGCATGCCGTTACCGCACTCGTTCACTACCGCGCTACGTGTGCATAGGGCAGCATAGGGGAAGCGCGCGCGCGCGCGCGGAAGCATGTCGAGTTCAGAAGATCAGAAGGCGAGTTGAGTCGCGCCGCGTACCGCGTCACTCTGAACTCCGACCACTCTGAACAGTTCGAACTCCGGCAACTCCGACCAACTCCGGACTACTCCGGACTCCGGAGTCCGGTCCGGCCCGTCATGTCGACGCGGCAAGAGCAAGAGGTCGGCGAGGGGAAAAGGCGATGTCTCACGCCGCTCACGCGGTTTCGGCGACGCTAGGATTGGCTGGCCGTGAATGGCGCAGGTGGCAGCGGCAGCGGCGGCGGCAGTTCGGCCGGCGCGCGGCGCGGCGCGGCGCGGCGCGGCGCGGCGGCCGGTCGACCGGCCTGGCGGCCTGGCGGCCTGGCGCACTGGTGCGGCGGGCCGGGGCAATGACTGCATTTACGTGCCATCGTGTGCACGCGTTAAGAGAATCAAAGGCGCGATATTATGTCCTTTGCGACATATTTTGCTGAATACTTCCAACAGATGCATATTGCATTTTTTTCGTGACGATTTTCCAGTCAGGATCCAAGTTCGTACGCTTGCGGTCATAGTAATAAAGACATCGCACTTCAATTTTAGTCTTTATTATAAATTGATTTTAATTTCTAAATTGCTTTTATTTTAAATAATTTAAAGTAAATTTCAAAATTATATTTATGCCTTAGTTTGAATTTTGATTCGTATATTAAAAATTATAGGAATAACAACGTATAGGAAACAAATAATAACGATATTAATGAGATATTATTTAATATTTTTATACACTTTAGGAAATACACTTTAGCAATATATTGGAAAAATTAGTAAATTTATTAAGATGACATATACATATTATTATATATAATAATTTATTGTGAATATGTATATTTGGATAATATGATAAATCAGATAAATAAAATGATTTGGATTCATGAAACATGAATTGATCACAAAATGAAGTTAGTCGAAACTTAAACTCTGTTTAGAGTTTACCTTTGGTTTATCCAAATTTGGATTGGGGTCCAACCGCTTCGCTTCAGAACCGGTTTACATCTCTGATCCCAACCACAGTAATACATATACTCTATATTTTATAACAACATTTTAGATTGTTGTACTATATTATATTTATTTACAAACTTATAAAATTTTTTAGAAACATACCGTTTCTACTAGATTAATTACGTTAGTCCGCAGTGCGTCATCATTTAGCAACATGTGGTATTATATGTATACTTTTATTAATATAAGTTTATATTGTATATTAATGTGATTGTATTATATTTTATTTTAGGATATTTTTTTCAGGACATTAGGATAATTTTTTTCGTAATTTTGTTTCATTCGAGCATATTTGAAATTGTTGCTTGTTGCTTGGTATTTTAGGATTTGTTGTGGGTTGTTTGCTACGATTTAAAGTTTCTTTATATGATACAAATAAGGAATCATTAGCGAATTTTCTTTCGTAATTTTTATATTTTGTTGCTTTTTCAAAGCAGCTTTATCTTTCGGAAGAAAAATTTAAGAGATTTTGTTGCGCGCGTGTATATCTATATATATATGTATGTACCTACATAAGTATGTGCATAAGCATGTATATATACAGGGTGGTCCTGAAATAGTTGGTTAAAATCAGGAATTGGATTGAGCTCGTCATAAGGATGAAACAGTTTCCATAAACGTTAGTCCAAAAACGCATCCAACTCCCGCAGGAGTTACGACTCATTTAATTATTAATACTTTATTCAGAAAAATGGAAGGCCATAAAAGAAAAAAAACTTAATTTTTATTTTAATTTACAGAAAGTTGTTGAAAATGTCCCGTTAACTAAAACACACGTTTCCATGCGTCTAATAACCATTGACTGTCTAACACGCTCAAAGATTCCTGGCGTGTATTTCTTATAATTTTGCAACTGTTGATAATACGATCTCGGATGCGTTTTTGGACTAACGTTTATGGGAACTTTTTTCATTTTTATGACGAGTCCAATCCAATCTGATTTTGACCAACTTTTCAGGACTACCCTGTATAATATATACACATGCGCGCGCATGTGCGTGTAATGTATATACATACATATGTATAAATAAGCATTTTTAATTTCTATTATGATCTCTATTTGCGTTATATATTGCATATATACGTGTGTGTGTGTGTGTGTGTGTGTGTGTGTGTGTGTGTGTTTGTGTGTGTGATGTCCAAAGGCCACCACGCCCCTTGATCAGCAGGTTAAACATGCTTTCTTGCAGGATCGCTGTGCGTGCGTTCCAATAATTAAACATACGCATACGCAGGACCGCCCAGTGTCGTAGGACTCCAATCATTGGTAAAGCTCGTTTCGACTTGCATTCGGATTCGAATAACAAAAACAAAGTAGACAAAGTTTGAATTATAATATAAAGTAGATCGGACGTTGAAACATATTGAAATTCTGCATTGCGATCACGCGATTGCGGCTATAGTTGCCGAGCGTCGCGCACGTGACCAACAAACGCGTAAACGAGTAAAAAGGATCGCACGACACACGGTCGGGCGAGAGCAAAGAGATAACGAAAATTGAAATCCGATATACATATTTTTAATTGTTATTTGTTACTGGTTATTCTACGTTCCAAGAAATGTGTTTAATTTATTACGGAATAAAATATAACATGTAAAGCACAAAATGAGATAGAAAATGAAGAGAGCGTAAAGTCACATAATAAATTAGAATAAAATATATGATTATGTACATTAAATTTAAGAGGAAATAAGATACGAGGAAATTAAGTGGAATAAAATAAAACGAGAAAACGATAAAATGAAGAAAGAAGGCGTAATGAGAAGTAAAATGAAAGAAGAACAGAATAAAGAAGTGAGATAAAAAACACAAAGTAAAGTAGAAAATATAGAGAGAAAGACAAGTAATAAATAGAGATGGTATAAAAGAACTTTTCCGGTATGGGAAAACAGTACGTCTTTATCCTAAATCTTAATGAGAACTGAATTTTAATGATCTTATATTAACGCGTGTCATTTTGTCGTCCTACAATCCATCTCGTTTTCGTCGTATCGTTTTACATAACCGATGCACTTATAACCGTTCAACGTCAATAATCTTATCGACTTATCCTGACCCCAACGACCCCGTAATGTTGCCCTGTGACCTAAATTCAAAAAATTTTATCAGAACGACGCCGTCGTCATTCGTTCTTCTTACGAAATAGGGGGCCAGAGGCTTCGTTGATAACAGTACGGCAAAATAAATTTCATGCGCAAAGCAAGGATGATGGATATGTATAAAGATCATCTTATAAGGCTTAAATTGTTTCATGTTATATTCTATATTTTCAAACAGGTAAAAGAAGATAATTATTTTAGTGCTTTCTTTTAAATTATATTTTTAATCTCGTGAAAAAATTGTGTGATATCAAACTTGTGAAAATATTTTATTTATAATAATTTTCTCATAATGTTGAGAAATAACGGACAAGGGGGTTCTCCTTCCTTAAAAAAAATATATATATATACATATATATAGAGTGGAAAAACACACGATTTAAGTTCGAAATTAATTATACGTTGAACAAAGTCAGATATTTGCCGACCCGAAGAGACCCGCACTGTTCACATGCAAATGCACTTTTCCTATGCGAGCGACTGTGTTCATGAATATATGGAAGCGCGCGTGATTCTGTAATTCTACTTCTACCTATCGTCGCACCCTGTACAAAGACCGTTTGAAAGACGGTCGTCGATAAACTGCCAAGACGTCAAAACGTAAAACTCAAATGGACAATCCTTGGCAGAAATAATATTTGAGATACTTAAATATTTGACGGGCATTGCGATAATATTAATATACATTATACAGCAAAATGAGTTATTCCACAATTTACGGTTTTAACATCAACGACGAGCTGCTTGATTATCGAACTCAAAATATATCCTTTGTTTGCTTCTTAACAAATATGTGTCAAAGAAAACTTGCAAATTACATTTGCCGCACTTTCCTAATTTCTTTCGCGTTTCAAATTACTATTTGTCATTATGTAATATATCATACGTAATATATATATATATATCGATTTAAAATGTGCGAGACACGTGCTAATCTTTTTGGGACATAATAGCATTTTCCAACATTCTGTGTGTTATCAGAGTCCACAGAGGAATGATTCAAGACGAGACTTACTTCGTAAAGTGTATTAGTAGGCCATGACGAAAATATACCAGAGGCGTCTCGACTAATAGTACCCAGGCGACGGCATTGACCGCTATATGTATATTCTTCATGGTAGTTTTCCAAGTAACGATAACGTAGTATTTAGAGAACGACGTAGTATTTATTCCTAATCTTTCCTTTCCTTTCCTTCTTTTTTCTTCTTCTTTCCGTTGCTCTTTTCCTCTTTTCTTTTTTCTTCCTAGTAGCTGCCGAAATAGCGTTTAAATTCTAATAAAGGATCGACATACCTTTAGAATCTTTTATTTCTATACATTATATTAACTACACGCGCGCGAGAGATTAGTGCAACAAAAATTATTTCTATGAAACGAATATTTATTTATTATACAACAAAAAAATAACAATTTTCTGCGAATAGATATATTGTTCCGAGTGTTTCATTGTTTTACACATTAATTTCTCATGCACATATATGTGACATGTGCGTGTGCATGGCTGTGTGCAACTTTTCCATCTACTCGTATTAATAATAATCTCCATTAATGTATACATTATATTATTGATGTGTTTCAAATGAAAAGCGGTCAATTCGATCTGATGGCGGATCGTCTCGAATCTATCTCTCGCCCGGGATGACCTATGGTCCTATGGTCCAGCCGCATGATCTCCTTCGCATAGTTAATCATACACTTTCCGCGCTCACTCGCTACTTACTGCTGTCACCGAAAAAAAACTGATAACCCGAGATATGCTCGCCCGGGTACACGCGTTCTCGTTATCACATGCTCCCGTGACTTCAACTTGAAATCGTGTTGCTAGGCGAGCATAAGAGATTGTGAGATTTTGCGGCCAAAATCTCGTTATTCTATATCATTGTCTCGAAAAATCGAGTTGTCACACTTGTCTATATTAACTTTTAAATTAATTACGATCTAAAAATATATATTTTTTTATCTTTGATAAAGAATCGATATATATTAATTTAGAAAAAACCTATATATACGTTAAGATTAATTTGTATATAGTAATAATAATACTTATTAGAGTCTGAGATGTTTAGAAAATAAGGACAACACGTGTATATATGTACACGTGGTTTCAACTTCTTTACAAGATTTTTAAGATCTTTCGTATAAAAAATATATAATATAAAAACGACATGTGTATTATACAAAAAAAAAGACATATCATTGCAGTAATGGTATGATGCAATATGGAAGAAAAGTGTGTGCGGGCTCTCTCAATAAGCTGCTTCGTACGGTCCTTGATAGGATACGCGACACTCGAAAAGATTACACCCTTCCCTCCCTCTTCCTCTGCTACAAGTACTTTTCATTTTCATTTTGTCGTCGTGTTCTCTTTCGCCCCCTCGGTTCTCCAAGATAGACCGCAACTATAATTAGCTCCCCTTTTTTATTACGCTTTGTAAACGCGTTCGCTCGAGATCAACGCGACTAACGCCAATGGCGTAACAATCAATTTTCGGTGTGTTCGTATAAGCAATTTTACTATGTGAATATTTTTATTATGTAAGCTGACGCGGCCGGGAGGAGGGGAGGGGAGGGGATCAGCAAAGGAAAAATTATAAGAGAAAGCATATATGGAAATCTTTCGAAAGAAATCTACTGCAAAGAGACGTAGCTTTCGATTAATTTTATATATTGTAACATATTATAACGCTTATTATAATGCATGTTGTAGGTATATGTTGTATTTTATTTTCGCATAACGCGTGAGCACAAAGAATTGAATTCTATAACGGGATATATTATTATAGCGGTTTTGTTCTTCGAGTCGATTGATTGTAGCTGCGTGTAGTTTGGAAACTGTGTGATGATGGGGGCGTAGGTCGGTTGACAAACATGGGAGTGCCATAGATAGAGGATCGATGGCAAAAAGAGAGAAAGATAGTCAAAGAGAGGACCTCTCTTCTACATCGTTTGGCCATTCCCTTTATAAACGGGCGTGGCCCTTAGATTGTGTGCCTTTAGATTGTCGTACGTATAATTTCCGTTTCGATGGAAAATTACATTTCGCAGGGAAAGAATTTCTAATTGGCGTTTCAAAGTTTGCTCAAATGAGAATTGAATGAGGAAAAATAAATTCCCTCAATTCCGAACACAGATTTTATGAAACGCTATCATTATTACCATATATATGCGCTTTTCTTTTCGTCTTATAGAGGCTGTAATTAAATTATTATTGTGTCGTTTGAAACGGGAACTCTCAGGATGCAATGTTTCATATACAACAACCCGATATAGCTAGTTTATTTTATATTTATTCGCGCTTCGTAGATCCGTTTCGAAGACGGCCTTAATAGCGGATTTATTAAAACGCATGAAATGGATACGCAAAAAGAGAGTCAATGAGCGGAAATCAACCGATTGTACGCGCGTATAAGCAATTGTAAATCGCTATGTTAATATCGCTGCCGGGGTTCATCGGGGTCGCGCCGGGTCATCGTGACGTCAGCGGATACCGCGTCTCACCGTTGTTCGGCGAGCTAGTATAATATGCTGTCTACGTACATACATGTATCGATGGCACCAATAAAAAATATATTGTAACTACATTTTTGATTTTCACATATATTCATTTCATTTCCTACTGTTATTTTAGTATTTGATGGTGTACCAGAGAGAGAGAAAGCTATATCGTAACTATAACGATCCCAACATTATAACTCAGTAATATTATAATTTAATCTTTTATTCCTATTGTTGCTTCTAAATAAACTTGCAAAATTGCAATGTAACCCTCTGGGTTACTTTTAAAGGATTACAATTTTGCAAGTTTGTAAGTTTGTTATTGTAATACTTTTCAGTTGTATCTACACTACTACGGCAGTATGCGCGCGCGTACAAAGGATATGAATTGTAAATTTTGGAAAGAGAAGAACAAATATTCAGAAAATCTTAATTTCTAAAGTAGGTATATATAAATAACAATTATTTAAATAATTCTCTTTTCAATTTTTTTTTCCACATTCTTTTCTATCCTTATATTACATTTTTTATATCACATTTTTATTTAACTTACTTTGATTTTTTTTACTTTAAACTAATGATGCCGATTTTATAAATCTTTTCAAAATTGTCATAAATGGTCATAATAATTTGTCATTTTCTTCTCTATTCTTTCTTAAAAAAAAATATGACTATTTTGGAATATGTACAATATATATACCTTACTCTCTTTTCTTAATTATGTGGGTTATTTGCAATAACCAATTGTGATATGCTTTGAGCAATTCGTGTTCAAGTTTCGCCCTCTGTTCTACACGTTTCTTGTTATCAACTACGTGAACGAATTAATTTGTCGGTTTTCATATCAATCGATAAAATAGATTTCTTATTTTTGAAACGTTCACCATTTTTCTGTTTCTAGAAAATTAAAATGTGATATACCGCATGTTCTTTTATATCGACATTTAATCTGTTGTATCGACATTTCGATACGGTATACGTATCGATATATGATTACTATAGCACAACGATTTGTTTTAATTATAAAATTTTTTTCTCAAGATTTTTTATTTCTAAATTAACAATAAATATAAATTAGAAAACTTGACAGTGATTTATTTTTTAAATAAAATTTTTATTAAATTTTTAATTTTTAATAATTTACAAAACTTATTTTTATACAGTAGAATAGAAAAAAAGAAGAGATATAAACATATATTTGTAAATATTTTTAATTTATAAAAATTTGTCTTTCGTGTAATGTTTATTTTTAAGATAAAATTCCTTCAACGTAATATGTTCAGTTGACTCGGTTGGTGTGGAAGAAATTTCATCATCCTGCTCTTCGTACGATTGAATCATAGATCCTTGCAAGTTTCTTATGCGCGAAAAAGAACTAAATCTTTGTAACCTCTCGGATATCGATAATGGAATCGCGCTTTGTGCTAAGGCGTAAGCTTTTTCCAGCGATTTTTTATGATTTATTTCGTTGAATTTATTGTGCTTAAACAATAAAACATAAATAAATAAAAGTCCAAAGAAGAGAAAAATAACAAGATTATATATTATTATAAGTTAACAAAAAGACAATGATAATAATTTTAGCTATTTGAAATACTTTTTAGATAAATAAATATTATATATATATATATATATATATATATATATATATGTGTATAATATCTGTATAACAATTAAGCTATCATACCTTTCTCACAAGCGTGCTCTTTTTATATTTTATAAAAGGTTTGATAGTTTTTAGATTAAGCCACTCACAATGAAGATTATCTTTAAAGAAGGTTACATGGTATTTTACCTGCGAAAGCATTCGTTGTTTGATTATATTTTACGAAGAATTATAAACAATTAAGAACAAAATATAGCGTAGTGTAAAACTTATAGTAAATAAATATAAATGTTATACATTAATAAAATTTTATTTATATTTATATGTGTTTGTATTTTCTAGAACTTACAGGAATTATTGATGATTCTTCTAATTCATAAAACTGTAAAGTCTCAGTCCAATCATCTACAATTGCGGGCCACCATGGATAACCATCCACGTGACCCCATACAAGACTTCCGGCATTATATATATTTTCTATTAAATCTTTCTTTATTTTCTTCGGAATCGGCACTTGCGGTACGGAACAAGAGGCGATAGTTTTATCTATAAACGTGTTTATATTTTCTATTGTTATTTAATATGTGTGTGTGTGTGTATGTGTACATATATATATATATATATATATATATATACACACACACACACACACACATATATATATATATATCATTATATAATTATATATAATATGCTATATATAAATAGTACAATATTACTCGAGTAATAACATAGCTTAATATGTATCGATGATTGTGTAGACGTAAAACACAGTAATGGATACGTGCTTGAATTTATTTCGCAATACCAAGTCTTTGGTACATCCACAGGGTCATGGAAATCATCACAGTATCGCCATTTCTTGCAGTTTTTCCTACAGCATTGAATCCATCTACCCACGTCTCTTCGTGGTTGTAACCATGATAATTTCTTCTCTTTACTCCATGTATCTTTACATGGCGACAATACGGTAGGACACCTTTTGAGACCTAAAAGAAAAAAAATAAATTCTTCGCATGTTGACAAATCTTGTTATTAGTTTGTTTTTTAAATTGATTCTTGAACAATATTAAGACATATAAAATGAAGCGTTCGAAAGAATTACTATACTTGAATATCGATAAGCATAAAAAATCTCGGCGTTGGAAAAAATTTGTGTGCACGCGTACGTATTATATGTCTATTACTATCCTTGCATCCGCAAGATAATTATTTCATTTTAAAAATAAATATGTGCTCTTATACTACATATGTTATAAATGTAATTATAATTATATCTATATTATTTATTCACATAAAAATCATAATATAATAACAATTACATTATAGCTTGTTACAAGAAAATGTATTATATATCATTTTACAAGTTTCACAGTTTTTATACATTTTCACTATTTTAACAATCATGCACTATGATACTGACAATTAATTAATCATTGATATACTGATCCTATACACAACAATCATTGCGATTTAATAATTAAAGAACATTTAATTAATATATTATTATTTATGTACTGATTTAATAATCACATTTACGCATAGTGCTTAATTAATTATGAATATACTGATTTAATTATCATTGTGATATTATACTGAGTAACTTTTTAATATTCAATGAACTTATTAATTCATAAATACACGATTTAATCATCATCATCATCATCAATATCTCTACCACTACCACCACCATCACCATCATCATCATTGTCATCATCGTTGTCGTTGTCATCGTCGTCGTCATCGCCGTCGTTATCATCATCATCATCATCATTATTATTATTATTACTATTATTAATACTATGCTAGTCTAATGACTGTAATAATCGATTTCTCCCAGCAGTTTATATACGAAAGTGTATAAATTCACCTTTCGGACTGCAGTTTAATTTTGACGATTGCGAAGAATCTTTGTTATTTTTCGCTCTTTTCTCATATCGTCCTTGTCCATATCGCTTATTCTTCTTATTGTCCAATTCAAATCGTACATTTTGCAACATAGCACTCAAGCTATCTTGCATATCGCAATCTAATCTTGCTTTCGATTCGCCCTGTTGCTTAGAAAATTCTGCTTTCTGTTTAGACATTTTTATCAAAAAATCTGTGCTTTTCTTAGAATAGTTTTCGTCCTCCGTTCTGTCCTTATCTTTGTCCGTAAAACGAAGCTTTTTAGGTTTTAAACCCTCTTTGGAGAAAGGCTTCCTTAGTTTGATGGGAGCGTTCGGAGGTACAGGCGTGGCTCTTATTGTTGTTGTCGGGGAAGTTACAAACAATTGGGGTGTTAAAGAGAGAAGCAAGGAATTGGCCCACACTCCGTTCTGAAAAAACAAATATAACATTAAACGTTTATTCTAATCCGATGTATGATTGTAGATTTAAACAAAACAGGTAGCTTCCTTCGCCAGTAAATAAATTCAAAACAGAATCGTTTTTGTTCGACCCAACTGGACTAATAATTAGTATATTTAAACTCATGAGTTTAAATATACTAATTATTAGGCCAGTTGGGTCGAATAAAAACGATTCTGTATTGTAGATTTAATTTAATAAGTTGAATTTTTTCAATTTGTATAAGATTATTAAAAAAGAGATTAGATTTTTCGAAAGGTCAATTGTGCAAAATATGCATTATTATTAAGCGCGCGTGCGCGCTCATATGTGTGTACAATATTTAGCGTGTAATTTAACGTAACTGGCTCTACATAAATTGCAGTATTTTATCAAAAACTATCTCGAAGAGCGAAGCGAGAGAGAGAGAAAGAGAGGGGGAGAGAGAGAGAGAGAGAGAGAGAGAGAGAGAGAGAGAGAGAGAGAGAGAGAGAGGGTGGGAGGGAGGAAGGGAGAGAGAGAGGGGGAGGGGGGAGAGAGAGAGAACCCTAGGATGCAAGTTTTGAGGAAAGACCTCTCGTAATCGCGGAACGGCTGAATACTAAGTGATTAAATTTTCTTGTCAGTAAATAATTGCCAATATATACTAATTAAATTACTATAAATTGAGGATAGATAAATTTGGCAAAACTCGGTGATATTCTGATTTACCCGTGGAGTTGTTCGTCCAACTTCCGCGACGATGTCATGTTGTTCGCGATCTTGGTCTTCGAATAACCGTATCGTTGTTTGCCTCATCGTGTGATTTACGCGATTGCGATTATCGCGACTTTTGGCCATTCTTCACAAAATTTCGAAATCTTACAACGCAGTCCGTGATTTTTCAGTGTTCAGTGAAAGATATAGGAGATAAAAGTGCGATCGAGATAATTTAACACGTAAAAGAGGCGCCACCGCTACGCTAAACGGACAACGGACTGAACGGACCGGGGACCGGGACGGGGTCGTCGGGGTCTACACGAGCACGAACACGGCTGCTAACTGCTCTTTCGTTCGAGTTGACAATGTTGACATTTGCTGCAAATACGAGCGAGCGTTCGTTAACACCTATCTATTTTACTATTTACGACAAAAAATGATACACTTCAGATTGTAGGTACACTCGCAAGACGCAGGTCGCTGGTCGCAGGTCGCAGTCCGCAGGTGCTTCCTGGCTTCAGACTCAAACACATGCATATTTATACAGTTTATCTCTTCGTTGCTATATAGATATATTATATATCTACATATATTTTAAATGTTAACTGTTAAAAATATTATAATGTAATATAACGATATAGAACATATATATATTATATATACATTGCGTAATGTGTCGATCCTATGGTATGTTAACATGTTAAATTATAAGACACAAGGGGGTAAGGTAAAAAAGGTAAATGACAATCTCTAGCTTGTTCCGCTCTTTAACCTTATGGCGTTATATCAATTAATTATCAATTGTCAATCTTATTTTGCTTCGAAAAGATATTCAAAAGTGTTTCTTCTTCGAAATTTTGAAATTTATTAAAATAATTAGAAAATTGAAAACAAAATATGAGGAAATTTTCTTGAAATTTCTTTCGGGCTTCGGGGTCTCCCACGATCCGCGGACCGCGATTCGTTAATACGACCCTGTCGTGGAACCATGGAACCTATTAGAAAATGGCGTCGCGGTGCGGCGCGAGCTTTCGGTCGCCGCTGCCCGCTCACGCTCACACTCGACAAGCAGTTATTCGCCATCGTAGACGGGCAGGCGTTACATGGACGCTGGACGTCGCAGTTGCGTGCGAGACGTAGGAAGAGGATTATCGTGAGGATAGTCATACGAGCAATTGGAAGAGAGAGGCGGGTGAGAGAATCCGTTTGTTGAGGTGAGCATACATATTTGTAATCGGCGGCGTGAACGTTGACGAAAAGAAAAGCTGGGATGCTGAATATGATGGCGAATTGACGACGTGCTGTCGGCAGCGACGGCAGCGACGACGACGGCGGCGGCGGCGGCGGCGATGGCGACGGTGGCGACGATAGCGGCTGGTGGCTGGTGGTGGCGGCAGTAGCGGCGCCGGCGGCGGTAGCACACCCATCACGCTGTTGCCGCGCGTACCCACGCGTACCGACGGCGCTGGCGCCGCCACGCGGACGATAGAAATTTTACCTGCCTGCCTGCCTGCCTGCTTACCTGCTTTTAGTGTAGAAAGTACGAAAAGTTATGCTTATTTTAGTTGCGTTCTTCCACATTTTTCTTCTTCCCTCTCGGGACAAATAGCTTCCGGGGAATATCTAGTGCGAATAAATACGACGAAATGCGAAAAATGCAACTATGGTCAATCATAGAAAGCGTAACTAATTGCAAGACGAATAGATTTTTCCTCTGAAACTGTACTTTTAGATCGATTGAAAAAGTGTAAGAAGCAAAAAGTTTATTTCCATTTGCTGTCTTTATCAATTTTTTACGTTTTCAAAATCTATTTTAATTGTATTGGTTTTTAAGTATAATAAAATGAGAGTACGTGTATTAATGTACATGTATATAATATATGAACAAATTTCCTTGCCTAGCTGTTATAAAATATACATATTTAAATTTACATCTGAAATATTTTATAACTAAGTTATTAATTCATGTCTCTATCATCTAAATCTATTCATTCAAGTTAATTTTAATAATGTATCGATTTAAATTTCTTTCTTAACATATGCACGTGTGTGTGTATGTTATTAATGTATATATTTTAATCAAGAAATTGCAACAAATATTCTATTCCCTTTTCCATAACGTAGGAACCATGTATCATATTTACATAATATTTTGTAAGAGTCATATATTTATAATTATTATTTAGAAATATAGTATTCAAAAATAATACTGCATAAGATTACATATACCTTGTAAAAGTTAATCTAATTACTTTGGATATCTTTTTTGTAATTTCTTCTTTTGTTTTCTTTCTCCAATTAATTAATTTATCTGTATGCCGCGCGCGCGCGCCTTATTTCTTTAATATGTATATGTAAAGAAATTTTAGTATCTTATATATTATTACTGGCGAATAAGCCATCCTTATTTTTTTATTATGTTTTTCTATACCGGCATGTTACATCTTGTCATGTTGTTTCTATTTTTTCCAATTTTTCAGGTTGAGCAAAATGTCTTCTGTACAAGTGGATCGTCCTCCAAAAGTGGGTCAAAACAACAAGAAGGAGAACGAAAAATCTAGAAAAGTTTTCAACCTCTCACACAAGAAACACAACAAGCATGATGACAATCGCTATTTCAAGTTCAGCAATAGAAAGCGACCTCAAAGTAGCTTCTGCAGCAATGGAAAGTCCTTTCCTCCCTACAAACGTAGAAAGAAAGAAGGGAGGTTTATCCCTCCCACGAAATTTTTGCTTGGAGGCAACATTTGTGATCCCTTAAATCTAAATAGCATGCAAGATGAGGAAATAAATCGAGCTATGAACGCAGTGACCCCAAAATCAAGTCCACTTCCTACTCCAAAACATAAAAAAGAAATTATCGAAGTGATTATTCCTCCAAATATTTGTGATCCTTTGAATTTGACAAATTGCAATGACAATGAAGAGTATGAAAAGCAGCTCATTTCGCCTACGAAGAGAAATTCGAAACGAAGAAATAGAAAGAGGAAGAGAGCTCTTTCTGGATCTGGAAAAGATGAAGAAAAGATGGTAAGAGAGTTTTGAGATATTTATTTATATTGTTTTATAAGTAACATTTTATTCATATTTGTATTTATTTATAAAGGTAATGATTTACAATTATAAATTATTTATAGATTTATGGTAATTTTAGATCGTATTTTGTATTATTTGAATTCTTAAAATTTCTAAAATACTTTTTGTGATTATCTCTCTTGTAATTACACACACGTGTATAATAATGTATATGTATATCATATATTTTTTAGAATTATGAAAAGACGGATTCCAACGAAGCAAAAAAATCGAGAGAAATTGAAGGAAACTGCACAGTAGATGAATCTCCAATGGAAAGACTTTCTGGTGAAAAAATTAGTTTAGAAGAAGCGCCAAGTGGACAAGGTGAAAATTGTCTAAAAGAAAATAAGACAGAAAGTCCACAGAAAGATAAAAATAAATTACGATTAAAGGGTTTAGAAGAAATAAAGGATAAAAGATTGAGAAAAATTGATGCAAAGGATAAAATAGTGAGCCCAGTGATTCCACAGCCTGGCGCATGGAAGCCCAGGCCCCAACATAGGCCCAGCCAGGATAAGAAAAAGAAGCAGCAACATCCAATGCCCAATTTTAGGCCTAAAGATGCTAGATATCAATATGGGAACTACAATAGATACTATGGGTACAGAAATCCTCATCATGAAGTAGATCCTAGATTAAAAGTGTTTGCACAGCGAAAGGAACTATTCCTGCTGAAGGACATTCTGGATATTGGATGCAATATTGGCCATATTACTCTATCAGTTGCCAGGGATTTTGGTGCAAAGAGTGTTACCGGGATTGACATTGATAGAACTTTAATAAATATCGCTCGGAAGAATGTGAAACACTATGTTAATTGCGTGCAAAGTCCAGCGAGCAATGAGGATAATGACAAGAGGGACTCTTCAGACGCTAGCTTCTTTCCCATGTCGATGCCAATTAGTTATGGGCCTGTAGATATCCCAGGATTTACAAAAAATAAACAACATAAGGGATTCCCATATAATGTTACTTTTGTACAGGTATAACGCATTTAATTCTACATGTGTACACACACCACACACACACACACACACACGCGCGCGCGCGCGCGCGCGCAGAATGCATACATATATACATGGTTGTTGCAACTAAACCAACATTTTCATTATAGTCATCTCATGATCTAAACTATATTAAACATGCTTGATTTCAGGGTAATTATGTGCTTGAAAACGACTCACTTCTATGCGCGGAACAGACGCAATTCGACACAATCTTATGTTTATCCATCACCAAGTGGATTCACTTGAATTTTGGCGATGCCGGATTAAAACAAACTTTCAAGCGCATGCACGCGCAATTACGCCCCGGTGGAGTTCTCGTACTGGAACCTCAGGGTTGGGCCAGTTATACGAAGAAAAAGAATCTCACGGTGAGCAAACATTATTTTTGGGACAAGTTTCAAACACGAATAGTATACTACTATTTAATAATATACTACTATTTAAAAAATATATTGCTTTTTTAAATATATTATTTCTGATTTGATATTTGATCTCTATTTCAATTCTATCTTTCAGGAACGGATTTATAAAAATTATCACAGTATTGAGTTCCGGCCGCATAATTTCACGCAGTATCTTCTATCTACCGTTGGCTTTTGCAAGTGCGAAGTTGTCTCTATATCGCCTCACCCCTCCAAAGGATTCCAACGACCTATACATCTCTTCACCAAGGCTGGTGGCCCTCCTTCCACTATTACCGAACGAGCCGACGATGACGTTACGAGCGATACGCTGCAGAATCGCCAAGAGAGAATGACGAGAAGAGATCAGGAAGAGATCCGCGACATGGAGAGAATGAAGTACGAGCAGGAATTATTTCCGAAAGAAAATATCAATAGAGGCAATATGTCGGAGATCAGTCAACACAGTGGAGATATGAATCAATATGAACAACTGGCGAACGTTTACGCACCCAGTACAACGCCGAGCTATGATACTCCAAGCCGCAATAGCGATAGTCAACCTTTGGATAGTCAGCCTTCAGAAATGTCGAGGATAAAAGAAGAGAAAGAAGAAAATTCATAAATGATAGAAAAAGGAAGGAAAAAATTGGAAAAGAAAAGGAAGAGGAGAGGAAGAGGAAAATAAGAAAATTAAGATTAATAAATTTAGAACAAGACAAGAAGGGAAAGACGAGGAAAGTCGAGAAAAGGAGGAGCAAGAGAAAAAAAGAAGAAACGAAAAGAAAGAGAAGAAAATTAAAGTATTAATAAATTAAAGAAAGAAACGGCATATTTTCGCACATCTATAGCACGGGAAATTGAAGTAAACTTGAAATTATATACGTTCCTTATGTTTCTTCTAAAAAATTTAAGACGTTTTTTCCCATAATTTAGTTGTAAATCTATCTCACGTTTAACTTGATTTTTATCTTTTTTAATATGATTAATTTTTCGTCAATTTGTTGCAAAGATAAGATTTATGATTTATTTGCAAAAACAAAAAATACCAATTCAAGAAATATGTGACCAACGAATGTTAAAAGAAAAAAAAGGAATAACGCTTGAAGAATTATCATGCATTAGATTCAATCCACTTCAATTTCTCCATTTTAGATATTTCTTTTTCTTCTTTTTTTTCTTTTCTTCTTTTTCTTCTTTTTCTTCTTTTATAGATACAAAGAGAAATTCAATTGATGTGTTAAGGGGTGCAGCGCGCGCCTTCATTATGAAAATTTCATTCTTAGAATTGATAGTAACAAGGATCGTTTTTAGCACCTGCAGCATCCAAAGCTAATTCCTATCACCAGAATTATACCGGATTCTAGCTAAATTATATAAAGTAAAAAAACTTGTAGAGGATGTGAAGCAGCGATGGTTGAATCTATAAATTATAAAAGGTTGTAAATTTGTGTAATACTAGAGTTAAATTAGATTAGTTTAGATTACATTTCATTCGATTCTTATGATATAAAGTCTGTTTATCTTAATTAGTATTCTGCACTCTTTATTATTCTCCCCCTCTCTCCCTCCCCCCCCCCTTTCTCTCTCTCTCTCTCTCTCTCTGTGTGTGTGTGTGTGTCTCTCTCTCTGTTCCCTCCCCCTCCCTCCAATATGAATCTTGTATAGATTGAGCAAAAAGTTTGTTTCTTTTTTATTTTGTATTTTATTTGGTTTTAGTAACCATAAGATTGGATATAAAAATTGTATAGTTAGAAACAAACTTTTTGATCGATTTAATGAGCAATTCAGTCTGAGATTTGATATTTAATAGGAAAATGTGTTTTCTAAAAATTTTAGCTAGATATTTTTACACACATACAGAAATAACCTTTTTTCCTCCTCAGTAGACATTAGACATTAGATGATATTATGATTCGAGATGATAAAATTATTGTGCGCGCGCGCGCTCGATATTATTGAATAGAAGATATAAGATATAATAGTTCGTAGCTCAATTAAAGCGAGCGATTTAGATCCCCTGTGTTGGTTTCTAAAATTCAAATTCTTTATTGAAGTCTTTTACATGTTTTACGAATTTAAGTACTTCAGCAATATTAATTTATCTACTTATGCTTTATTCACTCTATAACGTTTTCTCTGCGTCAAAGCACGTTAAAAACTTCATGCTCATAATATTCCCCACATATATCGCTACGTTTAATGAAAAAAATGATCAAAATCATTACGCTGCATTGAATGTCATTACTGAACTTTAATAATACTAAACTGCGCATTTGCATATTCTCATTATTATCGTATAGAAAAATGTAGAGGAGGAGAACGTTAAAGAGAATGTCAACCAGTTTGACGATCTTTCTTTGTAGTTCGTTTCATCCACAAACGAAATGCAGAGCTGTTCACTTTTTTAATGCACGCTATGCTAATTGTATAATACGTAGTAACGTTTACGCGAGCGTTACTTCTGTAGTAACAAGATAATTCACTCGTTTACGCGGAGTAAATTATCGTAAGTTACTACAAAATCCCGTTTACGCGAAGGAATTATCGTAAGTTACTACAGAAGTAACGCTCGCGTAAACGTAGCATAAGAGAGAGATAAGATCATTACGCGAGGCTTTTTCTTTTGGACCTCCAATGCGCAATCCAGTATTATTAGAGTAAGTATTTTAGTGATAATACTGATAATTGTATTAAATATTAAATACAGTCTGAATTTGGTATTATGTGTGTATATATATATATATATATATATATATATATATATATATATATAACATGTTAGTTCAATTAAAAAAGAATAATTTTCTGTTTTTTCTCCCGACTGCTGCCAACCTTCTTTTTAATTTTATTAGTGTAAGAATCGTATAGGAAAATAACGAACGAACGTATTATGTTAATAAATATATATTTATAAGTAGTTATATTTGTATTAAGGTTAAATTTATTAAATAAAGAAAAATATATATATATTAGGTTGATCAAGGGTTCGTTCGCTGCTTTTCCTTCTCTTTTTCGTTCTATTTGCATAGGAAAAAAAGAACGAAAGTATTCAATCAAAACACACACACAACAAACAAATTTAAATATTATTATTATTATAGTATGTTAGAGTTGGATCGATCGAAAGCTTCGTTCGTTTTTTTCTTTTTGCTTATGTTTTATATCCACTCATAAAAGCGAGCCGTGTATATATTTGCATAAAAGTCATATGTCAGAAATACGACCGAGCCAATAGATACATTTTGCTCTGAGTACAGAAAGTGTAAAAAATGTAACTAAAACGAACAGTAGATTTATTGTTTAACTGTAAGGCTGTTATATTTATTTATAGATTTGAAACCCTTAAAACCAGAGAGGGGGAGGGAGAGAGAGAGAGAGAGAGAGAGAGAGAGAGAGAGAGAGAGAGAGAGAGAGAGAGAGAGAGAGAGAGAGAGAGAGAGAGAGAGAGAGAGAGAGAGAGAGAGAGAGAGAGAGAGAGAGAGAGAGAGAGAGATGTAAAGGAGTTTAATAATTGAAGCGCTTGTGAGTGGACCTTTTGGCCGTAATAAAGAAACAAAAAATAAAACATGATAAAAAGTAGATGGCATGAAATAATCTATTATACCATGTTGCTTCTTACCGCATCTTTATATGCAAGACACATAATTATAGTAAATTATAATAAATTTGTCAAGCATCCGTCGCGTTTTATCGATTAGCATCACTGGTGGAAAAATGTCTCAGAAGTTTTCAAATTATTAATTAGAATTTCTATAAAAATTTTCAGACTCAGAATGCTCAGCATTTTTCCGATTTTCTTATACGAATTGGAACGTTTTTCAGAAAAACTCAACAAACAAAATAATAAAATATTTCAGACTTTTTCCGCCAACACATCTTATTTGTAAATCTGTGTAATTTATCAAAAATTTTCATTAAACATATACGGATACTGAATAAATATTACGAAAATCCTCATGTAATTATTTCTGAAAGTATACGAGGGTAGTCTGAAAAGTTTTGAGCCTCAAACAAAGTATTTTTTCGGTCAAATGTAGTTTTATTTTTCAACATGTCTCCTTATAAGTCGATGTTAGGCTCAAAACTTTTCAGACTACCCACGTATCTGAGAAATTTTATATATTTTTTCAGAATTTTTTAAAAGTTAATTTTTACAAAATTTTTGAGAAAATATGAGAAATTTTTTCACCAGGGCATCATGTACAATACAGTTGATCATTTTATTGATCATTATTTTATTTTTATTGTTACTGTTGTCATCATTGTTATTATTAATATTATTACATAATACATACATATAATTAATATAAATAATGTGCGTAAAAAATTACGCGTTTAGTACAAATTTAAGATGATCGACAGCGTTAATCTTTTTTAACGCTCTATCAAGCATTCTTAAAATATCGTTCAGACAATTTATTCTGTATGCCTACGCATTACGCGCGGCGGCTATGCCCATCCTCTCCATCGTTATGTCCGGATAGATTTTTACTCTTGATCTCGAATACATGTATGACAAATAATGTGTGACATGGATTTTACATGGCGCGAAGAAAGTTACTCTCGTAACTCGTTACGATCCGCGATCGTTAGAACCTTTTAAACTCGCAACGCGACGCCTTGGCAGTGACCTGATCCTAACCGCTTAAATTCTCACTACGTGTCGACTCTACTGCGTGAATACGAAAAAAAATCTCTCCTTTTTTCCATTTCTCTCGAATCGAAAAGTGTGCGAATAAGAATAATTGGCTGGTAAGAGAGGAGCGTTGACCTGCAACAAAGTTGACCTCCTCATGAAATCCTTACACGTTACACGTTTATATATTATACGTTCTTGTAAACTATAATACCTACTAAACACTTGTAAACTACTACTACTACACACTACATACATACTACTGATGGTTATATATATATTATAGTGACTTATTGTTAGTGACTTGGAACAACTTGGAACGACGAATGGCGCGTGGCATATTGACCGTAACGTAACGTACGTAAATTCACGCGTACGTCGCACGTATTATATGATATCTACAGAGAAATCGATCAATCACCTACAATCTACATAATGCATAACACAACGTTGTGTTTTGCATGCATTAGAATAATATGTGTTGTAAAATAAATGTAATTGGTTGATCTCTCTGTGCGTATTTCAGCTACGTCCGTTTGATAATAAGATGGACTTTGCCACTTTTAAATCGCGCTATTGAACGCTCCATTTTGACGAAAGGTCTGTTTCTCTTACAATTAACTGCAATGTACATACTTTTGTTGCGCTCTTTTAAAATTTTTTTTATTTTGAACATAGAGAAAGTATATTTATTATAATACAGCGCTGCTAAAAAAAGAACAGACCTTAAGCCATTGACGAAAGGCCTATCCTTTACGCGCTTTTTCTATTTCGTCTCTCCCTCCTTCTTCCTCTTCCTTCCTGTTCCTTCCAATAGCAGGAATCTGAATCTTCTGGCAGTGGTAAATATGCCTGTTCGTTACTCTATAGCCAAATTTCTCCTTTTACTTTGCCGCCTCTGCAGCTCTTGATCGTTTACCGTGTACTCCATCGGTCAAAATAATTTTTCAAAACATCACGACTCGCATGACTCTGTGATTATATACTTGCTAGACACATATCTCGCTTTGGATATTGTGCAACTAATTAAGGAGCGAACCTAAGGAACGAGTGCATTTTTTCCCTCCCTGGATTGGAATTGTAACGATAACTCAAATTTAATTTCATTGTCAGTGAAGCTCAAACGGCTAGCGAGTATCCTTAAATGATACGCACACGTTAATTTATGACATCGCAAGTACTCCCGCGAGGTTTCTCACTTCAGCCCATTTCAGCTTTATCGACTCACGGATACCTTAATTAATTATTGGCTCGTCTCGCAATCGTACAATTAATAACTTGGTTCATATACATATAACGCTACGTTTCATGTAACATGAGAACGAATTTTAGGATTGAAAACAATTAAAATTTATATTAAAATGTACCTATGACCTTGTTTTTGAGTGGCCAGCCATTTTTCATGTGATTCAATAGATCTTGTGAAAAAAATGGAGATGGTATTAGTCTTGTCGTTTTATTATCGATCGTATCGAGAAAACGAACTGAAAAATCTCTTGTCAGAAGACTAATAACGAAAAATGAAAATAACAAGGAAAAATTAAGGAATGGTCAGCTAATTATCTCTTTATGCATTGTAAAATAAAATAAATTAGATATTAAGTAATATACATATAAAATGTTCCGTAAACACGGTTATCATTGATTTATACTGAATACGAGCGGTAATTATTAATTAAGTTGTCTCGCACAAGAATTAAGTAAACGGGTAAGTAAACAAAAGTATGTTATCACAAAAGTAATCACAATATTGATAATGTAAACCACAAAATCTAGATGTATATATATGTATACTGTATATGATACAATTTTGTTATTTTTTTCAATGCCAAGTCCATCCTCGAAGTTGCCTCGAATTAAATACGTAATTGAAGCAACAAATTGAAATCAAGTGCGAATCGAATAGATCGTATATGTCATAATTGGAACTAGATGGATAGATCCTCTTGTGTTGTGTTAAAATGCGTAATCAATGTCTGAAATGGTCTGAAATGGTCTGAAATGGTCTGAAATGTGCAAAATGAGCTGATGTCGAATTAAAGATTTTATAATTAAAATTGGAAAAACAATTGTTTAATTTGTGAAAAACCATTCCTCCACGTATTTACATTTTTTATGCTATTTGATGGGCATTTTCATGTGAACGTGAACCACCAAAGGACTCCCAAAAGAGTCCCAGTTATCGCTTAAAATCTACCAAAAGGCGCCAGCGCCCCGCTTTATTTATCGCTACGACCTACTGGACAATAAGTCAGGTGTTTTAGCGACTTGTATCTTTTTATTCGTCGACCAATTCCCAGAGCATCAAGGCAGCGTCGGTGCCGCCGACGGTGACGACATTCTGGTCGTTGTAGAGGAACCTGGCGCAAGCCACCAACGAGCTGTACACCTTTTCCTCGACATATTCAGCTTTGGCGCTGGTACATGGATATCTGAAGAGTCGAAGATACCCTTCGGCATCGCCGCTTACCAGCATATCATGTGCAGCTGATCTACTGGAAGTGGTGACAACTGTGGTCAATGGATAATAGCGGTTGTTCCATTGCCCTGCGAATACACAATCGTAAAAATCTCGCTTATACAATCGATTTCGCGCGATCGTTAGTGAGTTAGAATTATTTCTTATCTTCATAGTGACTAATAAGGAACTAACCAGAAGTCATGTAACCAACGGTACAGTTGTGGGTGTACCACTTGACATCTTTCATAACCAATGGACTCTTTTCCGACGACAACACCTTGACGTCCCCTAGAAGCAAATATACTTGAATTTATATATTGAATATACGCCAAGTGACTTGTCGATTATCCGAGTCTTTTGTTAAAGATTTTCTTTTTAAATCTTCTTGCTAGTCTGACGTGGCCAATTAATTTTTTAATTCGCATTTGTTGTAATTGTCGCATTTGTCAATTAACACACGTTATATTGTTAATATTATGTAAAAATAATCCCTGGTCGAAAAATGTCTCAGAATTTTACATATTATTAATCAGAATTTCTATAAAAATGTTCATACTTTCTCAGAATGCTCAGAATTTTTCAGATTTTCTTGTACGAATTACAACGTTTTCCAGAAAAACTCAGACAAAATAATAAAAAATATCTTAGATTTTTCCCCGCCAATACATCTCTGTAAAAATCTAAATATGAGAAATCTGTGCAATTTATCAGAAATTTTCATACATACTGATACTGATACTGAAATATTCCGAAAATCCTCATCCGATTATTTCTGAAAGTATATTTCTGAGAAATATATACTTTTTCTGAATTTTTCACAAGTCTCAATTCTTACAAAATTTCCGAGAAAATATGAGAAATTTTTTCACCAGGGAGAGTATGGTAGTTTATTAAAAAGTTTATTAAAAATAGTTAATAAAAGTTAATGAAATAAAGTTCATAAAAGTTGAAAACTTTTTTATTCACTATATTGGCGGCCTTAAACAGTTGCGCAAATTCCAAATATTCAGTTTAAATTTTTAAATCTTTATGGTAAATCAAGATTAACCAAGCGAGATTAAGGTGAGACTTACAAAATAAGAGATCATAATCTTGAGTCACGGTTTGAAGAAAGCGACTGTCGGAACTCCAATCGAGCTGCATCAATGGTTGCGTTCCGCGGATCTTGTTGCTTTTTTTATATGAAAATCCATCCCTGGACACTCTAAAGAGATACACACTGCCATTTTGAGAACCCATGGCCACAATTTCTCCAGCTGATCAGGCAGAAAAAAAATATCGAAACTATTTTCACAAAGAGACATATATATACGTAATTATTATTATTATTATATATATATATATATAATTAAAAGTAAAGAAAGTATATAACAAAGTACAAGTATAAAGAAAGTATCTTCGGAAGTAAGGTATCTTGTTTAAAAACTAGAAAACATTTAAAATTTATTACGAGTTATCGTTATATCGTAAGTGCATAACGACAAGAGATGATAATGCGACAAACAATTTAAAAAATATAACAAACTAGTGTCAGATCCTGTTGAATCTCCTTAAGGTAATTAGTCCGTGAATCGCAATTCATAAGAAAAATTTGAAAATTTTACTATATGTTAATAAATGTGGTATCTACACGTCTGTACAAATTAAAAGTAATTGACCGTCCCGAAAGCGAAATAATCGCTATCAAAAATTGCATTTTTTCCATGTATTGCATGCACAAAGCATACGGAAATCTCGTATTTTGAATTTTAATAATTAGAACAAATCTTAAGAAAGTGAAATGAAAAAACGGATATAGTAGAAGGACACTTTAGGAATACTAGTTATAAAAAAAACGAAATTATTGACCGTTTAGATTTACAAATACAATAATAAATAGACCTCGATTTTCGCGATTATTTGACGTAAAGAAGCGACTGGAGGAGAAAAATGAAAACATAGTCTTTTGTTCTGTGTGTGTGTGTGTATGAGTGTGTGAGGGACAGAACTATCCAAAAGTTTTCAGCCTGTAATCGTAAATAGTCGGATGTTTTAACGTCGATTTAGAGCATAAAATTTTAGATTGTATTGTCACAGACTAACTACCTTAATAAAAAGATTGAACAGATTTAAAAACATTAGCTGTTAATAATATAAATCATTGACAATGTAATAACACTTCAAAAGCTGTTGAAAACAAAGTGAAAGCTGCTTGATTAAAATTGTTCAATTGTTGTTCTTTTGTTTTTGCAAATTAAGTTACTGCTAATTTCAATTTGTATAATATTCAACAAGTAAGCTCGTGTCATACTAGGATTATATCCGATGCAAGACAGCGGTGATCCACACACTCTCAGGGTCGCCACGGCTGCACCGGTATCAGCCGCGAGTACGAGAAGATGACCCTCCGACGATCCCGCCGCTAACGCCACGCCAAATGGATGGAAGGCTATGCATATACACTCGAAACCCACCTATAACCCATAACATGAAAATATATAATGCTTACATTTACATATATAATCAACATCTAAAAATCCCTTTCCCTCCCCCCCCCTCTCTCTCTCTCTCTCTCTCTTTCTGTAACTGCAGAAAATAATAAATAAATGAAGAGTGGTATGTAATCAGCAACTATCGAAGACGTCTGAGAAGAAGATGCGTCAGAAAATCAGAATAAAATTCTGCACCAAACAGATAGAAAGATATGATGTATTTTATTCTTATCAACTCTTTGTATATTATAATAAAATAGTGATTACTTTTTGAATACAAAATATCACATGTGCGACCCTCGAAATTATTCTGTTTCTGTGGCAATTGTTCTCGTATTTTACGAATTATTAAAAAGTTCGCTATATTCTTATTAAATGATACCTATATATAATTATCTATCATTTTGTGTCAAGTGTGAGTGAACGGTGGCTGCAACAATGTACAGACATGTTTTGTGCGACTATGTGAATCTATGTATATAAATAGGTTTTTACAGTATTGTAATAGTCACACACACACACACAAGTTCCATTTGATTAATTTTATTTAAGATTAATATTTTCACAAAATTTACCTGGGTAGTCCACAATAGCTTGTGTCTTCGCCAGAGAGCGATATTCTTGTCATGTCCCGCGGTGGCAAAAACCTCGTCGTCAGGATGAACCGCCAAACCCCACAATTGTCTGCCATGGCCGAATACGACTTGGTTGAATCTTCTTTGCAGAGAACCTTCGAGGATGTTGTTCCGCGTGGTTCCCACATAAATGTTTCCATCATTCCGTCCGGGACGTTGCGGATATATACTGCGGACTCCGCCTACCGATTCTGGCAGCTACAACACGTAAGATTAGCTTCGCTCGAGTGAGGCTTGCTCGTCATGCAATCACCGTATAGTTTCGATCTAAATTCTAAATTATTGACGTAATTGGCTTTAAGCAGAAAACAATTAATTAATCGAAATTAAAATTGGAATATTATTTTTACTTAAATCGCTTGTCTCCATCTTCCTTTCCTAATTACGATAAGCGATTTAGGCTTTTCTCATTTCTATTTCGTTACCTATACATATAATAATAATTACGCGATCCGAAAAGAAGGGCATTAAAAGCAAAGGGTTAAAGTTATCCGATAGCCAGTCAGTATAATAGCCAGCCCAAAGGCGTGCCGTTGTCATCGACCAAATTACATTATTTAAAACGTTCAACCTTTGTGTCGGTGATGCGTTTGTAATTCTGCAATGAGTCCCAAGCGGCTATTTTCCTATCCTTTTCGCCGCCGGAGAGGAGTGTGCCTTCCGATAACATGACGAGGGAGCTAATGCCTTTGTTGTGCGCTTCGAATTCCATTCGTACAAAATATGCCCCGTCCGCGTCCACCGAATACACCGTGATGAAACCATCGCTGTCCGCCGTAACGACGTCGCCATCCTGTTCGAATTGGATGCTCGTCACGTGTGTACGGGATGGCTGAAAGTGTAAGTCGAATCACTTCTAAAAATTATACATTACAAATTGCAATAAAAATTATACATGTACGTGATACAAAATATTAAAAGCTACCAGGATATAATTTAATTGATTATACTCGAATACTTACCGGCTTGATGATGTCAGTTCGCTCGAAGAAACCGTCTTTTCGCCGATTCCAGAATGTCAAATGACCACGCCCATGTGTTATTAAGAGATTATCATCCAGTGGATGAAATGCCGCACCCGTCAGATCTTCTTGCATAGTCTAAATAAATCGTACGTGTAATACGTATTGTAGTATAATTTTCCAACAAAAATATATTTAAAAATTTTCATGTTTTTGAAGTGACAAAAGTGAAAAACGACGTCCGGGGCAAAGTCAACACCACGCCGTTTCGTCGGCTCCCAGTAACAAACGATGCTTGTCATGCAGCCGTATAGCTCATGACAAATGTATGCGCACGTCCGATCGCGAGTTTACCTGCATTAATTGTTTTTCAGACATGAGTTTAGATGAAGATAATTGAAAGTTCAACAATTTTTGTTCTCATTATTTCAAATGATTGTTCTAGCTACTTTATTCCGAATTTTTGTACTTTTTAAATACACAATAAACAATGTATTTTCATTTTCAGACAGTAAAAAATAAGTTCCAGATCAAATTGTGTCGATCAGACAAAGTGTTGAGTTTGCCCCGGCGGAGTGTCGAGTTTGCCCCGGCATTTTTCAATTCGAAAATTTGTCTTCGCGTCACTTTTCCTTTCCTGGCGGCAAAACAAAGCGACGTACAGCAAAACTTCCTGAATCAATTTTGTACCTGAAGAAACACTCTTTAAATATGTATATAAATTAATGGAAAATACGATGAGTGAGAGAGAGAGAGAGAGAGAGAGAGTGTGTGTGTGTGTGTGTGTGTGTGTGTGTGTGTGTGTGTGTGTGTGTGTGTGTGTGTGTGTGTGTAATTTTATGCATGATAAAATACTGGTAATATTCAAAATGTATGGCTTGTATATTCTTTTCTTCTTAAAAGTGTCGAATTAATACATTAATAAATTATTAATTAAAAATGTCACGGATATTATTATTAGGAAATTATCTTTTATTATGGACTATAATACTAATACTGTGCACGAAAAAGAAAAAAAATGAAACAACTTACCGCTACTTTCCCTAATAAGTGACCCCACTGCCATTGCCATACCGAAAGTATAGCTTCCCTTCCAGAATCCACGGCAAGTACGTAACTACCGCCATTCTATAATAATATCAAATAACTAAGAGTCTCCATGCATATAATATTTGTCAACTTATTATTACTTGTAATTGTCAATCGTTGAGTGCAGTAGTTGGAACATTGCACAATATTTGCAACTTGTCCTTTATTTCTTTTCAACAAACACAATAAATACTTTCGTAGAAATTACCTTTAGCCAAATTAAATGTAGTTACCAGTTGTGAAAATGCTAATGCTGAGACGCCCATTTGAAATTCGGTCATGCCGAACACGTATAGGGTGAGAAGAGTCTCCGTTGACCATATACGAACATGCGGCTGTGCCTTCCTATGCCTGCCCGCCTTTTGACCGGACGCGACGAGTTCCCTGCTAGGATGAACCTGAAATGGAGGTATTTTGCTTCTGATGGTGCTCAAGTTACATATAAATTACATTTTGAGTGTTTTTGGCCTTAATGATGATAAATAATTTATTATTTTTTTATTAATAATAAAAAGAGAAACACTCAATCTTTGTGAGATACGGAAGTACCAAATATTGTCTCGATTGACACACACACACGGGGTCTGTTTTCCATTGCTGAACTAGTGCAGCCAGTTCTACTATATATATACCTACGCAAACCTACTATACACGATACTTTTGGGAGTTCGATGTTTGATCTCTATTTTGCTTTGTCCTCACTTTTTCGAACGGAAAACATTATAATATACTTACCTCCATACACATAATATCCTCCGTGTGCCCAATATAATGTCGTTGCGCATTCTCTTCTCGATCGAAAAGTATCGCCACAGCCGCGACATAATACAATAATTCGCCACTGGGTAAAACCCAAAGATTTTTGCGAGTATCGGTCCCTCGATAACCGTAGACCCATTCAAGTTGCAGCTTCTTTTCAGGCGGCGAATTATCGACTGGAGGCAGATGAGAGGGAGGATAAAACGATCGTCTGAGTCCTCTGATTGTCACTCTGGCCGGTTCCTCGCGTAGCACTTCTACGACGCTATAATCTGCCAACGAGATATGACGAGTTCTTAATCTTGAAATATGTTCTTTACAAGAAGAAAGAGATTCGAGATTGAAAGTCAAACTTAAGAACTTAAGTTCGACTTTCGATCTCGAATATATATACATATATATATATATATATATAGACTAGTGATGAGATTATTTAAAACAGTCAGGACTGATCGTTGACTATTTTTACCGTTTACTCGAACAACTTCGGAGTCAGGAGCATACAAGGCTCTTGGTCTGCTCTTGCTGCGAGCCCTTCTCTGACGACTAACTTCTTCCACGACGGTGGATGGTCCACGTGACCTTGACCTTCGTACCGGAGATGCTACAACGCCACCGGCCATAACGACAGCCGATCCGGTACCCAAATAAAATGTATCCACATCCGCGAATTCGTTTCTCAATTGCGAGAAACTTCTCACCTGGTGGCATATTATACAGAGCAATTTCGTTTGCTGGATATTTTAGAGAATATCTATTATAAATATTATAATAAACTATAAAAAATATGATTTGTGAATGCTAGATATATGGAGTTCTTCATTCTCTTCATATCTTGTAGATTCGTTCCGCATAGAATAACGCATTCTAAAAGTTTCACTTTTATTAATTACCTCTTAAGACTACTTGTGCTATAAAATAAATATCTTTCGATGATCGCAAGAGTATTATATATCGCATTAAAATGAAATCTTTTACGAATTGATTATATTTTGATTTTTTTGCGAGACATTCATATTTATATAAATATAAATGAATAATAAGTTCTTGCAATTAAATATTTTAATTACAAGCGGCGCGTTATACGTACGTTGTTCAATTGGACCAAAAAATGTCAATTATTTTTTTATTCGCCATTTTTTCTCCCCATGTGACAATAATTTTACAAGAGAGAAGACGAGAGAGAGAGAGAGAGAGAGAGAGAGAGAGAGAGAGAGAGAGGGGTCGATGACGTGTTATTTGGCGAAGAAAATTGGCCCATTTGAAATTCATCACGATCGTGACCTAAAAAGATGAATCTCTGACCTTTTTACACACACACGTAGGAGCATGTTCGTCCCACTTACATCACGACCACCTCCTGTGAGAGACATATAACCGTGTAATTTATTACAATGTCAAAAATTCAAGCCGGCGTCGCGGTACTCGATGTTGCGCTGTTCCTTTTTCGACTCCATTCGTCGTACATTCTTGAACGATACAGTTCAATATTAATATATAGTATAGCAAGTATGCGTCACATAAGAATAGCGTATAAGACAGCTTTTAGAGCGCGAGAACGTTGGCGATGTGAAGGCTTCAAGTAAAGTAAAACTTTACGACGATCACATTCACACATTACACATCGAATAGGTATGCCCTGTAGCCAAAGTGTCGCGGGCAGAATTTTTGTTATCTTCTTTAATGAAATTTATACTTTGAACAGAACTTTCTACATTTCTAAAAATCCTATTTAAAATACATATATATGTGTGTGTTTAAACTTTTCCCAAATTTACAATAGCTCGAAAAATCGCAAAAATTAAAGAATACACTTTTGTAAAAGAATCGTGTCGTTTTAATGCAATATGTAATACCCAATTATCGGAAAACTCTTACCTTACAATTTCTTTCAAAGAAATTTCATATGTAAATATATATATAAATATGATACCGAATATATATAGTATATAATGATACTTCCTTCGTACAATCTTATTTGAAACGTGTATGTATATAGAATTCTCGAATATAATAATAACAAAATTTTTTTTGAAGGCAACTTATGGGACGTACAAACAAAAACTTTATTTCGTAGGATCTCGAACGAGGGCCGACCCCGTTTATCGTCATGCTTCGAGTTTTACCCTCGTCCTGCCTCTTCCCGTGGCGCGGCATGCATATTTATGGTTAACGTCGCTCTCACAAGTCGATTTTACAAGTACAATGCTGATATCTCAGATTTACATATGTCTTTTTTCTTTTTTATACTTTCAAATCACGCACTCTTTTCCAGATTTTTTCTAAATATGTTGACCGTAAAACGACATTTTAGCGTTGCATATATAAATATAAGAATTTAATAGATTTACAAATTAATTTTATTCAATAAAATCTAGTTTATGAAAAATTAGAATAAATTCCAATTTTTTTCTTTGGCGCGCAAAAAAGAATAAAAAATAAATTTAAAAATTTGGTAGAAAAATAATTTTGCCAAGCTTTTAGTATTGTTTTTTAATTTTAATTCATATTATATATAAATTTGAGTGATAATACTAACCTCTTGTCCTGAAACAGTGAACATCCTCTTAGCCCCATTCATTTTTAACACTTGTCCAAGATCTTCTAAAACTTCTTCGAAGGGTTGTGATGTACGAAGATTTAATAGAACTCGGCACTGACGACAAAATAAGATTAACACAGGTTGTATTTTTGACCAAACTGACATTTATTCTTAAGTAACTTAAGAATAAATGTCAGTTTGGTCAAAAATACAACCTGTGTTAATTTTTCACTGACAAAGCAAAGAATTTTGGAAAATAAGATTATTTTAAACTAGATTAGATTTTTGTATGTCCTTGAATACGTTAACAAATGTAACGACAAAGAAATTTTAACTATTTAGATATCAAGTAAAATAATTAAATTACTTCCAAAAATGTGAAACTATCACAAAGAAATTTTAACTCTATTCAGATATCAAGTAAAATAATTAAATTACTTCCAAAAATGTGAAATCAACTACTGCAGCTTCTCAATTTAAATAAAACGAATAATTGAAAAGAGATGGTTAAAATTATCCTTATAAAAAATGTAGGGGAAAATGTAAGCCCGGGTCATAACAGGATCACGGGGCATAAGGCATAATGGGATATGGTCGATAACTTTTTACAGAGATGCTGCCACGTAATGAAATGTTTCGAAATTATTACTCTTAAACGTCTCTAACCACGTGTTAAATTGTTATCAGTTTCTATATTATTTTTAAAAGAGAGAAAGAGAGAGAGAGAGGGAGAGAGAAATTAATGCGTAAATTAATATAGATCTCGGATGTAATAAAATAACAACTTTCGGTTGTTACCGCCTACCTGAACAGTATGGTCATGGTTGTTAACGATACGAATGACACGGCCCGAAGAGGGCTTTCCGCCCCCAGGGGGTGGCGCTTCTTCAGTGATGGAGGCTTTCCGGCTAAGACTCGGTACCGCTGGCGGTCTACTTTGCCACCCTCCAGCCCCACTTCCGGTCCCGGTGGTACCGCTCCTACTACCTCCACCGCCTGCTGGGGTAGTGTACCAGGTGTTGTTCTTCTTCCCGTAGCTGGCCGGCTATCGTGGAAGATTTAAAATTATTATTGTCATTAGTTTATTCGCCCGTTTTATACTTTCCGTGAGTTATATCTATATACAGCGATAGAGACATCCGCGAGGTGTGCTAAAATTATTATTTAAATCTACCAAACATATTTCAATGTTTTTAAGCTATTTCAATACACTATAGCATACAGCTATTATTATTATTTATTTCACTATATTTCACTATTATTATAACTTTAATTATCTCCTTTAACATATTTTATATTATATGACATTTTGAAAGAAATTCGGTAAAATAAGGCAAATTTGGCCTTGACGTATTTTCCCATCGTATCTCATATCCCGTCTCGATTTTAAATCCTTAATTAAAAAAGATGTAAGAGAGAAAAGTACAAAATTATAAAATATTTATAATATTTGTCTCATTACTTCTTTCTCACATTATATTCTTCTTTATATTATATCTGGATGTTATATATACGTTTAGATCAAAATCTCTGAGTTTTGTTTCGGGATATATATTTCGAATATGAATTTAATATGAAATATCGTCGTATCGCATAAATATTGAGAAAACCTGCATCATGTCGGCCGGCAGCGATATCACTTCAAAGGAATCGCTCATTAACACGACGAAACTATCTGTCCAGCAGCTCAAGTCTTGACTGTGATATTCGATCTCCGAGTCACTGCAGGAGTTCTCTATTTCTCGCCTAGGGTCAAAATCCGGTTCCGAATTTTCGTCCGATCGGGACGAAGACAAACTTGCAGACTCAATTGTGAATCTCAATTGACCCCTTGCAACCTTTGAAGATTCACTTCACTTTTGCCACATGTAAATATGTCGAATGTATGATACACGAACTCATATGACCCGAAAAAACTGGCATTTCACAGTTTGTCCTCTGTGGTATCAGTTTTTCTTGAAAATACGTATTTCTATATCTTTAATCGAATCTATTTTGACATCAATCCCCAACGATTCTCCACGAACATTGAAAATTAATAAATTCCCGTTACGGATGTTTTGGAAAGAACTGAACAAAGAGACATTAAACAAATGCGTCTGCGTCACGACAAATGTGTTTTGTAAAAAGATGAAAGATCGAACGAGATCTTGCTTTGATTACAATCGCGACCTCAGATGATTAAAGAAACTTGCATCATTTCACTGCGCTTATATATACGCGTTACGTTCTTGACAATTCTCAATATCTTCAATCGCAATACACAAATCCTTAATCTCAATTCTTAATGATCTTTCATAGTTATCAAAGATGAACAATGGAATTTTCTTATCGAGAATTGAGAATATTGAAAGAATTAAGCTAAAAGCGTAAAATAACGCGAGAAATCGCGACTTTTTTTTATTACGATCAACCGAGGAGATATTCACAGATTTTCGATTTCGACATTAGATTCACCAATCCACGGGAAAAGTTATGATATGACGATATTTGGCGTGAAAGTTACAATTAATTATATCTTTTCGACAATCTTGATTTGCGTGACACAATTGCTATCTCTCTTTCGAATACGGACGGAACAGGCTGATACAACCGCGACTGTGCTCAATGGACGACTACTGGGGCAAGCAGGAGGCGGGATAGTTGTATTGAAAACTGGGGTGCTGCAACATCCCCTACCACACCTCTTCACCTTACGTTACCATACCTTACGAAGGGCTTAAGCTGCCGCCGCTCAAGGACGACCAACCATCCCCCAACCCTTCACCTCCTCTTCCATTCTCTGCCTTCACCCCTCTTCTTACCCTCCGTATAGCGATACTAATCCAGAATGCTCTGATACTGCTTACTATAGGCAGTAAGGGAATTGCGACAATTTCCCTTTTCGTTCCCCTTTATTCCCCGTAATTTTTATGAATATATTGAGCGTGCTTTGCGTCACGGCACCTGGATGGCATTGTGCAATTTTTATTTCTTCTTTAAATGATGTACAGAGTGTCCATGAATTACTGAATGTTCCATTGTCAAGATTTTTTAATCCAAATCTTTGATTTTACCCAGATCTTTTTCTTCTCTTTGACTTTTATTCTCTACTCTTTGACGATCGATCGAAAAATGACGCATGAAAGATTAATTATTAAGGATTTTAGTTCAAACGCTTGCAATTTGCGTATGTATGTGTGTTGTTTTGTGAGTTTGTGCGCGCACATCTGCATGCAATTTTTATAAACTAAATACTAAAGCTATCAGAGTTTAATATTTTATATGTAAGAATTCAATGTATATACCGGATGGCCAATAGTAATCAGACGCATACTTCGACTAATCTTATTGTTATAGTCGAATGATCAATGGGCATCGTTTTGACTCTTGTTATAAGTTTGGATGATGCAAGTTCCACTGTGATTAGTGCTTGTTCCGATAAAAGGCGATAAAAGCATCCGCGGAAATTAAGAACGCCCACGCCTTCCTGATAAATCTCTCACGAAAAAAAACCTGATTTCCCAGGAAATTCAGCCCATATATTAAAGCACTTAACTTGATTAGCTACGTAAGACTAATACTAAAAATGGATCCTGAAGAGAAGAAAAAAAGAGCTAACGAGGCTAATATAGTCCAATAAGCTGAGTTATGACTTCAAAACACGCGTACTATCTCGCTAACAAAAGATCAGTCATTAATATTATACTTTTTACATCGTCATTCTTTTGTAACAAATCATGCGGGTAAAGAACATATTGAATTTTTCTCCAATGTCTTTCTCAAGTATTTTTAAACATATTACCGATTATATTAAAAGTTAAATTTAATAATTATAGTCTATTTCTGTCATTCTGTTCAAAGACAAAAGATTTTTATGTTTTTTCATTATGTATTACAGATTACAGATTCACGCACTAAAAAATTCAAGATTATTAAAAAATATATACGTGTATAACCTTTGAGTTGAGTGCCATAACAGCAAAGATATGAAACACTTAAATATTCATTCAAATATAATTATCTTGACAAATTTTGTAAGCATCAGTAATTTCATTTAAGAGAGGATTTGATAAAAAGAATAAACATCTTACATTAATCTAAATTAGTGCAAGTTATTGCAAATAGCTTTCGCAAAAGAATAATTGCCAGTCAGCGTATTATTAGCGCTGCCACCGTAGTTATCGGACCAAAAAAAGTGAAATAGTGACTGCTTTTTGACAAAAAAGTGACAAAAAGTAACCTTCTAGGCATTAAAATAGTAATCAAAAGTAACATTTTTAATCAAATTTTTAGAGTAATTAAGGTCATTTAAAAAAGAAAAAAAACATTTACTCTTATTTTCCGGGATTTACCTTTGGATAGCCAGAAATATACCTAACAAATTCTTTTCACAATATGATTTGAAATTTATAATAAGGAAAAAACAGAAATTTGAACGATATATTATTATACTAATACAAGTAAATCTCCGGTGCAATTTTATTAAATAAAATAAATAGTACATTTCATTACATATAATAAAATAAAGACTCAACCAAACAAAATAGAAGTTTAAACATTATTATTATCTAGATAAAGCAAAAAGATTTGAGTACTGAGTGGACAGTTCTGGCTATCCAGACCATGGATGTCTCCGAGCTGGTCGCGAAAGGCCAAACGCAAACATTCTTTTGTATATTTAGCAATTGTTTTCATCTTTGCATTTTTGTTTTCGGCAGCATGATTAGATAGGTTCCATCCGGAGCATACTATTAGCGTTATTGTGTCATTCTGTCCTTGTTTTACAATTTACATCTAAGCGATAAAGATAGACGTAGTACCTTTCATATCAGCAACGCCACTTGTTTAGCATTCGGTTCGCGGTTCGCTAATTGTAAGTAATCAGATGCTGAGACACCGGACCCGAATACCAAGTAAGTAAGCTACAGTGAACGAGTAGCAATTGTTAGCAGACGAGACAACAAAAATACGAATAGAATACTTGTGTTTTACATGTTATGTTGATTACATGTTATAATGTTTTACAAATGTTATATCAGCTCAGGAAAAGAAAGGTGACTATAATGACATTTTGAACAATAGTGATATTTTAGTGGCTTGTAAAAAAAAAGGTGATAAAAAGTGATTGAAGTGACTGAATGGCAGCGCTCTATATTATATACGAAATTTGTATCCTCAATATAAGAATGCAGGTATAATAGTCGAAATGTATTCATACAGAATAAAGGTTAGCCCACTATTCGTTTTCTCGCAGATCAACCCTTCCGTTCTCTCTCTCTCTCTCTCTCTCTCTCTCTCTCTCTCTCTCTCTCTCTCTCTCTCTCTCTCTCTCTCTCTCTCTCTCTCTCTCTCTCTCTCTCTCTCTCTCTCTCTCTCTCTCTCTCTCTCTCTCTCTCTCTCTCTCTCTCAAATTTGCATTATAGAAATTTCATAACTAATAATCTCGTTATTTGGTTTATTGAGATTTTACATAAGGAACAAGAGAGAAATGTATCTTCTTATTCTTTTACTAATTTTAATTTTATAAATGTAAAATTTACGCACGCATGCACGCACGCGCATGCGCGCGCGAAATATTGTCTGGTTTTATATATTATATTGTGTATCATATTCATTTTAAATAATATATTATATTAATTTTGTCATAATTTAAGTATTTCTGTCATATGCCGTGTATGTATAGCAGGTATACAATGCGTGTAAAATTACAATATAATTGCGACTATCGCGTGCAATGTCATCTGAGTTGATTATAATTCCGAAAAAAGATTAGAAAAAATTGCGCGGTTGATAAGCCGCGACAATAAATCTTTTCGATAAGCCTCTCAATGCCAAACTTAATGCTTAAGAATTTCTTAAATATCTTAGCAGATTAAGAACAAAGTTTTAAATTTAGAAAATTATGAGAAGATATTAATAACAAAGACATAATAAGATACTTATACGAAACTGTTCAGTCAATCGAGTGTAATCGACGAGAAAGTGGAAAATTTCTTGGAAAATTGTTGGAAAAACCAATAAGAGACGTATAGAACAAGTCATTTTACCGGGTTGCATATTTTTCGTGAAAAAGACATATCTAGTTAAATAGATTAGCGCTACATTTATATTCAAGCTTTCTGCTTTCTCAACACGACTACACACACAAATAAAATAAGAATTATTACATACTTTCAATTTTACATTTTATCGTTTATTCATTTATTGTATAATATATTGTACAATATATTACAGTTGTGATTTGTGTGTTTGATATTTTAAATATTTTTATCTTTGTTTATTACCCACATGGCCACATAAATAAATTTTCTAAGAAGTTAATTTAAAGTTTGAAAGAAAAATGTTCTAGGAATTGGCATAGCTGAGATTTAACTCTTTTAAAAATCTTCCAAGCGAGCAATGCAATACAATTGGCTGACAATCTGCCGTAAATGATATTATTGATATTGATAAAGCACCGCGTACAATTGTAGAGAAGAAAAACCTATATCGTGATTTCGCCAAACGATTTTTCTTCTACTTCTCTTTTCGCTCGTTTCTAACTTAACGTGAGGTATCCTTGCGATATGAAAATGAAGAACGTGCTCATATATATGTTGCGTGACGATAGCAAGGTCTCGTGATTCAAAACGTGCCATAGCGATTACGGAAAAATAATTCGCCGGAGAAAATAATAGCTGGAGTAAGGAGCACTCGTCAGCTATCGCTCGATAGAGCAGCGATTACGGAGAAGGATAAGAAGTCTAGCTAAACTAAAAAGTATATCTAATGAATGCTAATGAAAACACTTGTGTGTATATATTGCGCACTTGTCGCGTTTCTTTGATTCCCACGCTATCTTTATAGTGACATGAACTACGGCAAACAATGCAATCGATCACGGAGATATCAATGCTGGGACTGTCGTTGATTTGCGCATGAATAAATGGCTATACAGCCATTCGAAGCACAGGAAATTACGCGCGTGCGTGCGTGCGTGCGTGCGTGCGTGCGTGCGTGCGTGCGTGTGTGTGTGTGTGTGTGTTTTATGTATACGTTTTATATACAGATCGCTGATAAAGATAAATTTAAGGAAAATTTAACACAGAAATTAAGTTATCGAGAAAAATGAAAAGCGAGAGTAGATGAGAGAACAATCGGCAAAATATGATTTTTCTGGAGCAACGACCTTAACTTTAAGATTACTTGAAATCTTTAAAAGCAGCGTTTTCTCGAAGGTAAACCAAGCAAAGAGAGAACTTGGTGTTTATTGATCCCAAGAGGCCCGGTTGACCAACGGTCAATGAGATACGGTCTCTCCCCCATTCTCTTGCCACCCTCTACAACGGCCTTCTTAACGGAAGTAGGAATTCCCCCCCCCTCCCCCCTTCCCTCCCCCTCCCACCTCCCACTTACTACTCCGTGATTCATGCGTTCTCAGGTGTTCTGACCAAGAAAATCGAGTTGGTTACTATTATGAAATCATCAAAGAATTCAAGGAAAATTCATATATAGTTTGGGAAACTACGAACCTTAATTACTTCTATTTCATTAAGTTTTCTAGAGAATTATTAACAAAATCTTAATAGCAATTTTGTGAAACGTAATCTATATATGCGGATATAGACCTCTTATTGTACTTACAAAAGATTGCCGTATTCCTATTATTTATGCAGTTACAGTGACTGTAGGTACATATTTTACGTTCTAAGGATTGTGCACATGGCACACACGACTGGCAATAGTGACTTCTTGTTGGTATTATGTAATTAGGTCACCAATAGCGTGGCAAGCAACGCAAGGAACAAACACGCAATTTGCGCTTGGAAAAGAGAACGAAGGTGAACGAACATATAATAAAAATCTAATTAATGGCACGAATCTCTGTCGTGATAGCATAAGTGTAAGGACGTGTACTTAATATGTTAGGTTGTCAAAAATGACGATAATGGGAATGCAAAACAGACCGACGTACTACATATTTCGCGCAATATAGGAAGTGACTCTGAAGGAATGAAACCTCACGATTTTTGTATCGCGGTATCTTTCAGTTATAATTTCATTATTCGTAGATGAAATTTAATATAAATCGCGGTCTTTCTTTTACAAAAATGTTAAACTATATATAGACAGATGTCCGATTACAAATGGAGCAAATTTGGAGTAGCTTGCGGATAAATAAAAGCTTATTCAGTTCCTTATTCTTCAGTTTCAAGTAAACTTTTGCAAAACTCTTAGGCCCGGTTGCACCAACGTCGCATAACATTTAATCTTAGCTTAACTCACTCTTCGTCTCTTTCTAACTGTCCCCTTAGAAACGTTGGTGCTACCGGGCCTTAAACTTTATAAGAAGACTTGATTATTAACATGTTTGATATAAAAAATTTACAAGGAAAACAGAGAACTAGAACGGAAAAGTTTCTGTTGAATTTATACGATAACGAAAAAAATTGACTTTGAATTAACTGAAAATTTGCAGAAAAGGATAATTTGGAGTATCTTGTATATATCTGAATATTCTACACATTACTATGTGACGAGAAGAGAAAAAACGCCATGAAAAAGATGTTCTAAAAGAATTGCTCTGTTTAACAAAGGTATATTTTACAAATCGCGATAGTATCAAAATAACGGCAGAAATGGCTTTGAGAGCAGAGTATAGAGAGAGAAAGAGAGAGAAAGAGAGAGAAAGAGAGAGAGAGAGAGAGAGAGAGAGACCAGAGCATGGAAAGAAATCTAGGGAGAGAAATAGGAGAAAGAAGAAAAAGAAAGGGAAACTCTGACGGAGGAAGAAATACACGTGACCACTCTACGCAAACTCATCCCCGTTCGATACCAACCGACACTTTAAAATCACTATTACGTTTCTCTATTTCCTTATTACACATTTCCATTGTTTAAGGAGTAAAAATTATCTCTCCCTTCTTTCTCTCACTGTAAACGCATCTGCCCGAATATTACAGCACAAGATTGAAAGGACATGTTTGGAGCATACGCAAGACGATATGTATCGCGTTTAAATATTCATATATCTTAATTTAAAATTGTATTTAAGCAATTTATTAAATGTAAGTTGTTGGCAGAAAAGTTAAATGCGAAGTCATAAGATAGTCACAAGATATACAATATTAAATTAAACATTTAAAAAATGCAGTTTCAGATCTTCGAAAAATGTTAAAAAATGTTAAAAATTATTTAAAAACTTATAAAATTAATACGGAAAAATTATCTCGAATGATTATCTTGAATAGTCAAATCGTCGCTTTGCCACCTTCCCTCCTTTGCTTTTCGCTTTCTTTCTCTTTAGCTAATCAAATTGTAAAGTGAGTTGTACATTTCAGAATACTGATCTGGTGAGAAGTTAGTTGAGGTCAATCGGCATGCAAAGGCCAGTTGTTTAATGGAAGAATCATGCATAAGCTCTAGCCACTTTGGTGTATTAAAGAATAATCCTACATATAGTTGGCGATCGAAGTAACTGGATCGTAATTGCATCAAAGTGCATCGTAATACACAACGAGTTAAATTGGTCACACCTTTGAAGCAACGGAAGGGTGTGATCCATAATGCCGAATGACGTAAGACAAAATAAAATTGCTTCTCATCCATTGCACTCATAAACTTAACAAGCAATCAGATGATAGAATAGATAAGAAACATTTTTATTTGTTAGTTCTTTTCTATAAATTACAACATAATTATAAATTGTACAATATTATAAATAAGCATTTAGTACTGTATATAAAATGTTGGAGCAAGGCAAATCATAAAATTTAAAATCATAAAATTAAAATATATTTAAATTTATATATATAGGTATTATTTCTAGGGGGCGGAGGGGGAAGGAGAGAAAAGAGCGCTCTCCGCTCAAATACAATTTTGCGTTGCGTGCGGCCTGCTTTAAGAAACTGATCTGGGCCAGATACACACAACGTCCTCGTCGTCGTTGCGTCGTCGTCAGCAACATTACATCGAGTATTCTTATAAATCGTTATTATATCACATCTCTCTAAAAGTTATTTTAAAAAATCTATATTCCGACACATTTATAGCGGCACGCTAAATTCTATAACCGCATTATTAGTATATTGTATTTTTTACTCTTTTTTAATCCTATACAACTTTTGTATAAAACGTGTGTGTGTGTGTGTGTGTGTGTGTGTGTGTGTGTGTGTGTGTGTGTGTGTGTGTGCGCGCGCGCGCGCGCGCTTATATGCGTTTTTTGACGGTTATTTTAAAATATTATTCATAGATAACAATTTCAAAATACGATAGCAATAATAGTATATGGTTATTGATAATTGGTTATTCGTATTATTAATCCGCATATGAGAACGAAGGAAAGCTCGAAACTTTGCAATCTTTTTTCAATTTTCGTTACATTTCTTTTGTACTAAAGAAAAGATATGGCATAGATTTAACTCCATATATTCCGTATTTTATTCCTCCTAATTTAGATATTATCATTATATTCTCATTAATACTTATTCGCATAATTATTAATTAATTAGTTTTTACTAATCTTGTAGTGTTGTTTTTATATTTTTGTATTTTACTGTAAAGAAGATAAATAACAAAGATTTTAAAAGCTACATAAGTTTAACGTATACTTTTACATTTGTCATAAATATAAATATGTCATTTCTCATGCGTGGTGAACATCGGCGAAAGGAAATAAAACGCCAGAATGTTCGCATTTGTAGCGCGATGAAGTCGGTCGTGCTTTGAAGAAGACGTATTTACAACGTCAGTCAAGTTCACGAGTATCGAGGTTGTTACCAGCTAGCGCTTTAATCGGATGTGATTAACACACACACTTTCACTATCTACGAAACGTGTTCCTGTACTTTCTCTTATCAAGATTACATCAACTATTAAATCAATTTATTTTATCTAAAAAAAATTCATAAATCATATTATTTATGAAAGTGGAAATTAATTAATAATTTTTGAATAAACAAATGTGTATGTTCCAGACCGTTCTAAATTGATTTTAGATTCTACCAACCAAAGTTTCATTCTTAAGATATGCGATATACATATCATTTAAACAATAATTCTTTGATTTATCCTTTCTGCAATAATCGAACTCTCGTGATGTATCGCACAAAGATCGCACAAAGATCTCTTACCTTGAAAGTCTTGTAGCTGGACACTACGTAAGAGGCACCGTCCTCAAGTTCGTCGAGATGGATCTTTCGATCACCGTCCATCGAAAAGATGTGGCGCGCCCCTCTCGGCAAATCCATCCGAAGAGACAATCTATCCAGTAGAGCCTCCAAAGAACCAATGTCACGGCCAGGTTTAAATCTGAAAATATTCAGAGACTTCTCTAAAGTATAAATATAGAGTAATATAGAGTTTCAAAGCCCTACGAGACATCCTTTTGAAATCCTTTGATCAATTTCGATTGAATTTTCCCTTAGAAGTATTATTAATTACATTATTGTAAAATGAAAGAGTAATATATAAGATTGAAGACTTTAATCAATGCCACAAAGCTAATATACAAAACGTGAAACGTTTTAATCTTTATTCAGATTTTAATTCATATAATTCATAATTTGACGATTGAATGCGTTTAAGCAACATTTATTTAAATCTAAATATAATTCACTGCAAATAAATGTTATCTTTTTTAGAGTAGGGTCCTTTTTCGTCGTGACAATGCTTTTGCGTCGACGATGCTTGATGCTTTTACATTAATTAAATGCATTTTTATAAACCTTCGATTAAAATATTAATTAGAATGTTAGTCAACTAAATAAACATATTGTTCAGAGACACATTGGCATGCATCGCGTATTTCTCTTTTTGTAAATATTTTTCAATTTTTTATATATCTTTCACCATTCTTTCAAAAAAGTTTTAAAGAAGAAATTTGATTCTTTCTTCTTTCAAAATAATTTTTATTAAATTTTGACACAATGAGAGACACTTTATTAATATCATCACGTTTGTGTATAAACCATTAATCAATATTTTTAAAACATGTATGCTTATATAGATTTATTCAAAATGTTGAAAAATATTTTTGTAAAGTTTTATTTCATCTTACACGTGCATTATTTATTCAAAATATTAAGTTAATATTTTGTGTGTGTGTGTGTGTGTGTGTGTGTGTGTGTGTGCGTGCGCGCGCGCACACACACTCTCGCCTCGAAAACACACACACACACACACGTACGTACGGACGTATGTATGTGTGTACGTATGTATAACTCGCGCACACGTGTGTGATTAATTTTTTATTTTATATCATATCAATATGTTAATCATTTTGTTTCAATCTCTGTATAAAATTTGATAGTAATTACTTGAACAATTATTGAGTATGTGTTTTATGTTACTGAAACAAAAGAGAGATGTATAGAACAGCGAAAAAATAAGAAATTATCTATATTTGTTATGCTTTCTGTGCCATTATGCCTTCAGATTAGGAAGAGAAAGATGTTTTTATCTTAATTGTGTGAGATACGCATAATGAATAAAATGTTACGACATATAATGTTAAGTTTAGCAAGTATGTTTCTCGATTTTAGGCTTTTTCAGGCTTCTTGGTTCGGTTAGAGGTATTGACCGAAACGATGCTTACCTGAACTCCACTCCTGGAAAGTAGGGATCGCCATTTTTATAAAAGGTGACTCTTCTCGCTCGCCAGTAGCCGAGGTTGTTATATCTCGCTCCTTGTAGCTCGTGCCGGCTCTTGGGTCGGCTCGGCTGCTCCGACTGCTCCGGAGGCGGCATGCGGGGACTGGAGGGTCTGCTCTGCCTCCAGTAGCCGGCCATGCCGCCTCCACCCCCACCTTCACCACCGGCCAACACACCCCCGACCTCTTCTTGCGTCGTCATTCCACCCTCCACTGCGATTCCACCCTCCACGTCCCCGTCCTCCTCCTCCTCCGCCTCCTCCTCTTCCTCCTCTTCCTCCTCCTCCTCCTCTTCTGCCTCCTCTTCCTCTTCGTCGTCCTCCACCGGCATCGCCGATGCCGCGGTGGGCGTCGCGATGCTCGCGGCGACACCGCCCTTGGACGAATTCTCGTGAATCCGCGACGTTTCTTGCTCCTCTTTCTTCATCGCATCTGAATGAAGTAGAGTCGGAATTTTTTTAAGCTGACTTAATTGTTAGCCAAATACCTGTATCGCGATCATCCTCAATCTTAAATTTTGCCTATTATTAACCATCCGTACTTTTGTAAATAAAATTTCCTTTTTTGCACTGCCTTCCCACACTACTACACTTTTGTCACTTGGCCACGCTTGCCTAGAATAAAAATGACTAACTGCATGATTATCCACACGACGTTATCATTTCACGCGCGTGCCAATAATGCTTTAGACTCTTTAGAGATTAAAAAAGGAAACGATTGAGGAAAGAGTTCAAAGTAAGAAGACTGCTTGAGATCTGAGTTAAGAATATCGAGTTCAATTATATGTATAAAGTTCAAGTATATAGAGTCCAAGTTAATGTATGTGATGTAACTGTCGAGGATCGATTCTCGTTCACGTACGTGATTGAAGGTATACTTGAGAGCAATCTGAGTCTCCCTCTCTCTCTCTCTCCCTCTCTCTCTCTCTCTCTCTCTCTCTCTCTCTCTCTCTCTCTCTCTCTCTCTCTCTCTCTCACCTGCGTCCTCCACTGTCGTCGCAGTTGCAACAGCTGTTTGGTCACCAGTCTCGCGATCACCACTGTCAACCTTGTTACCGCCGCCAGCGACGAGGAGATCCTCGTTCTGCTCGCCCTGTCTGCTGGCACGCGAATCCGGCTGATTTTCAGTCTCGATCATCCGCAAAGCGAAGCCGCCGCCACTTCCGCGCGTCCTTACTCGACCAGTGCTCTTACGATTGCAGAAAAAGATTCCAGATCCTCAACGGATAGAGAAAAGTTGAATTTTGTACCTCAGGACCTAGGTGTTTGCAACCTGGGTGTGGAACAAATGTATTACAAAGTTAAAAAGATTAGTTAAAAACTATAAGGGAATTAAGAATTGAAATGTATAACAAAGGTGAAACAAATTGTTAAAATGTCATGACAGATATTAATTTTACTAAAGGAGAGACTTAATGGACAATCAGAATGAAGTAAAAAAGATAAATCTCGTCAAATATTATTACAACTACAATTCCATGCAATTATAGCAACTCTGCAATGTATAATTGTACGATCAACAGATTTTGCATCATTGAGTCTATAGTATTCTAATCGCGTCTACAATATCGAAAAAAAAATATATATATATATACAGGGTGTCCATGAGAATGTTTGGTACTTTAATATTATGAATTATTATAAAAATGAAGGAGTATTTGCTTTTGTATTCCCGATATGTAAACATTATACATATACATATATCATCGAGCGAGTGAATTTACCTGGAAAATTAAACGCCGATTAGAGCGCACCGCGAACGCGAGTGGAGCTCGTTGTGAACGATGTTTTTTGACATTTCAAGGTTTCTTACAATTATGTAGATCGGAACATTGCACGAATCGCCACTTTGAGAATACTGTGAGTGCTGGCCAGTCTCGATCACGTGTTGCGTGATAGCCAACGGGATTCCCGATCGATCGGCCGTTTTTATTTCGCAACTGCAGCTCCCACTGCAGGTCCATCGATCAGCAACTCGGACAATATACACATATGTATATATATTTTGTCAACTCTCATACGTCGCCCCTTTACGCTCCTGTTACGGTTACGGGTGACTGCGACTGACTACTGATAGTACTGATATATACATGGCATGCTATAATCGTAATATCTGTTTAGTTTTCGGATCTTACCGCGATTTTAATAACGATAACGTTACTTTTGTCTGAGTTCTGGCTTTATACCTTTTACATAGTTATAGTATTTTTGTAATCAAGTCAAGTCGGCCGCGATATAACTCGAATAGCTATCCTCTGCTAGCCAGCACTCAGCAGCCCCTGCATCTGCATAGCGCATAGTGCACAGTGCATGGTGCATGCATGAGACTGAGACGGTTGACGCCGTGCGTGACACACCATTCTCGAATGCAAAACAGTATCGGGTATCGGGTGCTTTCCGCAATGATTTATACGCTCGTTTTTTATCTCGTTCAATCTCTGTGTTATTTAGCGACTATTTTGCCATTTCGAATGATAACAACGATAAATCGCGGATGCAAAAGCGTTGTTTCATACAAACATATTATCATATTAATTCACACTCACAATCAGTCCAATAAAGTCAATAGAAGGAAAAATTTTATAGTAATATTTTAGACGAGAATGTCTACTTTCTTTTGTTTGAAAATATAGATTTAAGACACTAAAAAAACACTAAAAAATTTAAATCGCATATTAAAATTTTGCATCCTATTTTATAAAAATTACTCGGATTACGGCATTTACATTTCGCCCTTAGTATGTTTTGTTTTTCCTTTTTTTACTAATTTTCTCAATATATTCAATCGAGCCTTTTTCGAGGGTAAGATTTATCTTTCTTTATTAAACATTGTTCAATTTAAATTGATTAAACTCATGTTTCCTTATTTAAATTTTGAGAAAAAAAATGTTATTAGAAATTTATTTTGCACTCCATTGTCAAAAGAAAGTAAAAAAAAATGGTTGAAAAACAAAGGTTTGAAGCTAAGTCGATTAAGTATATCTCGATTGATAGAGATCACTTTCTGAACCGTATCATCACATTCGTCGTTACGTTATAATCGTTAAACATTTTTAAAAAGTATAAAAGATATCAAAAGTGGAAACATATATAATTATATAATAGCATAGCTGTGTGTAACGGTGTTATAGTTTTAACTTTTCATTTAGTAGATATATTAAGTATACGATAAACGATAAACTGCATTTTCTGCCAACTTGGTTCGATCCATATCCGATCAACTGCAATGGAAATAACAAAGCGCGAGACTCCGCTGGCGGCTGGCGCTGAGGAAAAGCACTCAAGTTCACCAAAGTTCACTGACACTACGCCGCGCCGCGCGGCCGCGATCGGGCGATAATGCTGGATAATGCCGATAATCGCCGACGATCGGGGTGAAAAATTCTCTCACGGCATTATCTCATTCGCGAAATCATTATCACGGCGCGGCGGCGAGATTATATTGACGCGGGAGTATGCATGGCTCGCGGACGAATCACCTTATCGAAGTTGATTCGGCTGAATCGCGGCGATTGCGGCGGCAGTATCGCAGTATACATATTCATGCGTCCTTCGACGATGGCGTCCCGACGTCGAGTGACCGCGCGCAACCTCAGCAACCTCAGCGTCCTCGGCGCCGTCCTCCGCCGTCTCCGTCGTCTCCGTCGTCGCTCTTTGCTCACTGACACGGCCGACGTCTGTGGCCTAGCTGTGCTCTGTGCTCTATGCTCTGTGTTTGGCAACCGGCGACCGGCGACCGGCGACCGGCGTACGCGTCTGACAGTCTGACGCAGGGCGTCGATGCCAATGCCGATGCCGATGCCGATGCCGATGCCCCGTGCCCCGTGCCCCGTGTCAGTGAACGCAAAACTTGTTGCACCGACAATAAAATTTCAAAGGAACGCGAAGGGTGCGTTATTACGAATCGGCGCTTTCGGCGTGGCGTTTTCCTAAATTGTGAATAAAGCAAATATTTTCCGATAATCGCGTATAACATATGATGCTTCCCAACAGAGAGCGACACGACTCTTTACAAAGACACTACATTCCACGTTTCGACTTTTCCAAAATATTTGCATTCCTTCAGTTGTCGCAAATTTACAAAAACGTAAAAGATTAAGAAATTTATGCGATTATATGTAACGAATTATCTAGTGACTATAAAGTCGCAGTAAATAAAGTAATGTAAGATCCAAGGGCTTGGATCTGTGTACCTTATTGTCTTATAATATAGGTATGTATATTAAAGCTGTATTAACGAGAGAGAGAGAGAGAGAGAGAGAGAGAGAGAGAGAGAGAGAGAGAGAGAGAGAGAGAGAGAGAGAGAAGCATACAAAATACACGATTCGTTTGCGAAATAAATATTTAAAACACAAAAGATTTTCAACTCTTTCTTCAAAGCCTTTAAGCTTTCTACAATACATTTGATCCAAATAACATAACATTACATATAGATGTATACAATGATGTATGTATAATTGATGAGAAACATTTCGTTTCCTCGCAAGTTGCTTAAAAACTACTACTGACAATGAAATATAAATCACTGAGAATCACTAGTAATAAATTGGTGGATAAACAAGTGTAAGAATGTCATGAAAAAATCGATCTCTTTGATCGAAAGGAAAGAAGGAAGGAGTAAATTGAAAGCATTTTTCTACCTTTGAGATATTGCCGCGAGTAATAAAACTACATTACAAACGTCGAATTATGTACATTTATTACGATTACGTAAAGAGTTCTTGACTCTTATTGTTAATCGAATCTTAACACAAAAATTAATAAGGTAGGTACGTATTGAAAAAAATTAACGTATGTATATATGAAAACAGTTTTGGCGCCAGTTCTAACGTGTAATAGTTTCAGTTTCTCCAACACTTCGTAATCGATATTATTATACCTAATATACTTACTATTATAATATTTTCAGTTTTAAGTTATTATAGCTCTAATAGACAATATTTCTCGACATTTCGTGTCGTGTCGTGACTCACGCGACGTGATTCTAGCAAGTTAAGTAACGTGTACCTCGCGCAGTGAAGGGCCAAGTTAGAAAACTGAATCATAGTTTATCGCATAATTATATCAACCAACGTCTATATACCTATACCTATACCTATACCTATACATACATCAGAAAAGGTTTTTTCACCGCAATTACGTATATATGTATACCTCGGCATAATCGACATGCTTATCGGTTGACTTCAAGCAGGCCAACAGGCTTCCACGTTACCATGTCGCGAATTGCTGATAAAACGAGTACTTGTATTTGTATACATATATATGTGTGTGTGTGTGTGTGTGTGTGTGTGTGTATAGAATATACTATAAATATGTACAAGCACACACAGGGGTGCGTTCCGATTCCCCACCTGGCTGCGTTCGAAAACTTCATCGGGTGTACACCAGCGTCGTTCTGTCTTTGTTCAATTTTTAGTAAGTAACAAAGATAGAACGATGCGGTGCGCACCCGAGTAAAGTTTTCGAACGCAGCCCTGGGTGCTGAAAATCTATATAGTGCACGTAACATATACTATAGGATTTTTAGCACTCGGGTGAATCCGAATGCAGCCCTGGTCCCAGTGTATGACGTAATATAAGCAGCGTTGGTAGTTGGTATACGCGCACGTAGTAGCTGACGATATTTAATTATAAGTTTCCAGACAATTTTTTCTCCTGGCAGAGAGGGACAAAATGTCGGTTAAGTAATATGCTTCTTTTGGATTTTGAGAATCGTCGGACACGCTGATATATGGAAGAAAACGATCGATTTTAAAAGCCTGCATTTAATTTTCTTTCAGAATTTTCATAATCCAGCTGGAAAAAACCATATGCACCCTCGCTCAGTTATCGACGTGTATTGCGATCGCGAACTGAGCGAGCGGATAAATGGTTTTCTTACTTACTGTAAGTAGGTATAGTGTTAAGTGTTATATCGTTGGATGACGGAAGAAATAAAAAAATTAAACAAAGATATCGAGAAGGCAAATAACCACAGATTTCTCTAGACCCTCTAGACTTTCTAAAAATTCAACACTCCTGCAGCAATCAATTTTTATATTCTTATCTATATTGCTTATAATATATCATGGATGTGTCATGTGTCTCTAAACGCGTAATAAGGGACAATGGCAAGATAAAAAAATACAATATTACTTTTTTTTCATTTAACATTTAATCTCAATAATTCTCTTCATTTCTTTTCCTCTTCTTTGGTGGTACAATTGCAATTTCTTCTTGTTGTTTCTTTTTTTGAAAATAAATTTTATCAATCTTGACGATTTCTTTAGTTGCTTTTTTCTTTCCCCTTTTTATCTTGGACAGTTTAGTTTCAATTTCCTCATTTTGTTCTTTTTCACCATAATTAGCTTCCAATATGTCATTATCTATTTCCACCTCAAGTGCATTTTCACACTTTAATCGTTGCTTCCTTGATTTTTTCGCTTCCATCTCTTCTAATATCCTCTTTTGTATATCTTTGGATTTATTTAATGCCAATTTATGATTTAAATTGGACAAATTGCTGCAAACGTCCATTTTTTCTACTTCTTTTTCACTTCGTTTTGCCTCTTTTGTCTTTACTTTGCCTTTATTTTCTATTTCAGAAACTACGAATTTAACAATATCAGTCGATATCTTTCTTTGTCCATCTACAGTTGTTGAAATTTCTTCTTTCTTCTTCTTCTTCTTCTTTTTCTTCTTCTTCTCAACGCATTTCTCTCGCTCATACGGGTCTGTTTTCGCCACGTCATCTTTCTTGACATTCAAGTTAGCCCTGATAACATTTCTATATTCATTACCCCCTTTGTGTTTGCACTTTGGCAGAGTCACATCAAAGTTCCTCTCGAATACCGCTACGAAAAAACCATTGCAAAAATCATCATCTGGCTTCGAATACAAACATGTATCTCCGCAGTTGTATTTTTTCGAGCTGAAGTTAGTCCAGTTATTTTTTAGTAATTGTCTAACAGGTACCAGATGATAAGCGTTACCAATATCGGCAAGAACTTCGTCTATTACTTGTTCATTTTCCTCGGGATGTAAAGAACAAGTGCTGTAGATTATTCTCTTTGCATTTGGAAAGTTGAACAGCGCGTATCTAAGAAGATAAACTTGGAACGATTGTAGATTTTGCAAACGCTTTGACTCGGGTTTGCCATCCATATCGCTCTGTTTTGGTCTGTCGACAATGCCTTTAATAAAAATGTTATAAAATTATATATCGTAAAATCATACAAAATAAAAATTATGTCGTATTTTACAACGGATAGTTGTATAGTGATTAAATATAGAATAAACGATTACTTTTTAATAGGTGCCTTCTGTAAATAGGAAATAATGCGACAAAGAAAATTCATTTCGAAAAAAGAATTAGAATTCCCATTTTCCTATTCTGACATTTATTGTTAGTGTATTACATATGCTCTTCTTTGGCTTAACTTAAATTTGATTTTATTTATTAGAAAGTGGAGGATTCTCTTACCTGATCCAGAACAAGTTGGATCAACTAGAATATATTCCACATGTGAATATTTTTTTGGATCGAGAGTCAAAGCATCTTGATTAAGGGGTTCCACGCAGAGGGAATGAGTCTTTTTCATCTGACTCAATAAGGTTTCAAATCTCTTGGCATCGATCTCCACAGCATAAACTTTCCTACATAAAAACAATTTATACTAGTATCCATTTCTAAACATTAATTATTTTATTTAAACTAATTAATAATATATAGTTGTATAAAAAAATATCAGATTAAGTATTTAACACTAAAATTGGTCAAACCATCAAAGTGGTTAAAATGACCCGTTTGACATTTTTTAATAATTTACTACTCATTTTTTAAAACATCTCAATTTCTGAAATTTTCCCTGACTTTTATTAAAATTAGATAGAGAACAGATGATTCATTTTATTAATTTGTTTTCTCTTTTTCTCTATTCTTTTCTAATCGCAAGATTTCTTCGGTAGAAATAAATCTCCTTTCGGTAGATTAATCTTCAGTAGGTCTAGTGTTCATACATTTTTGGTTTCCATTTTTCATGCAATCTGATATCTAACAGAGAATGTTATTGAAGAACAAACTGTGTATTACCCGTAATTTTGCAGTTTTGCTGCCGCATGAGTAGCCTTCATGCCGGGCGCGGCGCACATGTCCAGCACTACAGAACCACCAACAGGATCCAACAAGTGCACCGGCAAGCAGCTAGCCTGAATGAAACAAAATCTTAACATAAACCTATTGAATGCATCTTATTAATCATTGATCATCAATTGATTAAATCTTGTTGATGCTAATTTATACATTAGTAACCTACTAAAATTTGATAAAAGTTGAGTAAAAGTTGAATCTCGGAATATAAGACAATGAAAATTAACACATAATGTTTTTAATTTAGACCTGAACCTGAACACGCGTGTATGTACCGTATGTACATACACACTTATCATATTTATTCACTTATTTTAGCTATTCTTAGTCTAGCAGTGCCAAGTTCTTTATATTAAATATTTTTTTATTTTATCTAAATCTTTTCATTTTATATTGTTACTTCTTTCATTCTTTACTTCTTTCAATATATAACAGTTTTTCATACTAGCGCGCGCACACTTGGTAACATTTATTTTTCTTTAAAAAGGTAATTTTTTAAATTTATATACCTTATCCTGAAGAATAAGCTCGCCATTTTTATAACCACTGTGTCCGTGAAAGGATGTCAGGGGTGGAAAAACCAACATTTCAGGTATATGCAGATCTTGTATAAAATGCGGTTTTGATAATTGTGATAAGGATTGTAGATATGAAGAGTATGTTGTACTTTTGGGTAGTAATTGCCATCCATCCTCCTGGAAGAGGCAGATGGCTTTTTCCACTGACAACAGAAGAGTATTGACACGGACATATCTAAGCCTTTGCACTGAAAAGAAAAAAGAAAAATAATCAAATCTTTTTTATATATAAGAATCCCATTAAATACAGCAAATATATATACTTATTACTACACACACACACACACACTCACACACATACACAAATGTATGCAGGGAAGGAAGAAATCTGATCTGATAGAAAAGGGGGAAAATAGTTTAATTTTTCAATAAACCAAATATATATGAATATTTTTTATTAGATCAAATTTCTTTTTTTTCTGTATCTATACATACGTATCTTTTTTATTGAAACATTTTTATATCTAATTCAAAGAAAATCAAATTTACATTATAATTTGTTAAATTTTAATTATATATTTTTAAAAATCCAATCCAATTTTTGATATATCTATGTTATATCAAATCTGTTTTAGTTACACTTTACAGCATTTTTCGCAATATAAAATCAGAAATATATATTTCCATATAAAATAAAAATCTATAGAGCAAAATCTATAAAGCTCCTTAAAGCAAGTTAGTAAAGTGATAATGTCTAAACAACTGATTTTATGGAATATAATGATAAAAAGAAAATTTTTCCTACTTCTCGTGTAGAATGTGGAATAAAAATATCGTCTTTTGAAAAGGATTTAGAGGTCGACTTAATTTTTGCAAAGTAAAATACTATACTTTTTGTTGCTATTTTATTACGTAAAGATTGTCCATCGTTATATACAGTCTACATATATATATTTACATCTCTTTTAGTTATTAAACTTATTATATTTTCTCTATTAAGCATATACGCGTATTAATTAGATACACATACTGTAGTTTAAGTAACAAAAAATGCTGGTTTTTGTCTTTCATACACGACGAAAAATAATTGACATTTTGCAAACTTGTTTAAAGAATAAATCATTTTAATCAGCTTTCTCATTCAAACTCTCTTTGGCCTCTACTTGATCTTCGCTTTGTTCCTTCTCCTCGACAGACTCGTTTAAAGCTTGATAAGCGTAACAGGAGATAATCAAGTTCACTGTGACTACGGCAGCCAATACAGAAATGTAATTCGTCACGGCGGTATCAGTCTGGAATTCTAACATCATGAAACGTTGTGTCCCAAAGAAGGCAGCAAACGGCAAAGTGAACATGGCGACGCTATAGAGGAACAACGTTCCGAGTACCGCTGCTGGGCCCATCGCGCAATTGTTCTTTTTGTTGGAAATCGATTCCCGACGACAAAATCTGCTTTGACGATCTCGTAGCTTTCCGACTCTAACTTGTTTGTTCGGTCGACTGGATAATATTCTGCAGTTGCGAATAATCAGGACCATGAAGAAGAATGCCTTTACCGCGCTACGAGGAGTCTCCGCCGAAGACCGAGTCTCTGCAAAAATGCAAGCATGCAGTGATTATTGATGAGCACAATTACCTTTCTCTTTGCGAACGACGAGAGTCTCCGTGCAGCCGAGGCTCTTTGACTCCTCTCGTAGTCTGTTCTCGTAAGCTAGGACGGTTAAGACAGGCTTGGAGCGGCTCTTCAGGCATCCCTTGCGCCACAAAAGCTCCGTTATGAGAACTTTGGCTAGCCAGGGATTCAAACGCGGTTGTTCCGTTAGAATTTGAGTCTTGTCGAGCAGCCGGTCTAGCTGAGGCAACGCTCGTAAGGTATTCACCGACAGACCGTATATGCCGGCTACATTCTGAATCGTACACGACGTATATTACATTTTTATGGCAATTGTATGGCATTGTACGTAACAACGTACGACGTAATCGACAAAGTTAGAAGAACCTTGGGGTCTTTTCAAAATTAATCTCATATCCTTCCCTTCCCTTCCCTTCCCTTCCCTTCCCTATCGTTCGTTCGTCCGTTTTATTACACTTACGGGATGTTTCCTCTCGTAAATCAGAGTTTTCAGGCTGGCACCATCCTCTCGCACGCGACGAACAATGTCGGCCGTGAACTTGTAAATACGCGGGACCGTAACGGAATGCACGAATTCATTCGACATATTACGGATTTTAGACTTTTCGAAAATTATGTCTTTATTCAATCAGCAAGTAGTAAATCCATCATCCACATTGATGATAAACCGTTATGAATATGATTTCGACTTTCGAGACGAGTGCAGAGTGCAGACGAGTGACGAGTGACGAGTGACAAACTGACAAATCAACCCGACACTGGAATATACCCCGCCATATAAGCCTCGCACAACTGACAAGCAAAAATGCTGTTCTGTGAATTCTGTTCTAGGTTCTAGTGCGGAGGCGGAGAGGTTAAGGTGCACTTGCACCAACTTGCACTGACTCGCACCGAGCTTCTCCCTCTCACCTATTTGTCAATTGTCCAGCCAATCGCTAAAACCTTTTCCTTGCGATTTAGTAAATTACTAGATTTCACCACACAGCACGCGGTATTTCTAGTGATTTATTCGCACGCGATCCGGTACGAAAAATAATATTGAATTATTGTGGATTCGGCTTAGTATTAGCGTCGATGTTGTGTAATGCTATTTTTACGCTAGTGTATAGTGTATATAATCCTTAAATTAGGGTAGCAATTTATTTATTTATAAACAAATGTCACGTTTATGAAATATACACTTTTTCGTAACGAAGTATTACAACGAAGTACAAAAATACATTTCTCATAACGTAATCTGTGTGCAACTTAACTCGTTTATGTCATTTATCTCTCAAAAATGATCTCGAATGTATTGAGCGTAATCGTGGGCGCTTCCAGTTTCGTATATACTTGCTACATCTTGTGCAGACTAACTTATTTCTTATCAACTTACGGCGATAATGAAAGTTTACACATGGTGTCAGGTATGTCCTTGTTAAATAACGTCAAACTTTGAACAATAGTATAATTATTTCTCTAATATATTATTTTATTGTTTTCAGATGAGAATGCAGCTGAATCTACTTTATGGTCTCTTTTAGTAGATATGTTACTCATTACAATCTTTGTCTTTCAACATTCTATCATGGCCAATGACCTCGTTAAGCAAACTTTCTCTCGACTGCGTATCGAACATCTTAGTAGGAGTATTTACAATGCCTGCAGCTCAGCGAGTCTTCACTTCTTGATCAATAAATGGCAGCAGACTCCAGCTGCAACAATGTGGAAGTTTGAGACTTCCAACGAGACAGTCTGGATGTTATTTTCCAGCCTCCATGTATTTGCTTGGACTATTATTTATAGTGGATGCATTATGATGGATATTGCTGAGCTCTGTGGACTCAAGCAGATATGGTATAAAGTGTCTGAAAGAAATGGTCCATTGGATACAAAATCTAGGGAACTGCGCAGATATATGAGACACATGAGACACCCTAGTTTTACTGGGTTTCTTGCTATTTTATGGATTTATCCTATCATGAGGTAAGATTTTATAAAATTGAGTTGAATTCTTAACATCTACAACAGTTTAAAAAAATTATATATATAAACTTAGTAACATCAATTTAAAATTCATGCTAAATAATTTTGAATGCCTTTGTAAAATATATTTTGTACGATATCTATAAATTGAAAGACAATTTATCGATTTATATGATTCAGAATTTATCGAAATTCTAAATCATATAGAACGAGTTTTGAGAACAAATAAAATAAGAAAACTAAAATAATTTTGACGAATATAATTTTTTTTTACAGTGCGGATCGAGTACTATTGGGCATCATATTAACAGTGTATATGACATTGTTGTGGACAATAGATAATGAAGACTATAATTATCATAACAGATATTTCAGACAGAAGCAAATAGAATTGTCTTATTAGATTTATCATCTTTTTCCATCTTGATTTTTCAACGTGTCTTCTACATTTCTCTGATTCTCGTTAATTTCGTATCATATTTATGAAATTATGCAACAGATTAACATAAATTAATGAATATTATACATATGTAACAAAGATTTATATAATACACTTCATTTAAAAAATCTTAGTTTAACACTGTATATATTATCTTAATTAATTTTATCAGTAATAAGTGTTAATAATGCGATAATGGGACTGTGGGTATATGATATAATATAAAAATTATTGTGATATTTTATTGAATTTTAGATAATGCAATTAATTTGCTAAAATGACTGAAATACTTTTCTTTAGTAATTTTTAGAATAGATCCAAATATCCAATGAGCGAATTCGTCTTCCAGGGCCTTTTTTAGAAGCAAATTCTTTCGCGATGAGTAATGAGCGATGAGCGGTAGCCAATGAGAGCTCTGCTTTTTCCGGACGTCACTGGAAAAGCAGAGCTCTCATTGGCTATCGCTCATATTGCGTCCAGTGTGCGAGGGCCATAATAAATATCAAATAGGAGAAAGATGGCGCAACATGTTTCCGTGCATTCACAGACGTATCGCGCGTACATCTCGCGCTGAACATGGTTCAATGTTCATTCTTATACGGATTCTGCGAGGGTGGTCGTGTGGCGCACGTAGACACGGCCTGGCACGTAATTCCGTGGACTTCTCAACCGTTACCATGTCCTCAGGTACGCTCTCGGTCGACGTGACGGCGAGTCCCGGTGGAGAAGGATTTTTTCGAAGGCCTAGGTGACCCCGGAGCGTCGTCCGCGCCGCCGTTCTCGCCCTCGCCCCGCGCGTTCGCACCTAACCAAACTCCGCGCGACGTGGTCACCATGCTTTCGATATTTGCACGAGCTGCTTAGGCGCGCTTCGACACTGTGGGCGCGACAATACGTTCCTCTAACAATACGCCCGTGTGTATTTTTGCAGGCAAGAAGAACAAGACCAAGAAGAAGGTAAAGACCGTGGATTTATACGCATTCCTCGCTGACGGAAATGGGCAGGCCCCGAATATCCCCAAGAAATCATCCAATTGGGCTGACGATGTAGAGGACGATCATGGTAAGTCGGAGGAATCGTCTTTGTCCCAGGTTTAAATCAACGATCGATCGTAACTTCTAATCGATTCTATAAGAAAATGTTACAGCCAGATTTTTGTGCTAATTATTAAGTGCATCTGTACTCATGCACCAGAATTATATAATTGTAATGTATATAATTATTGTGAGCATTATTTGTATATGTATATGCAGGATACACACACACACACACACACACACATACATAAATTATTTTACTACATTACAATTGTAATAAAGGAAATAGTATAATGCTACAATTTTTTAAATAAGAAGAAACATAAAAGAAATTGGCAGTAAGAGAGTCGACGCGGTAATTAGTGTGTAATGTCAAAAGACAGATGTATTTGCATATTACAAAATTCTGTCTTTTGACATTACGCACTAATTTCTGCGTCGACTCTCTTATTGCCAATTTCTTTTATGTTTCTTATTATTATTGAGAGTCCTTAATTATTTTATTATTTTTAAATAAGTTTATATTCTGAAACAATGTAAAAATTATATTTGCTTTCTTATTGTATTAATACTTCATATTGATTATTAATTTTACAGAAGGATTTTCATCAAGGAGCAACAAAGATCCGGTTATATTGCCGACTGCTCCAAGGGCTGCACGAGGACCAGGGATGGATGACGATAGCATCCCTACAAATCCTCCTTATGTAGCCTACATAAGCAATCTGCCATACGATGTAGAGGATGCAGATCTGGCAGATTTTTTCGCAGATATGAAGGTTCGTTACTTTTGCAAGTATCTTTGTTATCTGTGCTTAATGGCTCACAATATGGATCATATTTTAAAGGATTGAAGACATATCACAACAAATAATATTACAGTCTTCAATTTTATTTCACTTGTATATAGTCACAATTGTGTATCTTCTTATCATTTTAATATCTATAAATGGCGATTCCTGCATAGAAATATTTCAAACAAATACTTTTATTCTATGTAAGAATAAGAAGAAGGGGGTAACCGTTGATTTATGATCATTCCTTGCCGATAGAAATGAGTCAAATATTCAGTTAAAATTATCTAATTGGGCTTAGTCGGAACTAATTAGTCCCAATAAACATTTTTGACTTTGTGTAACTTTGGCTTTGTTCATGTTTTGAAGGTTATCGACTTTAACTAGTAATGTGTAATAAAGTAGAATAATATTTTTCTACTTTAATATATGGGGGTAGCAGGGATTGAACCTGGAACTTTTACTCGACAGGCAACCATTCTGCAATTAAGCTATCTATCACTCCCCAAGTACACTTAATTGATATGAAATCTTACTGGAAATCTTGATTGTACATTTTGATAATCAAACATGAAAATTTCTTATCTTCTTTTATCTTTCACAAATCAATTGCAAATTATGCGTTTTCACAGATTTCAAACATGCGTTTGCCAAAAGATGCAAATAAAATTAAAGGCTACGGTTATGTCGAATTTGAGGATCGCCAGAGTCTAATTGATGCTCTTTCTATGACAAATACGGTAAGCAAATGGTACTTAACATTTATCGGCGATAAAAATGGGAACTGCTGAAAATAATGTCATATCTCTTTCCATATAGACCATTAAGACGAGACGCGTGAGAATTGAAGTCTCGAATAGCAGTAACGATGATCGTCGAGGTGGTAGGATGGGTAGAGACAACCGTAGGGACAATTACGATGATCCGGAACGCACGTCCGGCGACTGGAGAAGTGGACCGCGCGAGGATTTGTCGGAAGGAGATTCCTATCGCAGTCGATACGATAACAGGGACCGATTTGACAACAGAGAAAGTATGCACATTTTAATCTAAATTTCACAATTGCGGAGAGAAATAAAAGCTTCGATGGAGTTAAATTCTCGAAGAAATAATTTACAATAAACATTATTTTTTATTGAACAGGACAAGATTACGATAACAAGCCAGGTGCATGGCGCGAGAGAGACAGCAACGATAAAGGATCCACTTTTAAAGAGAGGGCTGGCTTCAGAGATGATAGCAGGGACAGAGACGGGGCATGGCGCGAGAGAGACAGCAACGATAAAGGATCCACTTTTAAAGAGAGGGCTGGCTTCAGAGATGATAGCAGGGACAGAGACAGGGACAGGGACTGGAATCGTTTTGGCGATAGAGGGAGAAGCAGAGACAGAGACGGGGACAGGAGCAGCAGTTTCGGGCCACGTCGCAATTATGGCGATTCCGATTGGGACCGTGATCGTCGGCAAGATCGTGATCCGAAACGTAAGTGTACGATTGTTCAATACTGTAAGATACATGAAGAATATCGCATCTCTACTGTAATTACCGATATTTTTATGATTATTCAGCGGCGGAGTCACGACAAAGACCGAAACTGCAACTACAACCTCGCACGAAACCCGTCGAGTCCATCGCAGCTGCGGAAGATTCAACAGCTGACAGTACGACGGAATCGAAATCAACGGCAGATTCGGAATCAACTCAACGAGTGCCAGCGCCCGTGCCAGCAGCCAATATTTTCGGTGCTGCAAAGCCTGTAGATACCGCTGCCCGTGAACGAGAGATAGAAGAGCGTCTCGCCAAGTCGTACGCGGAATCACGATCCCGAGAAGAAACGTATGTATAATATACTCAAAACTGTTAAATTATTAACGTAAATTATTTTATTTATTTTTCTGAATTTTATCGAAAAAATTGTGTCATTTCATGTCAAGGATACTTCGTTGTATTTTCATAAAATTTGCGTAATAATGTTTGTTTCTATTAAAAATTCTGACGTGTTTTCTCTCCAGGGACACTAAAGAACGTAGAGATGGTACTTGGGGTCGACGTAATGGCGTAAGTATTTCAAACTGAGCACGAGGAGTACGTCTAGATCTATAAAAAGTCGTGACTTAAATAATTTCCGCTTGTAGGAAGGACGCGACGACAAAGACAAGGAGAAGGAGAAGGAGAATGATAATGATAATGAGAATGATAATGAGAATGATAATGAGAATGAGAATGAGAATGAGAAAGAGAAAGAGAAAGAGAAAGAGAAAGAGAAAGAGAAAGAGAAGGAGAAGGAGAAGGAGAAGGAGAGGGGTCGACCAGCTTGGCGATCGGAAGAAGATAGAGGCGCTCGGCTTGAGAGATCCGCGCCACGATCTCAACCAACTCCTACTCGTTCTGGTAAGCTTCTTTCGCCTTTAAACACTCTTACAAAATTTCTTTATTTTGCATACAGACGTTGATAAATGTAACATATATATTTTTAATTTTAAAGTAGAGGAGCAAAGTGGATCCAAAGCATCACCAGCCCCTCGTTCTGGGCCGCCGACATCCAAAGGACCTCAGAAACCCGTCGAGAAGGATATTCGTGCGGCGGAAAGGTATTAACAGAAAAAAATACATTTTTTTTTAGCGACACGCGAGATTTGCGCTTACTCATATTTTATTTATCATTAATAATAGATATGATCCTTATAATATACAATTAAATTAGAATAAAACGCCATTTACGGTCCGAGCTTGGATCTTAGTAGTCTAATATTTTTTTGTGTATTACACATATTTTTTCCCCAACCTTAGTAAACTGCGCGCCGACTAAATTGTTAGACTTATAACACAGCTCCCTTACTTATTGTTTGCAGGGATCGCAAAGACAAAGAAAAAGATGAAATCAGTAGAATGCCGAAGGCTAAAGACGAACAAGCTCCGGTGAGTAAAATTAATTCATGTGAAACTATGATTGATGAATAAAGATGTAGCATTAAAATATTCTTTTTTTTTTTCTAAAGAATTTTGTAGCTTCCAACAAATATTCCATGCTACCTGATGATGTGGATCCCGACAACATCGATGAATAGTCTTAATTGATTACAATTTGCATCACACACCGACTAAATTGTGCCACATGCAACACACAATTATGCGTATTATTAATATAATTGGTTTTACTTCTACCATTACATGGATTTGTCGTAGCCAGGCATTGTGCTCTTGGTACTACTTTACTGGAATTATTGTTGATTTGTATTTAATCTCTATTTTAAAAAATATTCTCCATATATAACTATATATTTCTATATCAATTTATATATTTACTTTATATTTCGGCACGAAAAATTTTGGCATTGTTAATCCCCAATGTCGTAAATTTCTCGTGATTACCGAATAAATTGCGTCAAACTTTTTGTATGATTCCAAGAATTATTACACTGTATATGAGGTGTAGCAATTGGAACTTTATACATCATACTTAATCTGCTGTACAGTAATTGTACGATATGTGACTCGTTTACATGTAATATAACAATGCCAATATAGAAGGAAATTAAAATAATAAGTATATGGGAACACAAATATTACGTCGTACTTTAATTATTTCTCACTACATTAATCCCTGTGTATTTATATAAATATTTATATACATTGAAAACACAATTTGAAATCGACGAATAATAATAAAAAAACATGTTAAGGGACTTGGGGCCGATATCACAGTCTCCGATTAACGTGATCCTCCGATTAAACTCACTCTGCATCTCTTTCTAACTGTCTTTTCGTCCCCTAGCTAGGGGAAAACTAGGGGGACAGTTAGAAAGAGATGCAGAGTGAGTTTAATCGGAGGATCACGTTAATCGGAGACTGTGATATCGGCCCTTAGGGGATGTGTGAATAGCAAACACTTTTATAATAAATATTCATTATCAAGAATCACGTTCTTGCAATGGCTGCGTTCAGCCGATACTCCGCTAGCCTAGCAATCGTGAGCAGTCGCTCGTTTGGTAGCGGTTTTGATTTGCAACGAACAACCGCTAACTACTAGCGCTTCTGTCCAGCCAAATTTTTCCGTAGCAAATGGTAGCAAAGCGCTCGCTGCTTACGTGCGCTAGGCTAGCGGAGTATCGGCTGAACGCACCCATTGCTTCTACATAAAAATTAATATATATTTACATATTCTCGGAATATATATATATATATATATATATGTTACATTATTGATTCCACTCCTACTGCTGTTGAGTAGTCTGTGCTAGTTGACGTAATTGTTTTAATACAGTTTCAAGTAATTTCTTCTTATCTCTTTCGCTTTTCTTTAACACAGAGAACACCGTTTTCTTATCAGACTCTTTCAACCTAAAAAGATGTATGTCAATAAAACGATGCACATTAACGCAAAACAAAGATGCAAATAGCATGTATAATACATACTTTTCCAGCAAAAGCACAGCCATATTCGGGGTTACTAAATCATATTTATTAGAGTCATGACCGTAGTCGTGAAAATAAGTAGGCCAGTCCCAACTCATAAATAAATCTAGTAACTGTCGTAATTGCGAGAAGTACTGCAATAAGATTCCTTCTGGCAAACCAACGACTGGCTCAGAAGCAGCAAATTCTGGAAATTTATAATAATTTGATTTGAATTTTTATATTTTTAAGAATATATATTAGTGTTAAATAAAAAAATATAAAAATTTACGTTCGCATTGTATCGTATCTAAATTAACTTGTTGCAATGCACCCATGGATATCTGTTTCACATCTTCACTAATTAATATGCCTAATATGGCCTTAGCGATGTGAGAACATGCGGATTTGCATGCCACTTGAGCTACTTCATCCTGAAATATTAATTATCAATTATTATATTTTTATATTTTAAGACATATATATATGTATAATCGCATTAATTTGCAATACTTACCGGTAAATTAGTGAAGCATGTCAAAGTACTCTGCAAAAACGCAATAAGATCCGTAATGAATCCCGAAGCATGTCCTTGAGGTTCCGCCAAGTTCCAGTCGTAATTCTCCAATTCTAAAAATTCATCCAGCTTATTCTTCAGTTTATCGCAAATCTGCTTCTCAGCATCATCTCGCGCGACTCGAAACATAGCAGATTCTACGTCCATGCAACTTAATTGTCCTTGATGCGGTGTGCTAGAAAAATTTGGACATAATTTAATAGCTCACAAAAAAAAGGATATACTGATTGTTAGATATTTACCCAGTAATATTAGTCACAAATTCTTCTAAATATTTTGTCGATTTCTCGAGATATCCCGTATTTATTATAATTTGTACTACTTGCAAAAGTGCTAAGGATGGCTTGCGAAACAAGGATGACAAGCATCCGCTGAAAGTTCTGGTTAGTAACAGATTCGTTGATTTGCATATCATTTCGTCAATCTCCGTTTGCGTGAAGTTCAAGTCCTCTGAAAATTTTAAGCAAGCGTAGATAAATTCTTTTACTTGCTGATAAACCTTCGGTACCATATCAGAAAATGGAAATTTCTTCGGAAATTCAGCTTTTTGCAATTCCTCGTCGTGATAAGGAAATAGATTCAAAACTTGGTCGTATTCTGCTTGCGTTGTAACCTGGAACGTGGTAACCGAGTAAATAAACGATTTAGCAAAAGTCAAGTGTTTCATAAGTATGAATGATAATTACTTGAATTGGCAAGAAATTATCTTCGTCCAAAATATCCCTGAATACTTGCACCCAATGTTGCATTAGCACTTCGTTGTAATGAACTCTAATTTCTTGTAACAAATCCCATAGTTGTTCTACGGAGTAGCCGTAATCCTGTTAATAGATAATAAAGAAAGAATTGAATTACACATGTATATATACGTATGAATAATAAAGGATGAATGCACTTTGTTACTTACCCTTAAAGTAGTATTGAATAACATAATAAGATTTTTTATTTTTAGTATAAGTGTAGCGTCTGTGCAATATGCCTAAAAAAATATAAATTCTCTTATATTAATTATAATTATGTAAAATATAGCACCGTATATAATAATTTACCGAATGCGTGCGTAAAGCATTCACTATGGTGGACAATGCCATGGTCCAAAGCTCGTCCAAGTATGCGCGAGTAGCTAGTCCGTTTCCTGTATTCAATATGTGATCTTCTACCACAAAGAAACCAATGATACCGTGTAGATAAGTCTGATATCCAACTATACTCTCGTGCTAAAAATAAAAAGATATCTCGTTACGGGAACACATACAGATAAAGCAGTACTCGGTGAGCGAATTTACCATGTTGATGGGTGGCTGCAAAACTAGTCTAGCTTGCTGCTTTCTTTGTTGCCTATAGTACGTTTTGAAAGTGTCTCCTTCCCGGAGCACAGTATAGATATGCATACATCGATACACGGGACTGAAATCCATTAAGTCTTGAGCGCTCAGTTCCTCCTCGATTTCGTTTGATTGATTCGGGTGAGATCTCTTTTTCTTCCTTCCTATAATGTCTGCCTCAGTCGCTAACTGTTCGGCGGTCTAATAAAAAGTTGCCAAGTTGATAAATTATACACAGATAATAGGTCTATCCAGCTAACAATAAGTAAAAATAAAAGAAAATTACTTACATGCCTCATTGCAACTTCCCCGATCTTTGGCGAATGCTTTCTTATATTTTCTAGAAAATCTCTCAAATCAGACATAGATGCATCCTTAATATTCTCGCGCAATCTGGAACGAGAAAAACGATTCCACAATGTTTTTTGTAATATCGCACATAAGAGCAAAATACTTGAAAAAAGATTCTTCCAACTTACTGCGGAATTTGTTGCGTAATTTGAGAGGAAAATCTATAATTCGTAACTTTCGGCAGATCATGATGCTCCAACTGCTCCAGCGTTTTCAAGGCTGGATAGTAACGTTTATCCTTTAATTGTTTCTGCAACTTTGCATACGCAGCTAAGACAGGAAGGCACATAGTCAGGCTGTCTACAGCAGCAGCCATGTTGCTCTCGACTTTGCGAGCTTTTACGAGTTCCTCGCCCTTCTCGATCACCTTGGTGGACGTGGCGGTGATGCATTTGTCAAGCTCCAATATCTCTGCCTGCGTAATGACAAGGTTGAATCAGAATTAAAGAATACCTTACATATTAAAAAATGCAGGTTGCTGCATCAAAGAGTCAAATATTCCTGTTGCTAATTATTTTAGCAGCAAAACTAACATTCAGCTGTTGCGCCTGCGAGCGAACTTGTAAGAGCTCCCGAATAGAATCGATGAATCCCTGATAGTGATGATTGCACATCCTCTCGATGTCCTTGTCATGAGCCTTAATACGGTCATCGAGCTTCTCCATAAATTTCTGATGCTCGTGGCCATCGTAAATCGCTCTGCAATATAAACCAAACATGAGGACAGTTTCCATCGTCTTCTAATAATACAGATTTTTCTATCTGGAAACGGACGCCTGATTTTTTTCTTTGTATAAAATCAATGCCTGAGGCAATTTTTACACTCCAATTAAAAATCATTATTAGTAATTACAAATTACATATTTTCAATTGTTCTATAATTTATTAATATTTGAGGACAATATGTATATAGATTTATTCAACACTTTTTGACAACAATAAAGAGAAAATAAAAAATATTTTACAAACGAAAGAAGCACATTAAAATTACTGTGACGCAAACTTAATTTTTTCGGTACCGTGGTGTAAAAATCAGCCCAGGCGACTGTTCCCGGGTTCACCATTTGCACCCTGACAATACCTGAAAACGAGGCCTATGCTATTAGTGTCAGTCGATTCTATCTCATAAAGTAGGTACTCGTGTTTCGGCACCATGGACGACAGAAGATTCTGTGCCAGATTAATTGACATTCTCGAGACCGAGTCGCGCGACCGCAAAATTGAAAATTCGCTCGGGAGGACGAGCTGAACGAGTTATACGCAGAATGGGCGCGTCTATAATTCCACCCCTCTTCAAAGCCACCCCCTCGAGCGCATATGCGCATGCCGCGGCCCGCGAGCTCGTCGCATCTGCGTGAAGGGGGTGGATTCTGATCGGGGGCGGGCGCGTACTTTAATTTCGGACTTCCATCCCCGATACGTTGATTTCGCTTACCGGAATGTCGGGCCCAGGTAGTCGTCGATGCCCTCGATCTCCTGGATCAGGATGTCGTACCGCTGCATCGTCGCTGAATTCGAGGATCACGTCAGCGGTCAGTGATCAGCTATCAGCTGTCAGCTGTCAGCTGTCAAAGCGACGAGTTTGACCAGTTTGACGCTCGTTTGACAGGCTCGTCCGATAAACCGGTCACGAATGTTGCAGTCGCACCTTCGTTGGACTACATTTAAATTGTACTTTTTCTATTTTCATTAGCTTTTTGGCAGCGATCCACCGTGTTGTTCCATTTAACCTTTGAATACAGTGCTTTCAAAACAAATGTTTTTTTCGACCGGAGTGGAGCTTCCATCAAATTTCTGCAGATTGAAAAATTTGCTGTGCGCTGGCGCCCCCTCGGGAAATTTTGGGAAATATCGCGGCACGAAACAAGAGCAGAGAGAAGAGTGGCTATTTTCAGATTCTTTTTTCGAATCGTGTAAAAATCATTATTCTTAACTTTAATGCTTTTTTCGCGTATATTAAACAATAAAAATTAAAAATTCCATATTAATGAAATAATATTTAATCGTTGATTAAGTTAATTGGAATTTGACCGAAGTCGTCCTAAATTCCCCGTACATTTTGCGAAAGTCGGGGATATTAGAGTTAAACGGTTGTCGGCGCTGTCGGCGATCGAATCACGATGCGTTTCGGAAAACCGCGAGAGACACCCGATCCACCCGATTTTGCCGGGCTTTCGATCCTCGTTGCTCGTTGTATCGCTGCACCGACACATCGCCGCATGGCCATTCTCGCAGAGATTCTTTCCGCCGTAATTTCTACAAATAATATCTTTTAACAATTGGTTTTGTTAAATCGTAGCGAAATATGCCGAAAGTAAATACGATACTTAATTATTTCACGTCTCCGAAAACTGTCAAGAAGCCGGAGGCGGCGAAGGAAGTGCGAGCGAAGTCGCAGACTCCTAAGAGGGAACAAAAGAACAAAGGTTCGACTTGTAAAAACTGCTTTTTGAGTGAAAATACGCTATCGATATGTCAAACGACACGTATAAGGATAAAATATATCATGGTCTTATACGTGACACTGCTTTTCACTACTGTGATGCTATATGAAATGATATTTTATATAATCAACATTCGCTCACATGTGGCAGTATAATCATTGTTCTCGACTTAAATATTTATATATTACATATACTAATAAAAATCGTATGGTTTATTCAGTTAGTAATTTAAATTCTACTCTATTGTACTATATTTTTTACTTTACTCTGTAATTTCAATTTATTAATGCTACATTCTTAGTAATTATTATATCTACATGTTGCATTATATTTATACATAGGATTTGTCAGAAATGGAAAAGAAAATAAAAATACCGATGATAAGAAGAGAACGCATAAAGAGGACACTGAAGAAGAAGAAGACGAACCTATAAGGCCTAAGAAACGGCGTCTTATTATTCCCGATGTTGAGTCTGGTGAAGATTCTGGAGATGAATTCAAGCCAGGTTTGTTGATCGCATAAGCAATAGTATCTCTGAGTTATCATAATTGTAAGTTGATAAGACAGTTATTAGGAAGGGCAGTATTGTGTATTCAATATTGCATATTACAGATGCCGAGTCTGAGGAATCTGAATCAGTTTCCGAAGGAGATAGTGAGAATGAACCTTCGACAGGGACGGAGGAGGAAACGCCAAAGGTAGAAACAATACTTTTCAAGTTATGATAAATGTTAATACTATCACATAAAGAAGGATTTATTTAATATAACTTTTGTTTTCTTTTTCAGAAAAAGAGGAAGACCAATTTTAAATCCAAGCCAGCACAAGCAAATCGTTCTCGTAATACAAAGACTGTAAGTACATAATTAATTACAAGATTAATGTCTATATTTCTTTATTCTTATTTTTAAATAATTAACTCTTGCTACTAAGGATAATCGTCACTTATTGCTACCAGCGTTCATACAACATAAGCGCTTTTCGACTGAATATTGCCATACAAAAAAAATCAATGAATTTCACAATGCCTTTCTAGAACAAGAAAGATTCGAAACAACCTGCGCAAATTCAAAATCAACCTGTAAGCAATGGACTTCCAGCTACGCCTACTTGGCCTCATTTGAAATTCGAGTTCCTGCAACCAGAAAAGATAAGGGATATAAACAGAAAAACACCGAAGGATCCAGATTATGATCCCAAAACGCTCCACGTCCCCACTGATTTCTTAAATAATCAAACTCCTGTAAGAGAAGCTCCTGTCGTAAAATGCTTTGTTACCTATTAACATCGTTACAGTTATTAATTCTAAAATTTGTTTAGGCGATGAGGCAATGGTGGGAATTAAAAAGTAAGCACTTTGACTGTGTATTTTTCTACAAAATCGGCAAATTCTACGAGTTATATCACATGGATGCAGTTATCGGTGTCAATGAGCTTAGTCTTACGTACATGCGAGTAAGTCTACGTACATACTTAGGAAAATTGTCACAAATGCTCCTGAATTCATTATGTAACATTAAGTATTTTATTATAGGGTGAATTTGCGCATTCCGGATTCCCTGAAATTGGATATGGTCGTTATTCGGCGAGTCTAATAGAGAGAGGATACAAAGTCGCACGAATTGAGCAAACTGAGAATCCAGAAATGATGGCGGCGCGTTGCAGCAAAAGTATCAAATTGCACAGAAATATATATTTTGTTTCATGTAAATGAATACGTTCGAAACATTGAGCATCTGTATCTTTTTGTTTGCAGTTGCTAGACCGACAAAATTCGATAAAGTCGTGAAGCGCGAAATTTGTCAAGTCAGTACTAGGGGTACAAGAGTGTATACTCCGTTAGACGTGGAAGCGTCTACACCAAACTCCAATTATCTGTTATCCCTGGTTGAAAAGTGCGATCTCGGTTCAACGATCAGCTCCTTCGGAGTATGCTTTATAGATACGACGATAGGTGAATTTTACCTCGGCCAGTTTGTCGATGATCGCTGCAATTCGAGACTATTGACTCTGCTGGCTCATCATCCACCGGTTCACGTACGAGATCATGATTTAAATATTACACACATTTACTGATAAACATGTATAAATGCTGACTTCTGCTTTGTCTCTTAGGTAATATATGAACGTGGTACCTTATCGCAAAAAACTCTGCAGCTTATAAACAACACTCTACCAGCGGCGCTAAAAGAACCGCTACAACGCGAGTCACAATTCTGGTCTGCTACAACTGTACTGAAAGTCAGTAACACAGATAATGCTTAGTATATTAAAATTTAAAATTGTGTAGATAAATTATTAGTATGTATTAAATATTCCTTGTTTGTCTTTTTAAAGAAACTTCACGAAGGCAGTTATTTCAAAAAGGAAAACGACTCGAGCTTTGCATGGCCTGAGGGTCTGAAACCCTACTTAAACGAAGGTAATTAATCATAATTTAAAAAAATCTTTTTCTTTGTTTTTACATATTTATGATAATGCGTGTGTAATATGAATTGTTTTTTGTTGTGCATCAGGAGACAGTTTGGGTTTAACGCCGGCAGACAATAAAGAATTGGCAATACACGCACTAGGAGGATGTGTGTATTTGCTGAAGGAGTTCCTACTCGAACAGCAATTATTAGCGCAAGGCTGTTTCAATACTTACACTCCGCCGGACTTTTCGGCCGCGAGCAGCCGCGCAGGTCTCAATTACGCAAACACCATGGTAATAGATGCTGTTACAATAAAAAATCTAAGGCTCTTCGGAGATGGTTCACTCATTGGTATATTAGACCGTTGCTGTACTGCGTTCGGTAAAAGGTAAATCTCGAATGTGCTATTTTTTATGTATATTCTATAAGCTAAATAAGCTAATATTCTAAAAAATATGTATTTTTAGATTGCTGCGCGAATGGATCTGCAGGCCATCTTGCCGCAAAAACGTTATTATAGAGCGCCAGGAAGCTGTACAGGAATTAGTGGATCGAATGGACGTGATGCAGTCGGCTCGCGCAATTTTGTCAACTCTACCAGATCTTGAAAGACTTTTGAGCAAGTAAGTTGGAAAATTACTGGCGATGATAAATTCCGCTTCAGCAAATCTAAAATATTAATGTAAACATATATTTTTTTCATTTTAACAGAATACACGCTCAGGGAAATGCTGCTAGAATGAAAAATCATCCTGATGGTAGAGCCATAATGTTTGAGAGCCCCACATATTCAAAAAGGGTGATTGTAGATTTCACCACGACACTCGCTAAATTCGAAGAAGTGCTGAAATTCATCGAACTGTTTGATGGTATGTTCTTATTTTTATTTTTCACACGTATTATAAATTTTTATGCTTAATAATCTGCGTTTTACAGATTTCAAAAGTAGCTTGATAACTCGTTATACTCGGTACGAACCGGACGGTGAATTCCCTCAATTAAGGGAGACATTAGACTATTTTAAGGTAGCGCTTTCATTTTCAATTCCTTTGATTGTTTCTTTTCTTTTTTACTTGACTTATCTGCGGCATTATAATAATTTCAGACCGCATTTGATCACGAAGAAGCTAAGAAGCAAGGCTACATTGTTCCGAAAAAGGGAGTAGATGCTGAATATGATTCAGTTTTAATTGAGCTCGCGGAGAATAAGAAAGATTTAGACAGATATTTGGAAAAACAAAAGCAGCACTTCGGTGTAAAAATAACATTCCACGGAACAGATAGAAAACGTTATCAAATCGAAGTTCCCGAGTCGCAAGTTAAGAAAGTTGGCCCCGGGTACGAATTACAGTCGCAAAGAAAAGGCTTCAAACGTTATTATACCGCCGAGGCAAAGGTAAGAATAATAATTCACATTTTTTAATTTTAGAAAAACCTGTCAGTGTTCTGTAGATATAAAAATTAAAAAAGTTGATCTTTATCATTGCAGGAGCTTTTGGCGAGACAAATGAATGCAGAAGAGCACAAGGATAAGGTGTTGAAGGATCTTAACCGGCGAATATTTGCGCAGTTCAGCGAAAAGTATGATATGTGGCATGCAGCCATTCACAAATTAGCCACCATGGATGTGCTCATCTCTCTCGCGGATTACGCGCGAAACGGTGATATGTGTATCCCGGAGATACACGACGGATCGGATGGTGAGGTGAGTATCGTTAGGGTAACAAATATCATAGATTAATGATTACTCCTTTACCGGAATAACGACAATGAGCGCCATTCTTGTAGGTATTCATCAGGATAAAAGACGGAAAGCATCCCTGCATCACGTCTGACAATTTTATACCGAATGATACTTCATTGGCAACCGACGATGCCGCCTCTTTCATGATTCTGACGGGACCGAATATGGGAGGCAAATCGACCCTCATGCGCCAAGTGGGTCTGATCACGATCATGGCGCAAATAGTAAGTCTCGCAAGGAACATACACGCGAGTGCAACCAATTGGTTATTACGTCGATAAAACATGAAAACATGAATTTAATTTCCTTGCATAACTAGGGCAGCTACGTTCCAGCCAGCTCGTGCTGCATAACGCTGGTGGACCGTATTTTCACGCGACTGGGCGCGAACGACGATATTCTGGCCGGTCAGAGTACGTTCTTGGTCGAACTAAGTGAAACTGCTGCGATACTGCAACATGCTACGCCCTATTCGCTGGTTCTTCTCGACGAGTTGGGTAAGAACAAGCAGAAAACTACACGCGCATATTAATATGTTCGAAACAAGCGCACCTATTACCGTCACAATGACTTTCTCGCAAGATTATATTACTATATCGTGTTACTGCGTCTTTTAATCATATCAAACTGCCGCTTATTTTTTCCTTTATTCCGTCGTGGGACGGAATTGATAAAAAAGTATTTCCTTACCACAGGACGCGGCACATCAACCTATGACGGTACAGCAATCGCGGCTGCGGTTGTTGATGCATTGACCAAGCTAAAGTGTCGCACATTGTTCTCAACGCATTACCATTCTTTAGTTGAGGATTACAAAACCAATAAAGAAGTCACGTTAGCTCATATGGTGAGATGCTTCGACATATTTAAATCTTTCGTAGAAAGTATTATAGTTATGCTATTAGTTCGTTACACATATATATTAATCATGTATGTATTCTTAAGAAGTTTCTGAACTACTTTACGATGCATTTTTAATTTTCAGGCATGCATGGTGGAAACGGAGGAGGAGGAGGAAGTGTCACAAGAGACCGTGACGTTTTTGTACAAGCTCAGCGAAGGGGCATGTCCAAAGTCTTACGGATTCAATGCCGCTCGACTAGCAGGCGTACCTTCTATAATCACAAAAAGAGCGCACGAGATAGCCAGGAGGATGGAGCAGGAAACTAATCACAAGCACATCTTTAATGCTCTTTGCAAAGCCAACGGTGCCGGAATGAGAAGTCTCATTGCTACCATTTAATATATCAAATATTACGTCGAACACTCGTATAATCATTTTTTAAGAAACTATGTGGGAAAAAAACGATCACTTTGCAGTTAAATTTGTGACTTGTACAAATTGTAAAAATGGGCATTATACTTACGTTGTCAGACACTTTCATACATATATCAAGTTGCGTAACTTATCAAATTATTAATCTATATAATAACAGTATTCGTTTCATACAGGAATTTAATATATGTAAGTTTTTCATCCATCATCGTGTAAAAACAAAGCTATAATTATTTCTGTTTCTGCAAAGTTAATTGGTTAATGTTGTTCGTATGTATTACCATATTAATAATTTTTTCTTAGTATGTACCTAAATTTTTGAATTACGTTATGTATTTTGCGTTAATCTATTTTCATAATAAAAGCTATTACGAATGTAGTACATTGCAGTCAATTTAAAATCGTTGAAGGTATTTTAATCCTTTATAACTATCTGTCTCGGGGAGGAACGAGGCGAAGGCGTCTTGCTTACAAAATTTTATTAATCAAGAGTATGCAAGAGTATAAAAAGACTACTTATGTCGAATACGAATGCATTGTGTTACAAACAATGTTTACTCACACCAAACGACCGCGTAAGAATCCTTGCGTGGAGAAAGGGGAAACGATAATACATGTGCACGGCTCTTTGTTACGAAATAAATACATTCGATTACGCGTTGCTATCGTAAGTAAAGAGAAGCAGGGCCAACGGCGGACGGGCGCGCGACGAGCGAGAAACGTGCCATGGTCTCTCGACTTGTCGGGCGCGAGCCCGGTACCGGTCGCCCGTCGAAAAGAAGATAAGTATACAATACCGATAAATAGATAAATAATAATAGCTTCGCGGATAAATCGAGAATGTCGTTCGACGACGAAACTTGGTTTTTGACTTTCGAGAGACCCGACGGCGACGCGACGGACCCCGCGTTTACGTTACCACTGTTACCAGCGTATCGTCGCATTTTCTCCGTTCGTTTCACTGTCAAAACGTCCCCGCGGATAGTCTCTCGCGAGCAAAAACGGAGTTCGGTCTCTCTTCAATCGTTCGCGCAACGATAAATCATGCGATTGAGAAGGCACGGAGAGATTAAGAAGAAAGCACTTGAAACTTGGTTTTAATGGGTTATACATGATACACTTTTATTTCTCGAAATAACACATGCCTACTTCTAATGTACAATTCCGAGGTCACCATCTCGTTTGAATTTCATTGTCAAACGCGCTGCTACTTTTCAGTCCATTCCTCTCACGTTCCAGTCGTTCGTGACTTGAATTCTTCATCCCCCTTCTTTTTTCAACAGTACCACGAATCAACGGTTACTCCATTCAAAGTGTTAATTGTTCTATTAATTACGTGTTATTCTGACGTTTTTTTTTAAATCGATATATCTCTTCGACGCTTGGCAGGATTGATTGGTGCAATGATTTTTTTTCTGTTCTCGCTCCTAATCAACGCCGCGTTGTATACTCGGTATACTAAAGATCGTAGGTCTTACAATCTTGGTACGCTTTTGTACGCGTGTACGTGAATATACGTATTATTGCCCTTCACCTCGAGGTGAGAGCGGATTCTTCAATTAAACGGATTGACGTGCAACACTGGAACGAGCAAAATGCCGCAATTGGTCGACAGTAACGAAACAGATCACTCGGGTCGCATGAATAAAACGAGCAACCTACTTATCGAAGCCAAGCACTTCGAAAAATATGGACGAAAATATCGGAGCTCTTAAGTTGACAAATATCAACGAATCGAATATCATAAAACGCTGCACAGAAAATGCATAATAAACTTTTTATATCATACTTCTAAGATTGGTTTATTGATTAATACAGCAAAGACGGCGAAGAAGCGTTTATCAACAAGCATTTCAAGATGCGAACTTTTTTTCCTTCAGGTTTATCGTTTATCCTAGACTGTTGGATCGCGAGTCTCTACGGCCCATACGAGTATATCTGCAGAGATATTTCCTTACCGTATGCTTTTTTTATTCTAAAACAAATGCTTTCGCTTCCATCAAGAGAGCTACGTGCTCTTCCCCGCTTGTTCATATGATTCATTATATGTAAATCGTTGCCGATAGGAAATCACGCTTCCTAGCGAAGTGATTTACGACTCGCGAATCGTTCGCCGACCGGCGCAACGTTCCAGCCGCGAAAGAGTACACTTTACGCGCGATGATCGCTTTAACTACCTTTATACAGTTACGCGATAAAGCCTGTGCTAAAGTTGCTAATTGAAGGATTGGTAATTTATGCTCGAAGAACCCGGGATCTGTTCACCCTTGCGCGCGCTCCCGTCTTTGCTGAAGAAATCTGCAGATGCTTAAATATCTGGAGACATTTCTGTCTTTATTTTCTAATTTTATTTCTCATTCGACGTAATTAATCTTATGTGAAATAAAATTACGATTGAAATCCAGAGTGAACTCAAGAATGTCTCTAATCTCGATAAATTTAAACACACGGTCTTTATCGTTATTGATCGAACGCGACTCACTACTCGTTTCTGTGTTGCGGAATATTTGGGGGATCCACGATTTTATTATTACTTTCGTCCATTCTGTTGTTGAACCCCTTCGGCCCTGACAATAAACAACGGACATCGCTGAATATCTTTGTTTGAAAAAAGCGATTTATTATCAGCACGTATTACATCCGAAATCAATTTTAATTTGATAACGGCTGTTCTCTCCGAAGGCCAAAAGAGTTATTCATCATCCGAGAATCAAGAGGCCTAAAGACGTTTATTCTTACTCCTTTCTGTGTATTTCTTTATATTTGAATTAGTACAAAGCGAAAGAGAATGACGTGTAGCGTTAATCCACTAAAGCCCACGATTTATTATCTCGCCTCTCGGTACGTTATCTCTAGAAAAATCATAGAAAAGATATTATCCGTCGTTGCAGGTATACGGTGGCAAAATAGACTTCCGCTCGGAACGCTCTACGGACGACGATTAGAAGGCTCTAGGTGGATTGCGGGCTTTAATGGGTTAAGAGTACAGGGCCGTGAGAATTAATCGGGGTGTCCTCCTCCGGAGAGGGGAGGGAGACGCGACGACCCCGATGGCGACGTCGCCCTTTACCAGAGTCCGGATGAATAGCCACCAGGTGGAACGCGGGTGCGCGTCGGCGGCTTCGCCGTTGCCGGCGATGTGTCGTGCGACTTCTCACCGCTGCTGCTGGAATTCGAGCTGGCTATTCCGTTCTGCATGGCCGGTCCGTTCTTCTGTGCCTCGGACGCGTAGCCGATTCCGGTTACCGGGTTGCCATCTGCGGAAACGGTTTGTTTTATTCGTTAGTGGAATCGTCGTAAAAGAAGCTCGATTGATTCTAATATCCAGACTATTTGGTCTTCCAATATTTTTTTCTGGTACCGCGACCTTCTCGCTCGATGACTGAGTTGGGAGTTAACTACTAATACGACGGCGATTGACTTTAATCGCCATGGCTCGATTGTTTGTCTTTCTAAAATTTGGCCACTGAAGGTTGTTTAAAGTTAATCGACGTCTAAATTCTGCTAGCTGAGATAAAAAATTTGGTACTAATTATCGAGGCTTTACTAAGAGGTGTTTTTATCCCCGAGATAAGACACGTCACTGTTTTCAAGACAGATCTAGTCATCTATAACAATTTCCACAATTTCACAAATAGATGTTGCATGTTTTTGTCCACTAATAATTATTAATCAATGGTTTTCAAATTTTTCTGAGAAATAAATTGCACTGCGTTATTTAAAGGGAATAGAGGCACTTATGTAAACGAGTTTTATAAAAAAAAAACAAAAAACAATCGTGCTATCTCGGGTAATGCACGTTACATAAAGATTTTTCTATTCGTAAAGACAGATCTGAGGTATGAAAAATTGAATAGCCACGAGCTATGTTTCATTTCTACATCGTCGAACACGCAAATTTCTGGCATGCAAATGATTCAGAGCGTAGGAACTCTCAATACTTTAATTAAAGGCGATTTCCCTTTCGGAGCAAATCTTGCGTAAGGGAATCGGCAAGAGAGAGAGAGAGAGAGAGATAATAAGTTACGTCGGGCACGTAATTTATTAATCGATTTTATCGATAAGTTCCTACGCGTCTGACAGAAGACGTTGGCAGATTCCAAAATTCTGACCGAAACCCACACATGCTGCCGTCTCGTACACATTCACACGCACACTACTAGAAGAATATAGTCCCTCAAGTAATACATCTTGGAACGTCATTCTTCAACTAGTTTGGTTACGTACAACCGTGGTTGTCGCACCAGTTCAGAGCTTATCTCGAGGGACCAAGGAGAGAGATAGGAGTTGCTCAATTTCACAGGCAATTAAGCACACAGTTCAATCAGTCGTAAAACCATCGAGCAACAAATTCGTATATCGTCTACGAACCGGATTAACACCTGCAATAAACTACGAGAAGACACAATAGAAAAATGATATATACGATAAGTTACTTATTTATTACGCTCTAGTATGATCGCATGAACTTACCGTAGCGTCCCGTAAATTCCGGGACACGAGGCGACGAATGAAAACTCGCTCAATACTCGTCGATTATATTTAAATGTCGTCTGACAATTTTTTCCGAGCAATTTTTAAGCGAGTCTTCAATGAATTCGAATGAATCCAAATTTGTAGTACAAGAATGAAATGGGAAATGGACACGAGCACGAATAACGCGAATATGAATTCGTTAATGTCATTATCTTTTACCGTTTTTATATTCTTTTTACAAGATGATACCACTAACTTTTAATTTTGCAATAAATAATTATTAATTGTTCAAAAGTCTCGTCGATTGTCTTATCACTTGGCAAAGTGACGCACGTCGAACTTTCAAGTTCAATGAACGATACACGTCACGCGGACGCACTCGAAACGTAAATAGCACGGTATCGGTACCTCTCCGTGGATTTCAATTTGTGCGGCGACAGTCCACTAAACGTATTTCCCGGCGACGATAGACGGACCCTATTACCGTATTAAACGCCGTCTCGCGATTAAACAACGCGAAAGACGTATAACGGTACACCGCACGCTCGTAATTCCACGCCGCTCGATAAACAATTCGCTACGTTCGGGATCTCGTTCGCGAGAGGACGTTTCCACGAACCAGAGTCCTTTTACCTATCGTGGATGTGTTTGCAACATCAGAGCTCTCGTTTCAATCTTGCAAGATTACGTTCGAGACCTCCTTGAACGCTCGCGAAAAAATACGAGAGCATGCGGTTTAATTAAATTCTCTTCGTATAAATATTTATGTTCGTACGGTTATTACATTTTGTAATTACATTTTGTTATTTAGCGCGATTCACGAGCTGCGCGTGCTACAAGATAACGAGGCATTTACATTCTTACACTTACAATTAGCACGAATTTATTAGCGGATATATTCAATTATGAATCCGCGTTCCAAAACGCAATTCTTCTGATGGTAACTAATTTTCCTCCATTCAAATATTCGCGTTTGGAAAACTGGCTTGATTAGATAAGTATCTCTTAATAAGGCAACTTGAAAGATTGAAAAGATAGAAAGACTAAATAGCAATTTCATTCAGCTTTTAATTAACTATAGTTCTAAATAAATTATATGTATATATATAAAATTTTTATAATACTTATAGAAACTTAATTAAATCTAACTTATATTTTACATTAAAATATATTAAAATATATTAATTCTGAAATACCTTTCACAAGAATCGCTTAAAAGATTGAAAGAATTAAAAAAGTGAGAGTCAACAATGTCACTTGCTTGCCAATTAAAAAATCATACAGATATATAAAATTATTTGGCGAATTAGATTTGCAATTCACATTTTTACTTAAATTTACTTAGTCTATATATTTTTGTTAGTCAGATAAATCGAGATACAAAATAATTAAATCTCGATCTGTCACATCGGCGCTAAGAATTTACTTTGACAGGGAGCAGGAAAATCAAGACGCGTGTCCTGAGAAAGGGATTAAGGAATATTCGAAGAATCAGAATCGGATAATTAGTGAACGTTACCTCGATACATTCGTGGGATGCGCCTCACGGGCGTCACCTCGATTCCATCTCCGGTGACCGGGTTGCGCGCCGGCAATCCTCCTGCCGAAGCCGAAGGGACGCGCCGACGGGGGTGCGGTTCGCCCACGTTTTCACCGCCACGTGCGCGCGAAGCGACGTGCGCAAGAACCCACAGAGCCATTTCACCGTTTCACCCCATGCACCGTAACATCGTCGCAAAACCCACAACCGTAACCCAACCAACTTGTGTTAATACGCGGCAATTCGTACGGACGGATCGCAGATATCGTACTAACGTTCTCCCTCCTCGAGAAAATTATCGAAACTCTAAACAAATCTTGCATATTTCTACGTTGCAAATACGTCTTTTTATACTTTTACACTGTTACCTAAGCGAAATAATAATTTATTTTCTATATATATAAAAATATTATGTCTTTTAGATTTATGTTTGTGAAATCAAGCTCTCAATTTAATGATTCGACATCTGTTCGTCAAAGGGCGTCTTCGATATCTTGAATTCGTCCGTACGTTAAAAATTAAGATAAAAGCAAAATGGAAACGGTGTGTGTTGTGCTCAAGTTGTGAAGAAAGGAGGAATGAAATATTTACAACAGTACAAATACAGAAACAGTAGTGGTATCGTGAGAAAGCAAAACAAGTCGCACGCGTGTTATGCCGATTATAAAAAAGGAAGAAAAATTTCGCTATAATATTTTTTATTTCTGCGACGACACATATACCGTCGAGATCGAATCTTTCCGATTATTAATATGCCGGTGTTATCGTGGAAAAATGTCTCGCGGCTGTGCGTGCTTGTTAAACGCATTGAAAGTTATTGCAAATAAATGTATTACGATCGAGTTTTGAATTGGTGCACCTCATCCGCGGAAATTCGTGAATGACATCTCGCAAACGACATCGAAATATTTTTTTTGCAAAGAATTCTTTTGAAAAACTGCCTCTCAAAGTTTTGCTCGATGATAAATTTTATAAACCACAGTGCATTCTTAGTTTACCAGATCTATTCATTTAATATCTGTAGAGACAGGATTGCGCGTCGACAAAGTAATATTTTAAAAATTACTACTCAGGTCGAGCATAAATTTCCCATTTCCACCATAATTTGCTGCTCCTCAATGTCGTTTACTATGAGTTCATCACAAGTGAGCGAATCGTGTGTGGGAACCAATATAAATAATAATTTGACGTAAAGCGAGATGTAACGTTACTAGCAGAATGTACGGTACGAAGGCCTAAGCGATAATATGGCATGTCTAACTCAAAATATGTGTTCCTACTTTCGTGGCAGGCCCTAAAATAACGTGATGATGTTAAAGATACATGATGCAAATTCTCTAAGAAAATAACGGCAAACCAAACGTTTATTTCTTTCACCGCGACGGTAAATTTTTCGCGATGAGAGTTTCTATCGTTTTGTTCGTCGCGTTACGAGAGAAATTATTTTCCCGAGCGATTTTCCGCGTTTAATTATGATCAAACTAGAAAGTGTGGTAGTGTCGTGTGTCATCTACTTGAATGTCTCGTTACACACTTACGAAATCTTTTGTTTCTCCTAAAAGCTGCTTGCGAACAGTTCAAGGAAAGTGACATATATTTAAAAAAAAAATGGGGGTATATATTAGACAGTGATATTCATTTAGAATCCTTGGTGTCTCGCTAGCTCCGCATCGACGGGCCGAAAGCCGACTCGGCGATAACTCGGTTTGTGCAAAAAGAGCATATCGATTTAGCGTCCGACCGAAGGACTTTCGCCGTTGATCTCATTAGGCATGATTTCACGAATAGCAAAAGATAACATCGGAACGCTGCGCTATCGATTGATCAAATATCGTATGTTTTAACTTTTAACATGAAGCATTCGCGTCTAGCGTAATCGAAATAACGGAATATCTTTGGTCTCTCTTTACTCTGCGCGAAAGATAGGAAAATTGTTTTAAAAATGCAAAGTTTGCCTGCGCGTGTACTTTTAACGAGCGTGAATTCCTACGAGACCGAATACGTTCCCGATGAGAAAGTTACATCCCGTCGTGACAAGAGCGTGATAATCAGAACGGAAAGCGATTTTTACGCCAAGAGCCTGCGACACACACATATTTCAACTTAGATCAGGATCGTCGTCCCTTGTTATTCGGGCACGTTTTATAGAAAGGAACATCACCTGAATGTGGAAACAGTTTAAAGAGTCCCGGGGCGACATATCTGCACATTTTCCAATGACGATCAATCATCTTTATCTATAAAGCTATAACATTATCGAATGTTGGACTTTCTTTTAATATTCCAAAGTAAATAATTCACAAGAAATTTCATAAATTAAAGTTACTGGAAAAACAATGTCATAGAAGAGATGTAGTAATTTAAATATTAAATAGCTTGCAGTATCATCGAATTACTAATTAGATATCGGTACCGATATATAACCAGGTTATATCGAGAGAAAGTGGACAGACCACTGTTGCCCACCCCGGGACAGACTTTGCTACCGCTTCCTCGTTCGCCACGGACCCTTACCTGTCATATCATTGGAAGAGTTGCTGCCGTTGCTGGCATAGCCGTTGGCTATGATGCGCGACATGGAGTTGCTGCTGGCCGTGCTCTTCGCAGGCGATGTCGCTGACGATAACGACGAGATCGACGATCCCCCGCTGAGGGGAATATGGCTGCGCATGTGATTTCTCGCGTTTGGGGTGGGTGGGGCATCAGGGGGGCCAAACAGGCGTTTGTATGAATCATTACCGGGCTTGTTGCTGCGCGGCGACACGGCAGCATTCGCGTTGTCGGTGCGGTCGGTGCCGTTGATGTCGCCGAAGAGGGCCGAGCCCAACTGGGACTGATTGTGGGCCTTGATGCGCCGCGGGCTCGTCTCTTCCGGGGCCGCGCCGAATATATCGCTGCTGCCGCCACCGGGCGGTTTCAACACCCTAAAAACGAAAGACGAAACGATAAGCAGAAAGATCGAGGAGAGATTAAAGAATCGAGATTCAAAAATTAAAAGGTAGTATTTGGATAAATATGTTTGTTTTATACACACATGGATTAAGTTCAGAAAGAAACTTTCCTCCTTTTTTCTTTACAGCACATTTTTCAAATTTCTTACAATTAGATACGTATAACTATAATAAATATATTTTTAGATACATATGTTCACCGATACTCTCAGATAACGTTTCTCGCAATCGTTTCTTCAAGACCAAGGTGAACTACATGCGGTAGACGCTGACAATGGTGAAATCGACAACGGTGAAATCGAATCGGACAAGTACGATATCCCGAGCTCCAATCTCGATAAGCTAATGTGCCGACGAACGAACGAAGATGGAGAACGCAGACGATGCAATTTACGGGTACAAATCCGCGCTGATTTCCGCTTAACGAGGCGCGGTGCGTGCGGCACGCGCGCATTGTCGCGTGCGTACAAGCTAAAGAGAAAGGGGTAAAAAAGAAACCAGGGTGAATTGGTAAAGTAATTAGGAATATGAAGCGCTTCCTTTTTCTCTCCAATTGCTTCAGAGACGGGGGGAACAGAGCGGGCGGTTCACAATTAGAGGCGCAATATCACTTAGGGAACGGCGCGTGCCCCGTGCGCGTCCCCGTTTTTTCAGTCGGTCAAAGAATACGTCCCAGCTCCGAGAAGGATTGCCCTTGTTTTATAGAATTAACGACGGAAGCCTGGGATCAAATAAGTTAAACGAAAGACTCTACCGTCACAACGAAGAAACGTCATCACTTTAGGTATCAACTGGATTAAATATTGTAATTATTTTGCAAACTTTGTTTGAATTTCTCGGAACATACATATATCAATTTCTTGGATATCCAACAAGACTGAAACCTGTATTAATTTAATTTCAAAATTTCTTTTCCGGATACTTGTATATTTTATGTATATAACATTTCTCGGTGTAATAAGCAAATTTACAAAATGATATTGCAGAATAAATAATCGTACGTTTCGCTCGTCTCGAATTAACGGATAATAGTAAGAAATCGTTAATTCGCGATCAAGGAAATGACGTTCCGGTTTAATTAATGACGCACGGCCTTCATTGCGCGGCGTTGCATCTCGCGCGTTGCACTATCACGATGATGAATGGACGTTTCCGCGTTATTACATCTCGGATGATTGCATATCAGCGAGAAGTTGATAGAAATGTCGGGGAGCTGCGCGCGCGACTAGATTTTGTGAAATCTTCTGTTAGTTTATTGCTGCATCACTAATGCAGGATACATCTTCATTGAACACGCAGATTATTGAGCATTTATTTGCAATCTCCCACTTTGTTTCTTTTTAAGCGCTCAATCGAGGTTTCACAGGTTACAGATCTTCTCGTCGGTTTTACGTATAGTGATTACAGCTAATATAAAATTAAATATCAATTGTAAAAAATAGAACTTTGTTGATAAGTGAATCAACAGTAGCCTTGTGTCAGGCAACATTTTGATTCTTCCAATTATTTGCCACAAACTAAATTATTTCTCACTTATGAACAAAGTTCGAGTATTTCCTCCTCAATATCTAATCAGCGGATTTAATACAGATCAAAGAAGTTCTATTTGGAGAAATTGGTGAAAAATTTAGTTCGCTTGCAATTATGCATCGATTCGAATACTTGAGGAATGCACCCATCAGGAGGCCACCGCAAAACAGTATAAACGTTATCGAGTCCGGTTCAGTATAGGACTGTAAGTTAATAATAAAGGCTCGATTATTAGTTGTCCGCAAATTTTTATTTTCCTATATCTCACGCCTCGTGTTCCATTGTATCTCGGCGCCGCGATCATGTCAATAAACGTCGGGCGCGGTGCCCACGTCTCTCGCGAAAGGTAGCCGCGAGACGAGACGCGAGCACGAGTAACAAGGATAATCAATCGGACCCGTAGGAAGCGGCGATTGTCCTGTAGGGGACAGGATGGGTGCGCCGGGAAATATGCCGGCATGACGTGTGTATGACGCCTCTGCGCGTCTACCTATTAACGCGAGCACTAAAAAACTCGCGTTAATTGGGCCATCAACCTGCTTCGCGTTCAGCAAGGCGCCGCAAACGATCGGCGCTGCATCTCAAAACCGACGGTGGTTTACGTTTCTTTTTTCTTGCTTCTTTAGTCGCAAGACGTGCTTATGGTTGCTCAGCATGATATAAGTAGCAAGACGTCGTGTGCGCGGCGACTTGCTCTCCAAAGAGCCAAGGAAAATCGATGAATTTTTGCGTGGTAACGCGAGCTACTTCCTGGATTATCGCGACGAAGAACGCGATGAAGAAAACGCGTGTCGAAAGGCTGAGTGCAAGACTGGATTGTCGAGAAGTCTCGCTATTTAAAATCGAGAAAATAAGAGGTATAATAACGTTACGGTTATAAGATCAAAGTCATGCAAGAACAGAATCGTTTACAGCGCTTATGCAAGTTCGAACGAACATTTAATATTTTTCCGTTCCATCCGTCATTATATAATAATGTATGTACCAATTTCTCAAATTAACCTTTGGAATTTTGCAAAAGTCATCTTCTTACAGCTCGCGTGTGTTAATTCACTTAAGGGATCAAACGATCGGACAATAATCCTAAACTGCTCCATACGTTTTCAAGTTCGCCGAAGGTTTCTCCGAGCGCAACCAATTAAAGTGGATGATTCGACTTGTCGAGAAACGCAACTAATCCGAGACGGTGATTTGCCAGCGTTGCGTGCACCAACTGCATCCCGAAGAAAACGCCGTGCCATCGAGCCAGATGGGGGGGAAGGGAGAGGAGGAACGCGGTTATGGACAATGTTCCGCTATGCGCCTCACGCGCTTTTTACGAGGCGCAATTTTGCGACTGAAAATAGGTTTACGGTATCACGCTTGTAGATCATTTTTCTCACGTAGAGGAATAGAAAAAGAAAGAGAGAGAGAGAGAGAGAGAGAGAGAAAAGGGGGAGAGAGGGTCGTTAACCGCTGGCTTTTCTATTAGATTATCGGACAATTGAATGACGGGACCGACGACGGGGCTACTATCGGGGCCCCGAGGATAAATGGTGCCGAGGCCTATCATCAAGGCGCGATGTACGCTGATTATAACATTCATGGGGCCTGACCGACAACGCGAGTACATCGGAACTGACGTATATTTGCGCGTATGCTTCTCGAGGTATATCCGCGTCGGTTAATCGACGCATCCTAGGAAATAAGGTCGCGGCACCACCATTATCCACTTTGCCTAGCGCTACAATGAGCGGAATTAACGCTTCTGTGAGGCAGCGACGGCTTTTGTGGAAAACTACGGTGTTGTTCTCATCAATTACATATTCACATGGCTCATTGTCATTTTTCACGCATCTTACGGTGAGTCAGCCGTTAAGGGACAGCCGTCAATTCATTTTGTGCTCCAAGTACTTAGTAGTTACGCAGATACATGTGAGAACTCGGCCGTTCGTGAATATTCTGCCGCATCCTTTAGACAGTCGTAGGTAAAAAATAATTTCTGTAATGATAAAAGATTGCATAATATTAACGTTAATATTTAATGGTAAATCTTCAATGGTAAATCTTCAATGATTCAATACGATTCACGATCTAGATACAATCGATTCTAAAATTGTCAAAAATTATTTATAAAAACTCGAGGTTTTAAAAAATATTTTTGGATTACATAAGAAATAAGAAAGAAACATATTACAAAGAAAAGAACATTTTTCTCATGCAAATAGTATCTCGCGAGCTTCGTCGTGCTAAAATACGCCGAAGATTAAAATAGCGTCAGGCAAAAGATAAAGGCGCAACGATCTTGTTTCTCGGCGTCATGGCAAACATCGATTAATCTCGTGGGAGTTCGCGGTGGATGGCACGGTGAAAGTATTTCGGCGAATACCAAGGCGATGGGGTCGTACCATCCAGCACGACGTCCCTTGTACTTGACATCGACCTGTCACGGCATAATTCCGCGCAAAAGAAAGAATAAGCAGAAAGAGGAAGCGAATCGATTCAAAATCGACGGGCACGCGAACATTTGTCCCAACAAGGAAAACCGAATTTAGGATAGTGTAATAATAATTCGTTTCCAGGTTAACGGCGTGCCTTATCTGACTTTTTACCTTGGCCGAATATCATACCATATAATATAATATCGATCACCACCGACTTCTTTATATTTTTCTCACAGATACCGTAGAATAAATTGTATTGACGTTTCCTACAATTTCTTGCTTAGCACGCGAACAATATATAGATAATAACACGTATTCAAAAAATATGTTCACGTGATAAATAATTTTTCAATCATTTTATAATCATGCTTTTTCCGACTGAGAGAGACTGCGACCGTTTTGTTTACATCACGTTCGAGTCCAGCGACTCTGAGATTGCTCAATTTTTCACGGAGATAAAGTAACCAGATTAGGATTCGTCTCTGAAGGGAGAGAAGAACAGCTAGAGAAGGTCACGCCCGAGTACCTGGCTCCTGGCAACGCCATGTGAGGTCCGAAAGGAGGATGTCGATAATAAGGCGCTAGGTATTGTGCCGATACATCGTGCCAGGTGAATTTTTATCGCATATTCGGACAATGGTCATTGTTTCCCTGCCTTAATTATGACAAACCGGCGCGCGAAATGTCAACTCTTTCGCTGTAACTGGCGCACAATGTAACGTTTTCACTTGTCCGTATTGTGCAGCAACTGCAGCAACGCACTTTGAGCTTGTCCGTGTCTTTTTCCCGCATGAACAAGGCGCCGTTGCGTCGAGTGTAGCTGAGTCAATTCGCCGTTTATGCGCTTAGCTGTCTCTAGTCTCTAATACTTCCTTGGATCGCGGGACAAGATCATAAGTTGTCATGCTCTGAGACACCTACTCCTCGCGTCAATCGTCCAGGCTTTGCTTTTGAAAGACATAAAAGAGATCATGGAGAAGCACAGCTTGAATAAAATACATCTTCAAACGCTTTGTGATCGCCGCGATTTTTAAGTGATATTTATTCTTCTATTCGTTCGAGTAAGCAAATATACAAGTGAATAATGAAACGCTTTAAGACTTCATTTAATTCTAAGTAGATTTAGATTTATAATAATTATTTCAAGAGGTAGACCGTTCACTCCAAACTGAATTTCGACAAAAAACTACGCACGAAAGGAAACATTTAACCGGCTCTGGCCCCCCTTGAATCTTCGATTTACACAGATACGAGCAAGAACTCGGACAAGTCGCGCACGATGCACGGAGAGCTCGGGACGGCTCCTTACATTTCCTCTCTCGCAACACAATGCAACCGATGAGATAATTGGCGGGCGGTACCTGCGAACGATGGCACGATTATTCGCCCCGTGGGAGTTCACTGAATATTCAAACGACAGTCGCGTCCGTGACACGGTAGTGCTTTTCTCTGTCTTTTTTTGCGCGTTTCACGATCAACTTATCGACGCAATGCTGCGTCGCGTCGTTCGATTCAGATGCGTCTGATTTTCATATGCGTCGCGATTTAACACAAAGTAACTTCCTCTCAAACCTAAGAAAGAGGACAGTCACTTTCCGTTGTTTTTTTTCTTATGCTAAAGACAGTTCTGGAATGCTTTACCCTGTACAGAGGTTTAAGAAATTTGAGATAAAAGTTATAAAACAGGCATATTTTCCTGTATGATTCTACTTATGGCATGTGTGTTGGAAAAGTTTAATTCCATAAAACAGTTTTTTTTTTATAACTTTAATCTCCAATTTTTTAAAAGGGTGACGTGATAGAACATTTTGAAGACCAAAATCGTGCATCTTTTTGAAAAAACTAAAATAATAATCATTCTTTTCTTATTTTCTGAATTGTATAATCGAAAGGGAGGAGGGATGCACAAATATATTCGATGCAATATTTTAGAAAAAGTATAGAGTTCCATTTAGCAGTTAATATGTTATTAGTACGCACATATTGCGTTGTTAATACGCACATGCATTATAACGCATGTCCGCGTGGGTTGTGGAATAGGAGAGAAGCTGACGCATCGGGTTTCAATCGCGCTACGAAACGAGAAGTGGTGCATAGACACGGCGAAGTAAACCCGAATAATGAATATCCATGAGATTCGTTTAAGAGATTTGCATTCGGAGTGAATATTAATACCGCCGCCATGCTGCCCGTCCTTATCGTGTATCGTGCGTTCATATTATTATTCCTGTCATTCATCGTCGTAAAAACGCGTGATGCGAGTAAAATTTGTGCTGAAGCATTGTACGCGTTTTTGTCCCACGATTGTTAATCAAATATTACTTTCTCCAGCATTATCACATCGTTTATAAGCATGTAAAATCAAGAAAAAATGAAATACAAAGAGACGCTGATGTTGTTCTATGAATACTAATTAAATATATTGTATAATGAAATTACCTATATATTTGAAATTCAGAATTTTATACCAATAATGTAAAAATTGAATCTTTTTTTCAACTTACTTTTAATTGCAATGGCAATTTAATTTAAGGCTTCAGAATAAAGTTCGGTTTGGTTAATTCGTAATTCCTTCGTCGACGGAAGGAAGAAACGATCCGCTAGTCTGGAAGCTGGCGATTGTATTATGCGGTCTCTTGATTGTCGGCCCGCGAAATTACGCGAATAACCGTTATATAAACCGTCGTCGTGCTCGACGCGTTGCAGAACAATGCGAGTAAATACGATAATTACAGCTGTCACCCGTAAACGGGCACGTGTGAAATGGCGGATACCGTCGCGCCGGTATCAATGCACCTTGATCACTCCGTTCTTCCTCGAGTTCCGTGAGAGATCGAGAAATGCAAATTGGAGAGTTGTCGGGAGTGATTCATCTCCCTCCCCAGTCGCGCTAATCGACTGATCGCGTCGAGATAATCAGACGTTTCGCGGCCCAATGACCATATTTTATGTAATGATGCCACTTGTATCTCGCGATATGATAAGAAAAACTACTAAAAATAGCTATATTTAGATACGTATCTGTGCTAGATAAAGCAATGAAAGAGAGAGGAAGAAGAGAGATTTATAATTTAATATAATTTGTTACTGAAAAAGTTGTATTTAAAATATCAATATAACTTTTACTTCCTCAATAGAATGTTTATACTTTCTTTTATACGTATTTTTTAGTTTCCAGATAATTAAGTTTTAAACGTATTTCCATATTCGAATTCTTATCGGACCATAGGTTTGCCGGGAAAATCTCGTCACTTCTGACGTCAATGTAAGAGTAGTTAAGTCGACTTTCATATCGTCATAAAAATGCAGAAAACTGCATTGAAATATTGGAACGCGGCCAAGTCGAAATTCATGACTAATTTGCCGTACGCCGCGCGCTGCTCGATGCTTGTTCGCAAAGTTGCCAAACTTGATAGCCGCGGCAATTTATCGTCCCGATAAAAACGCCACGGCTAGTCTTAAATCAACAATATATATATATATATATATATTTATTGCGAAACATTCGCGCTTAGGGCAGTTCATTAATCCCAATTACCGCCGATCGCAATCGCGACCGACAGCCGCGCATCACTTATCGGAAGCGAATAAATTCCTACGGTTGATAGAATCCACGTGGATCACGATCTACGAGGCATAAAAGGGTACTAACCATCGGTTAGTAGATTAAAAGCGATCGTTAGATCGATCTTTGATAATTCTCCCGCGGGATACTTTTCCACCTGCAATACTTGTTGAGCAATGTGAATATACGATATTTTTGTCGAGTCGCATTTAGCAGCCTATTAATAATAAGTGACGCGAATAATTGATAATGGAAATATCACACCGAGATGTAAAATGTTGCTAAACAATATTTCGATACAAATGAATATCTTCCAGTACAGAATAATATTCATATTTCTTCCGAAATTTTCAAAATTTTATTAAAGTATAGTTACTCGAACTTTAATCGCAGATAAAGTTAATTGTAAGCTTATATCGCGACTCTTTTATTACGGAAATTTTGTTTCAAATTTTGACAAGAAACATTCATGAGATATTCCCGTTTTTGTTAATGGTCAATTCTCAATACTCCTTCACATTTTCACTATTTTTGACAGTTTAACAACTAAATAGCAATTGAGATTTAAATATTAGTAGTGTTAGAATCCAATCAATATATTGCGCCACTTGACAAATGGCAATTACGAATGACGCAAATCTAACTGAAAGCTCGATTGCTTCCTCGGCCTAATCGCGCCCGATTAGGCCAACGATCTGCCTTCGCGATGCAAGTATACAATATAGCTGATCGAGCTGTGAGAGATTACGTGGCCAATCGCTACGATTACGCTCGAGAGACACGTAAATAGATTCGACTGGTTACGATAATGACGTTTAGGCGATCGACGGACTAAATAAGGAAGAACTCGCCGTCTGGCTCCACCGGACTTGAAGACTTTACGTAATGAATCGTGGACGCTCGTCGATCGAGCCAGCGGATCGACTTGATGAGAAATTAACTAATTGGCCAATTACGCCTCTGCCTATCGAGCGTAATAAACGATCGTCTTAATTCTCGATTCTGGAGAAATCGCCGATCCATTCTCCCCTATACGTCTCCCGAGAGACTCATCCGGTACTATCTTGGTACTCTCCCGATACTCGGAATTTAACGAGCAGATAATAGTTATAAACTATTATTTGCCGAACTACAGCTATCGAAATTCGACATCGTTTGTCTTTAAATCGTCTTCCATTACCCTAATAGAAGACGCCACAGAATGCGAATAGATGCGAATATATGTATAGAATTAGAAATTATTAGAGCATCTCTCAGGATCTAAATCTGTATCCATTATTGGGAATCTCCTCTCGATTTATTTTTCAAAAGGATTCCTACATTCTCCGCTTGACATTTATAGTCGATTTTATATGCGTTTCGTAAGTATGCGAAAGTATCCTATCAAAGGTTCTACAGAGTATCCTGCATAAACATTTCAATCTTCATGTGAATCGAAATAACGAGGCTCGCGTGAAAATCGTATAATTGAAAATGTCTTATCTAGAAATCGTGATAGCATAACTTAAGAAACGTGATATGATAGGCGTAGCATATACCCGCTTGTGTATATACATATACGCCACGTAATATCAGGTGTGATCGTCCACGAAGATGGCAATCCGAGTACCCTGACGTATTCACGGCATACCCTATCGCGGTCGATCTATCACGAGAATGGACTGTAATGTATGCATAAGCGAAGTCAATGCTCTGAATAAAGACGCCGAGTAAAACAAAAGCGTAGTTGTGGATAGTATGAACACCTAATCTTTCAACACATTCGAAAAGAACGCTTACGCTTAAAACACAGGTTTGTCAAACGGAGCAATTTATATTATCCAAGTAAATCAATGCTTTGCAAATTTTGTAAACGTCGGAATATTAATTTTCATATAATCTGTTCTACATATGTATTAAATGTATAGATAAGAAATTGTAAAAGAAGAGAGTGTTGCCATCACTACACTAATAATAAACTAGATACTTAATAGGACAATCAGGCGGTGTCAGCCGGCGATAGCAAGTCGAGACATTTCAGGCACTTTGTCGTTCGTGACAAGTAGCTATGATCAAATCACTTACCATGTTACGAACGGGATTAGAGTCCGCGATGTCTCGTCTTCTCTTCCCTCTTTCTCCCTCTCTGTTATCGGCTCTAACAGCTTGCATCGGTTCCCCGAGACTTTAATCGACGCGAATGATCACGTTACGTTTATCACGACACGGCGCAATTTACATTAATGTTTATCTCCGAGTTCCGCCTTTGACTGAACCGCTAGAAAGTTTTCACAAGTATTCAACACAAGGATATCGAATGGATGTTTACAATCTAAAACAGCGCACCAATACTTTTCGCGCCGATTGTAACATTTTACGTACTCGCCGTAATTGACGTGATCGACGATAATCGCCTCACGGTGATAAGATAATATTTTTGCAACGAGGCAGAGAAATTGGTATCATCGGCGATAAAATATTGCAAGCATAACGTAAAAACAGTCATAATGTAAAAATAGGAACTTAAATAAAATTCGTTGCAGACGTGGATATGTAATAGCAATAGTATAAATTAAAAATATACCTCAAGTTGTTAAATAATTAAATCTAAACAACCTTACGATATTCTGAAGCATCTTTTCAAAATAATTTAAAAAAGGTACTGATATTTTAGTAATCTTTAAATTTAATTTATATTATTATACGAACATTCATATTTAACATATTAACGTAATTTCAAGAAAAATTGTTAAAAGGAGTTAAAGAGGAGACGAGCTTTATCATTGGGGCTTCTAGCGTCTCATGAAGTCCCTTTCACTTTTTCGCGAAGCCCCAACGAGCTCATGTCCGCGAAGGTGGCAAATGTCATCCTTCCGCGACGCGGGGGAGTAACCCTATCCTTCGATAAAGAGCGTCGCGTCGATAAAGGGTTGGCCAGACGTCGTCGTAATGCGATACTTCTTCCATTATACATGCATATATTCGAAATGCATATGAGAAACGGTTCGTTTTACAGGCGGAGGAAATTGAAGAGAGGATCGCGTGCGAGAGTCGTCGCGATCGCAGAGGTGAACTTTAAGTGTTGTCATTCGAGAAGTCGTTTGTCGCTTTTCGCTACGGCGAACGCTCGCGAACGTTGCTCGAAACTGCTAATAATGCGATCGCGCACGCGATTACGTTTCAATCAGAGATTTTCCGAATTAACGAGCGCGATTATGATAATCTTTCTTACATTGAACTCGAGATTGTGGTAAATGCTTAAATTTATTTATGTATTTTAATTTATCTAAAAGCAACAACAAAATGTTCGAATCTTAGAAAGATTTCCTGAGAACACCTTGATTTTCCAGATATTTATTTTCGTTCAAATTTCCAAGCAAAATACCTCCAGAGACTCAATTTCGATAAACTTTTCGAATCCTGATAAAACTTGCTGAGAATTCCGGGTTCTCTAAGCTTTCAAACGATAAATAATTTAGCGATTCTAAATAATCTAGTAATAGAGAACATAGCAATTCATATCAATTCCTTTCAGTGCTATAATTTGTATACTCCGAAGTATTATAAATCGTTTACTGGTCGATTGAATTAATTATACTAGTAATCCTAGTAACTACGGAATAAAGGTAGACGTAAGATAGAAGATAGGTGGAGGATGCGATCAAAAAGTGCGCGGTTCAACCCACACGACAATCAGCGTCGCGGCTCATTACCCTCGTTAGAGAAGGGTTCGTTAAGCAGCCTAATAGCTGATTGATAATTACATGAATTAGACCCCGCCCCGTTTAAGGCATCCACTCCAATGAAATTGACATTGGTTCCCCGTTTGGTTCCTGGGTCGCCCTAAACGATGTGAATTGCCGGATTAATTGCACTAATGCTTTGTCGACGTCGCAAGGCTTTTTCCGACCACACACGCAACGATCACACGCGACCGCACACTTCTCTCCGTTACTAGGTAAAGTAACGAAATAATCCTTTTCCCAGAATGAGGACACGAGCTATCCCAGTTTTTAATTATTACACAATTACGCTAAATCCTTACGAGTTAAAGTGGTTTATTTAATCTTGAAATAGCACCGACGGTTTTATTCCTGGCTTTTGTCTCGACTCGCTAACGACTTTATATAGGTCAAAGTTGCGCCGTCATCTCACTTTGCATTCTGAAATAGGATGAAATTCTTTTGCCGCGCCATGGAAATTCCAAGCCAAGGATTTAAATGCAAAACGGAGCCATTTAAAGACCCAGGGGTCGGCGGAAAATTTTCTTCTACTTCAGGATTGTGAGATGCGTGCTACTTAACACTACGTGACGGGACAGACCTCGATTAGCAATTTTTCAAGTATCCCACGTATGCGTCGAACAGGTTACAAAGAAACTCCATGATCGTGCCAGGGATCACTCTGTTTATCACTCGAGGAACAAAGCCGCCACTGTATTGAGCTTCCATAGAGAAAGCATTGTAACGGGAGCATCTCGATGGCACAAAACACGCACCAATGCTCATCCCTTCTGACCGGCCGATAGCAATCGATCGCGATCGAGATGATATTGCATGTTCGTAATAAGTATCACTTGAGCTTGAATCGAACGCAGGTGCACGCGCAAGAACGTAATTCGCTGTTATTGAGAGAAATCGGTATTCAGACGCGCACTTTGAGATCTCATTACTCGTTCGCGCTTTGACCTCTGCAGACCCGCGCGCATTAAAGCCTTTAGTAAAATTGAATTCGAGGTTACCGTTATTTTATGGCGCAGCTTCCTCCGAACCCTCAGCAATACCTTCTTTTTAAGACATTATATCGATTACCGTTTGTATGATGTTTTGGTATTCAATATTTTTATAGTTAAATTAAAATGCAGATTCTTACGAGTTCAAATTTCTTTGAAGCCATATATGGACACAAATAGGTTTTTATTATTTATTTTTTCATGACCAAAAACTTAATTTTCGACTATCATTAATTAGCTAGCGATCTAACTACATCTATACGTTTATCGTAATCTACAAATACGTGTTTTGCACGAACAGACAATACGTTTGAATGGCAGCGCGATACCACGGAATTCCCATTCAGAATACACCAAGCCATTAACCCGGTATAAAGTCTCGTCGTCTAATCTTGCACGCCGATCAGAGAGCCGCAATTAATTCAACACCCGGCACGAAGTCACTATTAACCTGACTCGCGAGTCGTGAATTCCGCGACATTCGTGGTTTTTCGTCGCGGAACAAATACAAAGCAGCAAATACCGCCGAGAGACTTTGCGGGATTAATAACTAACGCGAACGGGGACGGAAATCTTCGTATTTTTCAAGGAGATCGCGCACGCTCGTTCCGCCGCACCGAGCGAGAACACGAAAAAAATCATGACGGACGATAATTAAGCGCGGAGCGGTGACATCCACGTAATTATCATCGCTCATGCGCAGGATAACACGTCAATTACGCGAGGGCGTTGACCAGGATTTTAACGAAGCTCAATTGCATAAATCTTTCGGCCGGCGCGTTCTCTACTTACATTCGCGAGGATTCTCCTTCAAACTAACTTACGTGCGTTGCAACCGCAGGGTCAATGGACACCCACGAGGAGCTGCTCTCGTCAATTAGTACTGGGGAATCTGTAGTCAATTATGCGCCACGTCGGTGGATTAACCCGTCCGCGTATCGAGAAACATGTAATTTATCATAACCTAAGATATTAGTTTCAGCCACGAACTTCTCCTCGATCGTGGAAATAAGAAAAACACTGTAAACCACATTTAATTTATTAATTGTGACGTTCTAATTACAAAACGTTATTGTAGCTTGTTTTGATAAAAATTGTAGGTTGTTATATTTTTCGTTATTATAGTATCTATATTCTCAAATTACAGCGAAATACTCAGTTCGCGGCGAGGAGAATCGCTCGAGATTCATCGCGGTCGATTAATTTTCGCACAGGTAGTTATTAAAAAAGGCTGAGAAATAAGGCAGAGATTGCCATCCTTCTCGCGGTGCGTATACACACAACACGCTTGATAAGGCACGGAGCAGTCACGCTTTCTAAATCTAGCCGCTACTGATCCCTTTTTATTACCTCCTCTCGATATATCTTTCAACTAATGGTAGTGCAGACATAATTTTGTCGCTTTAATCACGAAGAGATACTAAGTTAAAAAAGCATTAAAATTCTTAGAAAATTCAGACTTTTCCACATTATGTTTCTGGGTCACACGGTTACGCACATACATTGAGAAAATGATGAGAACGCAGATTTAAAATGTCATTAAACCTATATGACGTAAATAAACGTGGAACACTTAAAGAGATATCTCTTGCATATTCTTTTGTCAATAGAAATTCGTAGAAAAAGAAATCTGGAAGCAGTATCTCGTTTTTCCCCATTACTATCTGCAACCGCATGTTGCCTTGTATTCGTTTCGTTATCAGCATCCTTCGAAGGAAATGACGTTTCACGAGAGACGTATCCTGATAACGCTTATCGCGTTAGTAATACCAAGGTAAAGTCGATCATTAATTAACGTTTGAATCTGCTTGTAACGAGACGATTGAGACATCTATGTTTCTGTAACTGTGTAACTAGTACGATAATTAAAATTGTTCACGGGATACAGTTTGCTCCACAAATGACGATCGGCAGAGGAAAAGACTACCTAGGTGAGCCTTCACGATCGATTCGACTTTAAGTAATAACTTAATTCGCGAGCCATCCTGTAGCCACGTCTTACTACTTGCAATGTCAACGAATCTCTTTTCAGCGGGGCGCAGCATCTCGCTCGCATCGCTGGCGACGACTACTGGCTGAATGTAAATCGATCAAGCCTGTCACGATTGGCGGACGGAACAACCGCACGTTCCGCTAGCTTCGCGTTTCCACGAGCTTATAAATAATCGGTTTAACTGCCCCTCACCTTGCGCTTGGGAACAACACCTGCATTTTGCCCACCATGCACAACGTCCATTCTACGCTTCTCGTAATTAACAAAGCTCAACTAAGGCTCTAAATCTTATGCAAGCGAGAGAAGAAAGGGGGAGGAAACACGTTGAGAAATCTTTATTGCCCTTTCAGTACGCGTACCTTGAAGAACTTTCAACCCTTCGTTATTATAATTGTCTAGATGGCATAATTGTTACGATCTCAATTAAATTTTATAAATAAATAAATAATGTTACAATTATTAATAAATTGCGGAAATATCAAGTTTATTGTTTCACATTTTGCCTGTATAACTATAATAATAGAAAATAATAGCCACGCATAAAAAATGGAAACTATTACTTCACACAACACATATGCAGAAATAAGTAGACTCCGTCTGTCTAGCGACCGGTCATGTGTTGAGTGCACCTACCCTAAGTCAAACGCAAGACAAGCTATTGATTGGTTCCCTCGGCATTCCTCACGTTCCCGAATACTCGATAAAACTTGAAATTTATGGAAAATGAGCCGCGGCGAAGCAAGTACTTATTTAAAAGAAAAGGGCAAAAAATGAAAGAGTAATTCAACGCGCAGTTCAACCGGAAATGTCGCCCATGGGAAGTCCGCAGTGCGGTACGCTCCCGCTCTGTCTTTCTCTCTCCTGTTTCACATATTGTTACCTTTTCTTCCCGTATCCGACATTGTCGAGCTCGACGTGTCTGTACGCCGCGTAGGTGGCCATGGCAATCCCCCAGGACCTAACCCGACCTAGGACAGTTCCACGAAGAAGGTGCCTCTGAACGACCCCGTAGCGCGGCCAGCCCTCCCTAAAGGTTATCCCTCTTCCAGGGTGCGGAGGAAAACGCGAGCGCAGAGCACGAGTCCGAACGGACGGATCTCTTATTCGCCTTCGCGCAAACTTCTTTCCCGGCTCAGGTGATCGCGATCTTTGACAGCTGCAAGTGTTTGTGCTGCTCGCGGTGTCGATTCCGCGAGTTCGGACGAGAAACTGACGGTCGAACGAGGATCCAGCCGGTATATAACGCCTCCTCCACCGGTGCTTCGTACCCGTCTCTCTCCCTCTCCTTCTTCCTGTCACTCCTTCTCTCTTTCTCTCCTCTCCCTTCCCAACGGGAGCTCTCGCGACTCACCACTTCCACCGCGAGTACCCCGGCAGTGCCGTATGCACTTCCACCCCTGTCCGCGGACCAGGAGAGACGACGACGCCGACGCCGACGCCGAGCATCGTGCATTCACCTCAATCAATACGCTCGGCGAACCAGGGAGAGGAGAGGAACAGGAGAGAGAGACAGAGAGAGAGAGGGGGGGAGAGGAGAGGGGGAGGATGAGGAGAGGATTCGCCGGCGCGTAGGCATCGTTCGCTGCACATGCATGCTGCACGTGTGGACACGCGGAGAGTAATGAGCGGGGACCGAAAGACCCAGAAGGGCGCGAAGTCTGGAAACATCAAACAGGCGGGGGATGGAAACGTTTTGGGAACCGCTATTTGACAGTAATCCTTTGCTTTGATTGCACGCAAGAGATTGAGATCTCTTTTTCCATTTTGGAGGTGAATAATACGAGTGTTTATGCACCCAGATGCGATGGGGTGAACAGAAAGAGAAGAGAGGTAAACAGAGAAGAGCGAAGAAATACGAAAAGCGAGGATGTGCTTGCATTTCAAAAGTATCCGAAGGTTTTAGTATTCGATTTTAGTATTCAATTTTTTAATTTACACTAAAGTTTCAAATTTTTTATACCAATTATGTTTTTCCAATTACATTTTAGTTTTACTCAGTAATCGTACTTCTCGCGAATAATCGTGAAAGTTCAATGGTCAAAGCGATATATTTTTTCACAATCCATCCATGTGCGTGTTATCAAATTTTTAAATATTTAGTTTGTGTCGTGCGAGCAACGCAATGACATTAAAAGATTAATGCGGAAACCTTTGACAGATTTTACCGAGTATAGCTCGTACTATCGGGAGGTTGTATTTATCGCAATTACCAGTGTTCAAATAGGGCGTCGGACGGAAATGTAACGAATGCCGCCTTTGCCGTATGATTCCGCGATTCATGGTCAACAAAACATAAAGTCAGCAAACAGATTGCGTTTCGTAGGCTTGGCGCGTGCTTTCTCGAGGCGTTTCTTGAAGCAAGTATGACTTGAGGATCGTCGCGACGTACACAATGTTATAATGGTATATAGATAAACGCCGATGGCATGTCGCGTGTCGCGTTGTACGCAATTGAAAATTTAATACGCAGGTACAGAACGGAGCAATGACACCGTAAGAATAATACCCCCCCACGCTTAGTAGCGCATATCGATTTATTCTATCATTGCGTGTGGACCTCCTAAACATGAATAGATTCTGCAGATATAATGTAACCGTATCATTTCATTAATCTTTTAATTCAATAAAATTTTCCGAAAAATTGCCATATCGCCCATATCAATTGAAAGTATCAACAATAACCGAAAGATTGAATGTACTATGCACAAATATAACACGTCAAAAAATTTTGGGAAATTATGGAAAATACTCTTAGGCCTTAACAGATACTTATATATCTTATCATCATCAATTAAGTAATAAATTAACTATATGTTAATAATTATATATGTTCATCATAAGAGTGAAAAAGTGTGGACAAATAATAATTGCCATTGTTATTCGCTGTCTGCATCTATCTCCGTCTCATAGAAAATATTGTATTTCCGCGAGATGTTATCCAACGGGCAGATATAATTACATATTGCAACTTTATAGCGCGTGGGCGGCGAGTAAAAAAAAATGACGTCACGTATCTCTACGCCCGCATCCCGCGCCTTTAGCCTTAGTCGAGAATTCTCGTTTTCTCAACTAGGAAGAGACACGCGACGTGAGACTTGGTTATTTTATCGTTCTCACATGCAATTGCATCTCCGTGACTGCGCTCACGTTTAATAAACTTTCCAGGTAAAAACTTCCGGAAAGCTGATTTACGCGAAGGGGATAAACTGCGAACGATGAAACACGAGACGAGGACGGGGCACGGGGCTTCCGTCAGTCTGTTTTTCGAGGGTTTCGCCGGCTGCGCCCCTCGGGGAGAGAGTTCGAGAGAGTTAGCCGATCCACGCGTCACGACGGGGCGCCCTTAGGGGATGTTTCTTTCGGTCCTGAACGCTGTTTGCGTAATTAACCGATTAAATCGTCGTGGTCCCTTTACGACGGATGATAGAGGCATCGGAATTACCGAGAATTGAGTGCCGGCGACGAACCGACGATTCACCCCGTCTGCAAATTTCATCACGCTCCGATACCCGCGCGTCGGATGTAATGGGACAAATTTTACGCGCGTGCGGCTCGAGGTGTGCGAAATTATTCAAATCCCAATGCGTCGCACGCACAAATTTGCGCTCCTTATAGACAAGATCTTTGCACCACGATAATGAAACGCGAATAATGACAAATTCGATGCAAGAATATCACAAATGTCATATTTAGCGTTTGTAACAACAAGTTTGCAAATTATAAATTCATAAAAGTATTCATTTACTACCACATTTTAGCACAGTGATAAATATATCTATATATTAAATAATTTTGCAATTTAGAATTGTTTTAATTTTTATTATTATATATCTTAATATAAAATATTAATCTTATTCTTTAATACAAGACTCTCGCAGTTTTTAATTTGTCTGGATCAATTTTACAGAAAAGATAGATCGTTATATTCCTCAAATTTAATCACCATCTAGAAAATAAAATTTGTATGATTACGGGAAACGTGAAAGTATCGCGTTATCCGCACTCATAAAAGTTATTTTTAAATGTTAAAAACGTAAAAACCTCGTTCAAAAATTCCCTCATTAACGCAGCCGATGCATCGTGTGATAACACGCGAAACCCGTTTCGTTCGCGGCACACGTGCACTAACTGCGCTACGCCTATTATCGTTTCTATATGCTTCTTAGAATAAGTTTAGCATCGGGCTTTATGTTGCCGGCCTGTACAATGTTAGGAGAACACTGGAGTATTTACAGTACACACAGTGTTCCAAAAATATCCATGTTGTTTAATCGTGGATAAAAAAGGTAGATAACACAGGCCCACAAAAAAAGAAAAGTTGTCTGCGCCATGGACTAGACCATGGTATTCCCATGTATTTTTGCCTGCTGAAACCGAATATGACCTCAGTTTTGCCCCTACACGTCAGGATTTTTTTCTACAGTCAAAAACAAGATGTTTTGCCCACGAAACACCTTTTTTTTGGCTGTAGAAAAAAATCCTGACGTGTAGGGGCAAAACTGAGGTCATATTCGGTTTCAGCAGGCGAAAATACATGGGAATACCATGGTCTAGTCCATGGCGCAGACAACTTTTCTTTTGTCTGCACCATGGTCTAGTCTGTGCACAGGCCCACAAAAAAAGAAAAGTTGTCTGCACCATGGACTAGACCATGGTATTCCCATGTATTTTCACCTGCTGAAACCGAATATGATCTCAGTTTTGCCCCTACACGTCAGGATTTTTTTCTACAGTCAAAAACAAGGTGTTTTGCCCCCTACGAAACACCTTTTTTTTGGCTGTAGAAAAAAATCCTGACGTGTAGGGGCAAAACTGAGGTCATATTCGGTTTCAGCAGGCGAAAATACATGGGAATACCATGGTCTAGTCCATGGCGCAGACAACTTTTCTTTTTTTGTGGGCCTGTGTAATTGTTTCAACATTTAGTTTAAATAATTTTATCAAACGTAATCTTCAAGCCAATCACTCTGAAAAAATATTTTATTCCAAATAATCATTCAAATATATTTTTCACGGCATATAAGCGCGCTTTAGAGAATCTATGCAGAATCTTTTGTCCGGTATCTGGGACAAGTGTTGCCGGGGGTGAGAAAGAGCTGACGATGTATTCCGACCGACGGTTTTGTCGGCGAGCATTACGGCGGATCTTGAAGCGAAAGCCACAGTTCCGGGCAGATTCATCGATTCAACATATTTCTTTCGTAAAATGGACACGACCTATTTATTTCTAAGGAATCCATTAATTATACCGTTGAGATCTGCAGTGATCTTTTTTAATTCATAAGTCTAGCAGTCCCTCTTTTAATATTATTTACAGAAAAACGTTTCACGAACTGTTCCCAAAACGACGAAGAGACATTCACTCGCAATCACAACCGGAGCGGACGATAATCGTACGAATTCGAGCCGGTATTTTGTCTGGAACATCAGATTGCGCGTTCCCTGTGCGCACCGAGCATTTGCGTGGCCAACCTTATTTCCGCCGGACGATAAAGAATACCGAGACCGAGTCTCGTTGAATCCAGAGCCGTAGATCTTAATGTAACATATACACGGACATAGACTCCCCCCTTGAAACAGCGTTTCCTGTGCCTCTGAGAGCGGAAGTTTTCGTAAACGTATCGTCGGAGAACTCGCTCCTTCTGTCTAGCGAATTATCAGCCGATTTACCTAAGACTAACAAGCACCTGATCGTTTCCGTCAGTTGAAAGGCATTTAGACGCATTAAACTCTGTCTGCAACTTTTAGATATCGCAATAAGAATAATCGTAGATCTGTGTTCGTGTGTGTCAAGATGTTGATATTAATTTAAATGTTAATCTTTAAAGAAATATAATTTAGGTTAATTTTTCTTAAGTATTACTAATACCTGATAAATAAACGAATTAAAACATGGTAGATTTCAAGTGGTTCTTCAATTATAATCCATTTTCATTATCGGATTAAACGCGTCTGAAAGCACATTGGCGAGAAGCCAATTACGGAAGTTCGTCCACTAGCGCGGGCTCTTGAGAAAGTTTACGACGAAAGTGGACAGATTTCAAAAACACATCGCGAAAACACATGTTTCACAAGTAAATATTTATTCGATGCATGATTACGCTCGCAATATATTGAACAATTAAAATAACGATAAAAACGATAAAATGTTGACGGAATTTTAAGTACAGCATTAAGTATAACATTACAAAATAAGTTTCAGTTTTATCCTAAAACTCCAAAAATCCATGGACAATAGTTAGTACAAAGTAATACATTTTCAAATGTGCAAGAGACTGAATTAATAGATTACTAATTAAATAAATCAACGAAACCTCAGTAATTGCCCTTTTTCTGTGAAAGTAATAAAACCACTATATATGTATAATTGTAGTTCGCCCAGAAACATTCTTTTTCGATTAAGTTCCCCGCTCGCTTCTCTTGCGGAACGGCAAATGAAACGCGGCTACACACCCGGTTTCCGTTTTGAAGTGAACGCGCGAAGCGATGCACCACGATGCAGGCACGAACGGGGATGAACGCATCGCGGCCAGCAAAAGGAATGCAAGAGGCCAGGAAACTAAAATACAGCGGGCTAACATTAGACGGACGCTAGGCATCCGTGATATTTTATTTTTATGATTATGTTGCATCCCCGTCTCCCTTACCTTGCCGAAAAGCCGGGCGTAAGAAAAGCAATGTTTTAAGAATGAGACTACACGTCGAAATGTTGTTAGCCCCGGTAAAGAAACAGACCACGGAGAAGGGAATTCGCGCCGTTCTGAAAGAATAAGTCTTCCGAGCGGGTCAAAAATATTTCGTAGAAATTACAAATAAGGAGTAATTAATTTAGCTACCTAATTAACACGCGCAAATAAACGTAACTCACGTAGCGAATTTATCCTGGAAAGATAGTAGAAATATAATGAAACGTAATTACCTATATGTACATTTGACTATATATATGATTATGTTAATACATAATATTGTTTATAAAGCGTAACGATCATTGTACAAATTTAACGGATTTTCGAGCGAGTTACAAAGACTTTCCCACTGCCAGGCGAATAAAATAAATAAACCGAGTGAATAAAAAATGCAGACCAAGGACGTCGAATCCTCGGACAGTGACGATCTATAAGCGTCGTTGTTCCAAGAGACCACCGCGGGAAGAATCGGTCCGAAGGCGGCCTTCGTGATGCTTCAGTGGAGCGAATGAGCATTAGGCAATCGAATCCGCCCGTAAATTGCGTCGCGGAGTGAGGAACGATCTTGCGTCAATGTCGATCGACGGAAGAAGAATCATCCAATTTTGTAACGGACGATTAATAGCCGATCGATGACGACGCCGACGCCGATGCCAAACGGTCGATGGCGCCGACACGCTCTCCGTGCGATCGGATCGCGAGAACGTTCTTCGTTCTTCGGTGTCGTATCGTCTATCTATGTCTATAAGCAGATAACCGGAACGCTACGGAGGTTCCGCATGAATCTCCGCAATAGCAAAGCATTCTACGCGTGTCACAGTGGAGGTCGACGAGAAGTTGGCTCAGGCTCAATGACAAAGATTTTTTAATAAGATTGATAATACGCAAATAAACTTGCACGAGAATGCAATAATAAAAATCAATTATCATTGAAATAATGATCGCAACTATTATAACAATAATTATCAATTTGTTTAACTCTTTAAGAGTTGAGCAGCAAATGTTTATAAAACTATTTGTATAAAATATCTCTTACAAAAGACAATAGAAAATACAATTTTAATTCTTGTTGTGGTAAAGAAGATGTGGAACGCGTTTTATATATATTACTCGGACTCAACGAGAGCTGATATTAATAATGCACAATAATAAATCATCAATCAGATTGTTCGATTTTTGATCGCTTAGAAGAAGACATGGATATGTCGCATGGCTCATTCGCGTAATCTTGTCAAGTGATTTATGTTCTAATCATTTGTCCCGGAAAAATAGTGACCGATCTTGTGGTGTTAAGAAATACTCATTAATCTTCTATCAAGACGCGATCCAATCGTGACGAACGTCTCGCAAGACCGATATACCATGCATCTAGCTGGAATTTTGATTTATTTTCAGATATCTGCTCTGAATAAATGAGAAAGTACACGTGATAGACGTAAGACGGCGGAAGACGCAATTTGTGTTGATCAATGAAAAACCTGTAAATAAAGTAATGACTGCAAATCCTTGAGCCTTTACGAAAGGAAAAGGAAGGACAACTGGTCCTGACATTTCGCGGCAAATTTTTCTCAATTTTGCTCATACTGATATCACACTCAATCGCATTATCAGCAGCTACTTAACAATAATTATGTGTTCAATATTTCCACTGGCCTTTCACTCCCCCCTCCCAACATGTCTAGTAACTGTTAGCACGTCATTTACTTCAAAGGATTTATTTTTCGGTTTTTCTATGCAATATCGTTGCCTGTTTCACTATAATGCGAATTTTGGTGTAAAATAAAATTGTTTATTTGTAACATATAATATCTCCGAGAATATCTCTTCCCCCATAATATAGATATATTTCAAATAAATGGATATTATTCTGGATATCAACATTTCTTTTCTATAGTTCAAGATGTAAAAATGTTTATGATGGAACAATAGTGTTAAAAACATAGTGCTAATAGATTGGAATAAAAATTTTCAACATTTTGTTAACAATTTACTTTTGGATGTAGAATTTCAATTTTTTAGTAAAAATTATTATGAATTATCGGTCTGCATGATGCTAGATATATGTAAACTGCAGCGGTTCGACAATGACAGATAAATCTACGCGTCATGGCAACATTATCGCCTTCGCCGATTTAGCATGACGAGATGAAGCGCCATTACGTTATTGGTCGTGGCCACACGCGGAGATAACCCATTCCCAGCTTTAATCCATCACCTTCGGATGCCTCGAGACGAACTTTAATTCTACGGTGTTACGTTTAACCGGCTATTCGACCGGCTTTTACGGTTTTCTCGGACGGTTCCGCGTTTCGGTACTCCGCGCGGTAATCCGCGCGAATAAAAAAAGATGAAGAAAGATGAAAAAAGATGAGACGTATAGTCTTGTGTTCATCTACTCTGATTCGTGCGATTCGGTTCTCAGATGATATCCAGGAAACGCACGGTATTGCCGTGCGCGGCACGCCATATCGAATCCGCGGAAAATCAGTCGACGAACATTACAGCCCGCGACCGCACAAAGGTCGCGGAGAGTTAATTGAATTTCGTGCGATACAAGCACGAGAACTCTCTCCCAGAGAAGCTCTAAACGACTCAAAGAGAGTCGCTGCAATGTTTTAGGGGGAAAAATATAGTATTCTATTAATATTTAAAAAAAGAAATAATTTAAAGAATGTAGAATCTGCCGTGTGGTACCGTGTGGAGGAACAAAATAAGCATAAGGAGCGCGCGCGGCTCTTATCAATCGATTTCTTCCCCGCAATAATTTGCGAAGTAACGCGGATACTTCTGCGCGATGTTTTTGCAATATCCACGGATAATAAGCTTTCTTATTAGGGCGCCGTGCACGAGATCTTGCACGTGTAGCCGGCACGTACATTCCACGCCCCATTCTCTTAACGGTTCCGCGATCTCGACGATGACTATCGGTTCGAACGGAGCAAGGAACTTCCGGTCACCGTGAGAATCCACGGCATCGATAGTCGTTTCCGTTATCGTTTCACCTCTTCGTGGGTATTCACTTTTCCTTATTGCCTCAAATCCGTCGCTTATCTCGCGATTGATTCTTAAAGGCTTTGAAAACGCGGTTACAAAAACATCCGCATGCGGTGGGCAACTACTTAACGGCGAATGTCGTCCCGGCGAATTAACTGCATTGGCGGTTGGCTGATTGGCAGTTGCATTATTTACTTACTTTCTAATCATGTTATATTGTGATTATCAACTTGGCAGTCTAACACGCAAATGTTTATACAATGCCGGTCACCAGTTTGCAAATATACACGATATTTTTATTCAATCTTTTATTTTTCGAGATCTTTTAATTTAATCTATTTTTACTATTAATTTTGTATTACTTCATAAACAGAACTCAAGCTTAGTTCAATTAAAGAGAAATTAAAACATTATTAATATAAATAAAAATAAACAACTTTCATTATATTACACTGAGAAAAAAAAATCGTTGATTCAAAGAAATATTATTTGATTCAACTAAATGCAGCGGTCACGGGCTGTCAAGCTAACATTTGTTAATTCAACAAATATTATATAAAATAAAATAAAATATTTCTTGATATTACTCACGTATATTTAATTTAAATATATTAATATTTACATTAAACAAATCACACCAACTAAACGAGTTTAGTCAAATTAACAACATTTTTTTCTCAGTGTATATTCATAGCGTGGAGAAAATTCGATCGTGTTAATAATGCATTTCACGGATATTTCTCGTTCTGCATGCTAAATGGATGATTATGCGGAAAGAAGATATCGGAGTTACGGAAATGTGCATGCATATGCGTTTCCTGTTTCCTCACTACAATCGTACTAAATTATGATGTCTGAAACGAGAAATCGTGTGAATATTTGCTTGGAACCGTTTATCCCGCGCACGGTAGTATATTATTGATCACATTTCAGTATCCTAACGAAAGAATGGCGATCTACAGTTACCTCTTGTATTCGAGATTGCCGAGTGACTACCGCTTCCTCGATTCCGGCATCGCGATGGGCACACATCGATCATAAATTTTCTAAAGATATCACAACGTTCACGCGCGTTACGATCGGCAATTAAAAAATACTTGCCATTTATCACGCGCCCGTTGGCATCGATGGGGACGCTATGGGTATCCATCATGGTTAGATCGCGCGCGTAAAAGCCGCGGAGAAAGGACCATCTTGCGTTCGTGCATCCATCGATTTTCCCTCCTCGAATAAAGCGCCGATCCGCGTGAAAGACAGGACGAAACGCTCCGATGGCAGCCTTGAAGCTGAACGCGGAAGACAATGAGGCACGGTCTTCGATGCAGTAACATCCGGCTACGTTTTGCGACGCGTTATTGTTCACTCTCTGGCCAAAGGGCAGATAAAGGTGAGTTACGTGAATGACGGAGAATAACGTTGATTTCGCTTTAACCCTCGTTAGAGGCGACGTTTCCGGGACTCGTGTCCGTCTTTGTGACGACCATGGCAACGCGTAGGAAATTAAGAAAATGGCAAGTTATCGATCGCGAACGCGAAATGTCACGCCGGTGAATTTCACGCGTCTCTCTTTCTTTTCGCAATGGGTAATTGGCTGCTTTTCCACTTGAACGCCTACACATCTCTATATGCTATATTTCCTATAACTATACCGGAAAGTCTCATACAGATACAGACATAAACACAAGGGTTTAAAATGCATAAATAAATTTTTACATTTTATATCTTATAAAACTGATCTCGGAAAAGACACATTACATAATAATCTTAAGACCGTTTATAATACGATTCTGCGAAATTAATTAAAAACAGATTAAAAACATTCAAAACTGCTTTGAGGCTTTGGTCCAGACGTTGGGGATGAGAGCGTAGACGTTCAGGAAATTACGCAGAATTACTTATTGATTAGCTCTCCGTGATAGAGCGATGTGATACGTTCGGCATCCAGTTTGCAAAGAAAAACACGGCAACGAAGAAATTCCGTTTCAATGCCTCGTAACGCATCTAATTATACACGGAATGACTTGGTAACAAGAAAGCTTGAAAACAAACGTTTCCGATAAGATCGCTGGCAACGTACTAAAAAACAAACGATGTTTATCGGTGTTTTTTCACCAAGTTAAGTTGATAAACTGCCACGAAGGTTTCCTTATCTGAAATCAATATCTCGACAGGTGCCAAACACTAGATATTATTACATCTTGTTTTCTCTATTAGTTGAATCTTTTCTTTCTTTAGGATATTTAAAAACTACTCACTTTTCGATTTATTAAAAAACTTAAAATAAGTATAGTTGATAAAATCTCTCATAAATTTTATTATTAAATGTCATTCAAAATTAACGGAGCTTATCTTGATAAACTTTGAGTTCAAAAGATTTAATTAAAGATATTGATGTCAAGGATAAAAAGTTTCTAAATATGATGTACCCCCAAACTTTCATTGAGCACAAGTCGAGGCACAAGTTAAGCACGAGAAAGTGATTTTCTTGAAAATTAATGCAAATCTTAGAGCACGCATCCCGTAAACATTTCGTTAGTATTATCCACCATGAATAATTGATTTCGCAAATTGAATCGGCGGTAATTTTACGAACGTAGGAAAGTGTACCGTTAGAGCCGATTAGGAGAAACGGGTCGATTGAACGTATAAAATCGCGCGCGTTCGGTCGGCCGAGACAAGAAAAATACGATCGGCGGAGCGAAGGGGCGGAGAAAGAAGAAGTCGCGGGACCCAAGTAGAATTCAGCCGATGCAATTAGTATCGGCGCGAGAAAGGCGCGTGTAAGAAACACGGAGCCCCTCGCGTCACGAATCACCGCGTTAATAAATCGCCGGGCGATGAAAAAATGAATGAAACGGAAAGAAACGGCAAAGCGGCCGGCGGCCGCGATTGGATTATTAATTTTTTTCAGATTCGCGACACGAGGCGAGAGGAGAGTCGCCTGACAACTTAATAGCCGGTCTATTGTAAACGCATCGATAATGCGCATTCATTAGCAGCGAACAAGTACGAAACATTACAGGTTGAGCTTTTTATCTATTTTTCCATTGTATAAATCGTGTGAAACTAATTTGAGATAAACATCGCCTTTATAATTGTGTTAAAATGTCAGTAAGGTCGCAGTTCCAAGCAATTAAGAATCCAGAATTTTATCTCGAATTATCACTTTGTTCAACTTTGTATAAATTTTAAATTTTTTTATGAGAATATTTTGTGAGGTGAGAGATTGTACAAAATATTTAAAAGTAAGTTGGGAAAATGTAACTCCTGATGAAATTTTCATCGACACTTCGTATTTGATTTAGGAACGCGGCGCGAGTGAAAGGGCACGCTTGGATTTTCGTGGATACGGATGATTAAGAAGCCTTTCTCTGGCCAGCGATTCGAGCACGGTTTTTCAATGTCGTGGTGAATGGGATTTGATGGAGCCGAGTTTGAGATTCGACATACCTCTATCGCGGCAGATTCATCGTCTCTATCAGGGAATCGCAGTCGTATATTCCTTTCATTCGCACGCGGCCTATTGTGCTTAGAAAGTAATCTGTGGAACGGTGAAAAGGTGAAAATGGATATGAGCCTCACGCTCGGCTAGGCGCAAGAAAACTAGCACGAAATTCAAACCGACGTGCGAGGGCATTCGGCCGTCACAACCGATTGGCGTATAGAAAGATGATTAGGAAGAAATCTCGTATCGCGCGTACGGTCCGAATCCCGCGAATGATGGTAGGTGCTCGCGCGGTGAATGGCAACGCATACTTGTAAAATTGTCGAATCGATTTGCATCAATAACTCACTTTTAACAACATGCGTATATCCATATCCTGCTCTCGTATCTTTCTTAATGTTGGCACTGTTACATCGTAAAAATACAACCGCATATTAAAACCCGTTCGATTCTCAACAGTGCGCGACGTTACAAGCGATGCTTCCAAAAAAAATCCAGATAATCTTTTAATTATCATTAACTTAATTTTTTGGCGGTAATTAATAGTAAAGTTAGAATTTATATCCGGCAAATTTCGCCAATTATCGCAAAGTGACGAGTGCAGTCCTTGGTTTTTTCGACGAGTGCAATGGACCGTGCAGCGTACACTCGGTAGTTGCATCGCGTGTTGCACGTTATTAAGTACAATTCCGAGGTGTTAGCCTCGCGATGGTAGGTATATACAAGATAAGTACTTGCCCGTGATGAGTGTCCTACTCTGGTATCATCGCCGTTTCGCGGATCATACACGACGGATTGATTTGTAACGCATCGGCTTTAGTAAAGGAGAAAATGGAGACGATGAGCTCGTATCGACATAATTTAAATCGGATTATGGATGTCGATATCGTGAGACTTACAAGTATGTAATCGATAATTTGCTTTCATTGACGCGTATCGCCGGATTTTATAATATATACACGCGCTCATGCATGCATGCATATAAATGCACATTTAATATATTATACATATAAAGAGAGACGGATAAGAGGAAAGCGAGAAAAAATAAAATATTCTATAACAAATTATAAAAATATTATAAATATATATATATATATATATATATAATATATACGTGGCGACGTATCACATGTACAAGCAACATTGCGGGATATTAGCTGTGATGAAATGTATGTGACAAAGTAAGACCGTTGCAAGTATTTCTCAGCATTCTGCGTGGACAATCGAGCGCAACAAATAGCGCCTTGAGGCGAGTGGAAAATCAATGAGCGTCGTAGAGTTCAACCGGCGAATCGTTAATTTATCAGTGCAATAGGAAACAGTCGTGATTTTGCGCCACGCTATAGACATCGAGTCTTACACTTTTTTCATCATCGGATAAATGATAGACTTGCCGACCGCGTTTCGGTCGGTGAACAGTTTTGTGTTGTTCACGCTGCAATCAATACTCCTCTTTTTCTTTTGGTAATCGGCATTATTCTAGCCAATGGAAAAATTTCCAGACCAAACTCAACCGCTTCGGTTGCCTTCCTCCATTTATCGTGCAAATGACCACTGTAACCACCCGGCGAAACAGAGAGCGATTCCGTTATTACAGAAGCCCGTGTATCAAATGCAATTTTTGTAATATACGAAACTCTTTAATTACGTTAAAGTGGTGTTCGGAAAACTATTAGCTATATGCGAAAATAAATAGTACAAAGATTTGTACTTGGCATTAGAGACTCGACAATAATTTCTGAGTTAATTTAAAAAAATTATTTTTTAGCTTTTTGTATTATACATATTTATAGAAAAATTCTAAATGGAATAAAATCCAAGTATAACCCGATGGCCTACGTAGACCCATCAAGAGCGAACAGAACATTCAAGGGTCATCCTATAATGCACTCTTCTTGATTTACGCTTGCGCAACTAAAACTTTCTCGTTCTAGTCGGCCCATCAAGCGAGACGGGATCTCTAAGCCGTCCAAATCCATGATCGATGGATAAAGGGTATTCATTGAAGTCGAACGGAACAAGAAAGGATGATCCGACAATGCCGCGGTATTTGAAATTAATTTAACGATATGTATTTAAAATTGCAGGGTCGAATCGAGATATTAAGGAACGCACCGTTAGTCAATCTCATCACCGTTAGTCTCACTTAAATTATTTAATTCTCTTTCTTTCTAGATAAAATTTAAAAAACGAGTTGAACACTTAGGATCGAGTGACATTGCTGTGAACGATAGACAACAGTCACAAGTTTAAAAATACATAAGTCATAGAAATGCCAGTTATTGATGTTAAGATATGTTAATGTACTGCTACATTCAAATCATGGCAAGACTTTTCAATCAAAGTCTAATATAAATTGAACACTTTTTTAATACCTTTGACTGCTAACATCACCTCGATGCGGCCCTGAGAACTTGTGAGAATATAGTTGAGTAGTTTGGTCTTTTCAAGACGAGAGATGCGCGGCCGACGAAACAAAACAAAAGCCCGCTTTAAATCTGAGCCGTTACATCTCCGGCTCTCGAAGGTGAAACGCGCGGAGATGAAGAAAATGATGATCGGTCCATATTCAGCCGCGCGCGCGCGAGAATCACCGCGGGCGTGTGATTAATGCGGGCGATTTTTCTCGGAAAACGCGCGTTTATCTCTAAACTTTCTAACCGCGAAAGTGCGCTTCTCCTATACAACATCTATCCTATTAGAGAGGATAATTAAAATCTCGACGACATCCTGTATTTAAATACAAGTCGCGCTGGCAATACCCGCGCGAATTTCTAACCGCAATGGAGTAAAACTCTCGTAAGAACTTTTAGGCGCGTGTTAACAAAGCGAGAATTTCAGTGTAAACGCGATCGCGTTCGCGAAGACAATTGTTTACATTGCGAAAAACAATTTTGCTTCGTAATGATAGTTGAATGTAAATAGTAAGTTGAACGTAACGATTTATTATAATTTGTACGTTTCATATTTCAATTAATTTGCACTAATTTATTAATTTAATTTTTATTAGAGATAATATAATTTATATTATTTAATGCATTTAAGAGATCATATGTTTATTAAATGTTTTACGAAACGATGTTTGTAAAATAAGATTTCTTTTCGAATTTATATACGAGCTTCTCGCAGTTGCATAGCGTTGAACGTGATGATAATGTGGTTTTCCGCTCATCGCGGTGTATCTTGAAACAAACCATATCTTGTGTGTGCCTCGACCACCACCGATCGTCCTAAGCATTCTCATCGAAAAATAATCGTGAAGCGAATACTTAAACGCACGAGCAACGGTATTTAACCGTTCGTTGTCATCTTTATCGGCGCTTTATCAGAAACGCCATAAACTGCATTCCGAGACATATGATTCATGATTAAGAATAATTTATTATCGCGGATACTATCGCATAAATTTTAATATACGTACAATATTTGCTCGCATTATTCACGCATGAATCACTGAAAATACGAGTGATATCGATATGTCTCCAAGAATCCGAACGTTCTCTTAACCGCAAACGAGACTGTACTAAATAAAATATTTAAACATTGTGAGATAAAACGAATAAAATGTAAATAAGTCAGACTTTTCTTCGTCTTTAAAAGATTCCTCTTCCACCACGATTAATAATGTCATTCGATGTTATCTTGAGGAAAGCAGCGAGGATTAATTTCGCACTCGATGTGCGAAGTGTTACGACGTATCTCGGCACTTCCGGTGGCAGAAAGCGGCCTTATAACGGATTAAGTTTTATCGGGAACGGCGTATTTTCCAGAAATCGTGACATTCGATTTCCACCAATTTCTGGAGCAGCTTTAACTCTAGATCGATCTAAGGATTGGCTCCAAGTAACTTGGCGGTCATGCTGCACTCGAGGCAACTGCAGACTTGTTGCAGCGGAGGCAAAATGAGGGTGAAAATCGCATGGGATTTACGAGCTCTTATACCTAACGGAGCCCGAGTGTTCCGAGAAGCGAAGATTTGACCAATCGTCTTGTGAACATAAGGTTGTGAAATCGAAGAAATGGATAACTATATCACCAGGAAGTACGCGATGATTATCCGTATGCAGTTGCACGATAATGAAGTGCGCGAGCAATCTCACTATCGTATACTCTACCTTCACTCAACTACACACATACATTTTATAAAATACAACTTTATAGATACTATTTCTAACATTTCTAAACTTTCTTGATACTGTCGCTCTTTTAACTTATATATGCATTTATATAATACAAAAGCCGATAGAAGCTGATAGAAAGAACATACATTAAACACCTTATGTTATAATTTCTAGCATTAAAGAAATTCTTTCCTGCATCCTATCTCCTACTCGGATATATAAAGAAAGTTAAAAGATAAAAAATTAAACTGATTTAAAGTTTGCGAAAATTGCATTAAAACCATCTCCGATATTTCACAGCGAAATTCCTGATAATCTTACCAGCGAAGGAAATCTGCAAATTCGCGAAAGACAACCATAGATTCGTATCCTTGAAGTTAAATACATTCTTAATCGTTAGAGCGAACATTTATTGGGAGGTATATTATTAGGATTATAGCGCTTGCTGGATAAGAAGATATCCTGGATGATAAACGCCGCGGAATCCCCAGTGCAATTAGCAGTATTTGTTAACCCATACAATTAAGATGACCGACGAGATAAGACAGTGTCCTGCGATCGTGCAACTCGGCTCTTGCTTTTACAAAACAAAAATTTATATCGTTTGTAAACGTTATCCTTACGAAAGCCTTCGAACAAATTTTAATTTAAAAATTGATTCTAAGGAAAAGTAAATTAAATTTGGAGTATTTCCAATGTTAAATTCAGGTGAACTTCGCATTCGCTTCGGATCGCGCACCGAAGAATTTCGCAGAAATTTGCGTGATAGGACTTTCTTTTGCTAGTTTCTATAAGCTTTCTTGCCGGATGAACATTGCTCCAAGCTGTACGTAGTTATGTGCAGCGCGGGCAATGAAGAAAGAAGAAAAAAAGCAGATCATCGCGAGGTTTGAGGGAAGAAGTATGTCGGTAGCGCGATTTCCTCGCAAGAAGACGAGGGAACGAGCAATGAAGTATAACCGTGTTTCGTGTTTCTTCACGTCTTCGGGAAACTATAAATTCCTGGGAGATTGCTAGGAACGGTCGTTAAACGAGCAGTATCGTGTGTCGAGAAAGATGTTTATCGAATGAGTCGCAATCAAGAATTTAGACATAAAAGACTAAAGTGTTAACGAAAACCACATAATGCATTATTTTTTAAATATATACACTTTAAGCTGAGAAAAACGATTATCTGGAACAAATGTTGTGTTATTAATAATGATTTAGCTCACGCGATATACAATATTATCGGCAATTCAATAATTTATCATCGTGTTATCATACTCGGAATTATACTTTCGAATGTGCCCAGGTATCACCTGAATTGATGTGTTTCTAGTTAACGGTTTACCTCCCACAGCACGTGTCGGATAAAATACAATGTGGTTTATCATATTTGTAACTATATATACGGTTCGAATGTCGCACTTTCTTTCCGAGTGTCATTTACGATCGACTCGTATCGCGGAAGTAAAGCGATTTCTATAACTGGCTTCACTTTCCGACGATTCTAACGTTACAATAATATGTATGTAATAATCGTATATTAATCTATTATTATGTGTACAAATACCGCAAGATGCTTCACAAAGCGATAGTTACTTAACGTATCTTTTTTTTTTAACTAAATTAAGTTCACAGAATGTTCTACTAAAAGTCTAATAAAAAGTTGATCAACAAATGCGTCAGCTGAATCTTTTCTTACACGTGCGATTGCGTAATTTTAATCACAAATAACTGAGACGTGGAGCGTCGTGTAACATTGACGTTCGCACCTAGATACACACGATCGGCCACGGTGCAACGGTATTCGTCGGGCCTTAATGTCCCCGAACGAAAAAGATTCTTTTAAAGCGACCACGCGGTATACTGGTTTACTGTTAAGTAATTTATCCCGGAATGCGCAAATTTGGCGAAACGCAGCGAGAACGTCGCATGGAAATGGGTTTTTAGAACGTAGTGTAGAAAGCGTCCGCGACTGCCATTTTTTTACGCGAAAAGAAACAGCTCGCTTTTGTCCGGTATTGCATGCGGCGCGAACGAGAATCGACATCCAGTCGCTACGACATTAGCTAGCACGTGTAAATTTACAAGTCAAAATTCTAACTACGCGTACGTTTCACGAATAAAAAAGTGCATCGGCAAAATTAAATTCACAATTTATCTTCGTAAGTTATGAAAAAGTGAGTGAGACCACTGTACGACTATACGGCACCTTCAATCAAGATTTATAAAGACGTTTCAAACCGCTCGATCGTTAAAAATATCTCAAAAAGGAGTTTCGCGGTCGGGGTCTACAACTTTGCATTCGCTCACCAGAATTGATTGATGGTGCGCAGAAATCATCGTACGAAATGATTTGCGTGCAACATGTGGAAAAGGGGGCGCCGCTACAGTTGTTCTGTCTCATTCCGCTCGATTAAACGCGAAGAAGTCCGCTCGGGTTACCGATGAAACGCACCCGGCCAAGCTCGGTAGGCCCGCTAGCAATTACAACGTTTCCCGTCATTACGACGCAGGTAAGCGAGACCGATTTTCATGCGACTTCCGCCGCGATCGGACGTGCAACGAGCTCGGGAGCAATTCCTTGCTCCGATCAGAAGGCGGGAAACCCTCATCGGCCCTTTATCGCCGTTAATTTTCAGTATTACCGTATCCTCAGTTACTCCCAGCAATCTCGCCCAGAATTGCACTGAAGAAAATTATAAGAAGCGCGTGAAAATTAACGTCTTTCAATCGAAATTAATGCTTTGAGTAATGATGAAACAGATTCGAGTAGGTGTATCAAATAAAAAATATATATCTGTATCGATTAAAAATACGTTTTAGAATTTCATGTCTTGAAGCTTTTATGACTTATTATTTCATAATTATGCGAAAAGCTGTCTATTCTTATAGAATTATTTTATTAAGTGAGAATAAATACTGCTGTTGTGAAATTTGTGAAATTGAGAGGACTCTAACCGGCAGTACGTACTGTGTTAGTTACGTCGTAAAGTTTCATAGAAATCTGTAAGAACGGCATGACAGATTAGTTCCGATACGCTTGCGCAAGGCCGATTCTCTGCGGCTTTGTTTGTCGACGTATCGTCTCGATAAAAGAGGCCCATTCATCGCGCGTCTTCGTACCGCGAGTACCGGTATTAGAAAATCACTCGCGCGTATTCGTGGGGTATCGGATTTCTTATCGAGAGCAAAGTATTCAACTGGATTCCCCCTCGAAAGGAATTCTCTTCTCCGCTTCGATTTAATTCACTTTCCGGTACGAGCTCTGGAATCTTTCATGGTAAAGCGTATCCGGCTCAATAACATCTTCAGCATGATAAGTAGAATGAAAATATTTATAACAAAATGCACCAGACTCTTGTAAATCTTTCCTCCAATGGTAATTTCTCTAAAAAATGCGAATTCTTCCGCGAAGAAAACTTAATACAATATTTAATTAATGATTTTTTTTACTAAACAGCATTTAAATTCCGTTTTCAAATAACAACTTGAATTAATTTTAAGTAGATTTTATCTTAACAGAAATTTATTTTAGATTTAGATGGAAGACGCAAAGGAATAAACTTGGCATATATTTCATGATATCTTATTACATCTGCAACGCGCATACTAATATTCGCAGCATGTTTCTCTATATTATGCTAAAAGTACGTTGAGTTTTTTTGTTATTTATGACAAAGGATTTACGAGTTAGATTAGAACGCCAGCGCGTTTCGATCGAAACCGCGAAGGGGAAAGTCACAAGAAGATGGACGTGATTCCACGTCTGACCTGCCTCCTTCGAGTACCTTCGTCGAGAAACGCTGCGAAAAGCAGTATAGCTTTACGCCGATCGAGTTAGAACGATCGATAATCACGTCCCGAGATCAAGAACGGCGCGGAGAGCACGATAAAAAAAAATCTCAGTAACGCTCGATTGACTTGAGTCCGTCTACAGATGGAGGAAAATAATATGAGTGGCTTGGATAAAACAAAAAGCTGTTCCCGAAGGAGCAAAGAAAAAACGGGATACTTGAACAGTTGGAAACAACGAAACTCATTCATAGAATTCATTTTAGACTCAACTAATTGTAAGTTAAAAGAAATCAAGCTTAAAATTAAACTTATAATTTTTTCAGTTAAGGCAGAGAAATGTAAAAATTCAATTATTGACTAAAAATTAATTAGTAATTTGCAAAGGCAAGCTCTTATTTTCGCCAGAAGCATATAATTACGACAACAGTTGAGTGTATCATTTCATCTCCGTCTTCTATCCAAACATATAAAATGGAGAGACAGTCGACTAGCCTTGTTTGAGCACTAGATTCTCGACAATAAAATATCACGATCTCACCGTCACGTGTGCGATACGTGAGCTGTACTGTGCGTATGCACTTACGGTACCAGTTCTTAATGATCAGTATGACCGTACTGTCTTATTAGAGAATCAGCGCACGAATCAGGTACTTCGTGCATGTATTCATATATCTCTTCATTTAATTCGCTTTTCTTCCAATTATTTAAAATATAAATATAAATAAAAGAAAGTTGAGATTACAGTTAACGTTAAAGTTTAGTTTTTGTGAAATATATACTAAAATAAATAAAAATAAATAAATGTTTAATTATTCTACGTGGAACTTACGATTCTATCGAATGATCTTCGAGATACTCTATATATAAATGATATAAGTGCGTTTATCGCATTTTATACGGATGTATATAATATAATGTAATATACATATACATACACTGAGAAAAAAAAGCTGTTGCTTCAATTAAAGTGCTATCACGGGGTGCCCAAAACATAAATAGTTTATTCAATTGTATTATTATTAGACCCAATATCTGGATTATTAAATCAATAATTAAATTATTGGTTTAATAATCCAGATATTGGGTCTAATAATAATACAATTGAATAAACTACTTATGTTTTTGGCACCCCGTGATAGCATTTTAATTAAAGCAACAGCTTTTTTTTCTCAGTGTATAATACACAACGTGTGTACTTATAAAACTTCAAGTAGAAATAGCGATCAATAATAATTGACGGTAAAAATAATTGTCAAACATAGATTTATGAACAGATAATAGAATATAAATCGCGAGAAATGTAGAACGAGAGCAACGGTAACGACTAGTAACTCACGGATTGTTTTGCACAGGTACGGTATCTGGTATTCCAAGTCAAAAATGTACTCACCTGAAACAAAAGAAAAGGAAGAGAACGGATTAGTTTGGCGTGCACACATAAATTGGACTACGAGAGTAAATGGTGATAATGGAGGCAATCAGAGCGTGCATTCATGTCGCCGCGAACTAACTTGAAAACAATAACGTTAACTCGCAGGAAGTATACAATTGTAGAATAAACAATATAATGAATGTTATTTTGTATCACAAATAGAAATGTTATACATATGTAAATGATAAAAACGAAAGTTATAAAAGTTATTAGCAACATAAGATCCAGGGAACGGTATAATGATATGCGTATAAGTTTAATAAATTAAATTATTAATAATAAAGTTTTAAGTAATAATAGTTAAATGTTATATAGTCCACTAGTTACCAGATTTTATTACAAACCGCAAATTATTGTTATAATATACGATTGTATCCTTTCTTTCTATACATATAGAGAGATCTTTCTAAGAAAGATTTTCTTCCACAAAAGATTTCTTACATTGCTATAACAATAACAATCTTTTTAACAATTTTATTTCTCACGATGTACAGTCAATCTGAGTTTTCGACGTTGGTAAATTACAGCAATGCGCTTTCGTCGCACCGGATGTCGCATTGCCGTTATAACCGGAAACCAGACCGACGGAAAAAAAAACGAGAGTAAAAGAGAACCAATGCTTTTTTAAGGCATACACATACGATTGGCTTTATAAATTGTTTACATGTGTGGATTATATTAACAAATAATATGTATAAAATCCCGATAGGGTCTGGAAGGAATAAGTAAGCTTGATACTTAATTAAGATTGGCAATGTATTGAAAACTTCTTAATTAAAATTGGCAATGTGTTAGTAATGTCACGTTATGTCGGCGCATCCGCACGTACCTCACAATCGAACGTCCGCATTCACCGCATCACGAAAATGCGTGCCAGTGAATTATACTCAACCGATAATATAGGACATCTTTAATAAAATTGACAGTAAGACCAACTGCTAAGTCTTTGCTGCAGCTAATATGTAGTTATGGTATGGTGTGGTCTTAATAGAAAATATGAAATAATTATTATTACTCCATATTTTCTATTAAGTCTTAATAAATCCTACATGTCAAAATAAAGCCGTGTTGAAAAATTAAAAAACAGAAGATCTTTATATTTAGTTAATAATTATTAAAATGTAATGCCGTTAAGAAGATATTAAAAAAATTTACTGTACCTTTTACATTGAACCTTATGAATTAATTTAACGGTTATCAGAAACTTAACTCCTTAAACTTAAAAGATTAAAATGTTGCAAAATGAGATATTTAATATTAAATTTTTGTTCTATCACATTGCATTCTAATTAAAACTTTCACAAAACGTAATGCATATAAAAACATACATAATTTATATTATGTCAAGCATTTCATATTTTGTACAAATTGATTATTCATTGAGAGAGACATTCTCCAATCTCGTAAGCGCGTCCGACCATAAACAAATATTTGTTTGTGCCGTTTATAGCTAAATACGTCTTATTAAAATTGCAGTTAAATGAAGACCGGTTTACCTACTTCGAAATGCATACGTATTTGCGGTTCGTCGAGTATAAATCGCATGTATTGTAAGCGAGTTTTCTCTCTCTCTCTCTCTCTCTCTTCTTCTCGTTCTCTCTTGTAAATTCTTATAATAAATACATACAGAGTAAAATATAGCTATCATATGTATAGAGCTACATGATTATCTATCTATATATGATGCGGCGTATCGTAATTTACCGGTGTTATTATTACATCCGACAAGTACGTGCCGCACGTACACTTATGTTATAACTTGTACCCTATAGATATCCGTGTGTCATCTCGAAAGGATTTTAGGAGATGCAGTTTACAGTTATAACGACTACGAGACCTACTGCAACGCAGAACAATCAAAATGCAGAGATCTATACGTTATCTAAATTACAGCGTTAATATCAGCGCCTAAATTTCACACACATTTTTTTGCGTCCTACATTATAGAATATAATCTGCAAAGCTGAATAAAACTGAAAGTCAGAGAAGATTCAGAAAATAGATAGCTTTCGATTTAACCGACGCTTTCTTTGTAATCGTAGGCGCGAAAAAATACCAACAGACATTTTCTCGAGGCCTGAATACGTGCCAAAGGCGAGGCCATGAATGAAGGCATGAACCCACGGACACGCACGCACGCACTCGTTCATCGGGAGCACGTTCATCGTAGGGCACGAATGACGGAACGTAATGTAATGTGCGTGAGTACGGTGCGTACGTAAAAATGTAGCCGTAGACCCTGATTCCGGGCGACCAAGCCCCGGTCGATATCGGTCCGATTGCGGCAGCCAGATGAGCGCCTTTCACATTAAGTACCAAGTCCTTTAGAAATGCTGCACAATGATGCACTATACTTACGCGTGATTTGCGTGCAGCTCGGTTTGACGAGCGCGCATACTCATTAGGGACCGCGAGTTTCTATTCCGGAACGTATTATTCTATTACGATCGCCTGCGCCACGTAGGAAACGATGAGAAATGCTCGATCTTGATGCGGGTCGATGAAAATGCCCGGAATAAATCGCCACGAATTAACGGCACATGCTCAATGCTCGAGGAAATATTGAGATGTACCTGTTGCACGATGTTCGTTTGACGTCGGATATCGCAGAGTGATCAATAACGCGAATCGAACACGAGAAGGGTAACGATAAGACTTATGTAGCCGAGAACCTCTTGGCTAATCAATAATCAATTTAAAGGTAATGATTTAAAGGTGAATTTGACGGGAGGCCAATTTCTCGTCGCAGTTTTTAACATTTTCGCGATTACCTAGTAATTAAGATCAAAATTAAATATCAGATAAATATATATCTCCATCGAAATTAAACGAGGCTCAAGTTTTATTTGCGTACAAATAAAATTCACTTCCGCAAATATCCTCACTTTCCAACGTTTTTTACTGAAAATGGATCGACTTTGAATTCAGAGTGATTAAAATATGTTTCTGGCAACACACAGGAAATGCCATTATATTAATAATGAAAATAATAACAGAGTAACGTATATATGAATATAAGAACACCTAGAACAATCTCGGTTATCGTTCTCGTGCGGGATCGGCAGGAGTCTAGGATTACGGAGGAACTCGCGAAAAAACGCCACGCATGCCGAAGCGTGATTCCGGCCTCTTCCTTCGCCTTTCTTCGTCCAGACGCACGCACACGCGTTTGCATAGTATTTATACGTAATTAACGGACGGATCGCGCATAAAAGCGTACACGCGAGTGTCAGAAATACCTACAATAATTGTGCACAAGTTAAAATTAGTGTGACTTAAGAAATCATAAAATTTCGGATAATCTTGCGGCGTCAGCGAGCAGAATGTTACAACGATCGCCTTAATGAGCTATGGAATTAACGCAGACTTTATATATGTGGCACGTACAACATATGGAGATAACGGGATAAGGAAAATGGCGCTTTGTTTAAATAATTATATGGATTTTATAATTAAACGTAAACACATGAAGTGAGCACGTAGCAACCTGAACCGTTATGTACCGTATCCAAAATGTTTATTTTATGGCGGTAAATTCTTCCTTCTTCAAAATCACAGGAAAAAAGTATCTTTTCTTAATTTTCACAATTATAAATATAAACATATTTAATCCATAATTATATTCAATTTTTATATATTTTCATATTTAATTTCTTCCATCTTAATACAAATAAGAAAGTAAAACTTCTTCATTTAAGTTGTTTTAAATGTCAAATCATTTTTATATGTCGTTGAGAAGATAATTTCATCTTTCAAGAGAGAGAATGAACTTCTGATCTTGCAACATAACGACGAGTGCGCAAACCAAATTGCGGTGACCGGGTTTGATCTATTGAGAAACCAGAAAACTGCAGCGCGCGGTACATAAAATGAGCGTCAAGCTGTAATGTTATAATACGACGGAGTATATTAAGATCGGCGTGATTTATGCGTCGTAAATAATCGGCAAGCACGTATGTAATTTTCGCGTGTTCCGGAATCGCAAGATTAATGTTACGGCCCACAGCACGGTGCGTCGCCGTGGACATTATTTATGCTATTTGACGAATCATTAGCGTGCAATGGTAATAAATTATTGAATCGCTGCCGCCGCCACTGTCGCAACGGGCGCTCGTATTGCGGATAGTGTGATAGTGCAAGCTCGTTAACACAAAGGAATTTGAAGGAAAATTACAATACGCACAAAAATACGTGCGCGAACAATTCAGCAAATTAGTTTCGTAAAAGATTCAGTTTTTCTCTTATAGAATAAGATTTACAGGCTATCAGTAACCAATATTACTGTCGTAATAACGGCAGTATCAATATAATGGTATCTTATCAATATAATGGTCACTGTAAGATGCTACAGACACTATTTAGATGCACAGTTTAATTGGAGCGGCACACCTAGAAAACTGCTTAGTTCTTGCCGAACCTCGTTTGTTAGCGGGCGCAATTAAAATCACCGTGAATTACATTACAAACGAGCGTTTAGCGGGATCGTTAAGATGAACGCTCCTCCACATCTTGTTGAACAATTAACGGCTAACGGTAACGCGTTAAACACAGTGCGGGCGATATTAGAAATCACGTCAAGCGAGTGAAACCCCAAAGCGGACCGACCAGAACCGGCTTCTTCACGTCCAACGAATATATTTTGATCGACCGTTAAGCTTTAACCGATACGAACGAGCAAACGTGTAATTGTATCGCATTACGATTAAAACGTCTTAAATCGCATTGTCACGCGCTAAAAGTGGTTTGTTGCCTTTCCCTAATTAAATGCGCCGGAGAGAAGCTCTTATCCCAGATAATCAATGGATATTCATAGGCACGTTTAGCGAACAGAACACAATATGTAATAATTATAAAAATAATAAGTGAAACAGGACCGATGTGATATACAATGAATTAAAGAAATTGCCATTTACAGTTTGGGCTGGATCTTAGTAGCTTAATAATATTATTTCTGTAGGAATTTTGTATGCCGGACCGTAAATGGCAATTTCTCTAATTAATTGAATAATAAAAATAATCATTTTCTCCAAAATGTAATTAACCATCATATTAACCGAACACCTTGTGCTGCCAGAAAAAAAGGAAACAGAAAGAACAGCACGTTTGACACTGCAGTAAGAGAAACTACTCCACGTTATTCGCAAGTACCGCATTTAGGAGCAATCAAGTTGCATGTCTCTACCGTGATCGCGTGAGCATTTTCGCCGGAATGTTTCCCCGCCGATGTCCTCGTCTTTCCACGAGAAAGATAAACCGCCATGACCGGTCGCTTCCTCGAGGAGAATTAAATCGACGCGTCAATTGTTTAATATCGACTAATCAACTCGGTGAGAAAGAAACGACGATCGAGAGAACAGAGAAAAGCAAACGCGAACAAATCTTTAATATTGATCTTCTTTTAAACATGTATTAATCCTAATTTTATCACGAAAGAATCTACTTATCGCGAGAGATAACCATATTATGCTAATATAGATTACTTGTTGCATTGTCAAATTTAATTACTTTATCTCATGTTTGCTTTACGTGCTGTAATACTTCTGTGTTCTAAGCAATAGACTTTAATTTGGGGCAACAAAGTTTCATCGCGTGTACTCACAGAATAAAAATACGTAAATTTATCTTTCATTACCGAGAGAACATATAATTTACCGTTCTCATTCCAGCAACATTCTGGCAACATGGGCAGAACGTGATACACATAAAGAAAATAATGATAATGATCAAAACTCATTTTCAACTCGAGAAAGACACGGATTCCCTGCGGCAAGTCTGCTAGCAAACGGAGGACGATGGGACAAGAAACATGCGTTTCTCGAATTCCGCGGGAAAGTGTAGTAGGGGCGTGCGTGCAAGTTCCGCTCGCGGGATGTGCAATAATATCCCGCTCGCGGGGTTCCGCCGGAACGCGCACGTTAGCACGTAATCGCACGATCAACCGTAAATTTCCCCGGGCAAATGATTTCCTTCGCGTGTGCACACCACGATGCGCTTTCGCGAACGGCCCCACGCGCGCGCGCGCACACACATGTTGCACATGCACGACTATCAACAATGAGCCGAGATAAACATCCCTTCTGCCTGCTCAAGATTAATGGACTCGCTGCGAGCAATGCGTTCTATAAAACGCGCCTTAAGCGCGCGAGGCGTTAACTAGCCCGATCAACAGGATGAAGGAGCTTGTAGGTCGATCACGGATACAGCTTCGACACACATGTCTAAGAAAACGGAGTTTTTTTGTCAATTTTGTTGGTTATATATAATGCAAAACATTCGTAATGTGTTTTTCAGAGCAAAATTTTTTTATTTCGTATGTGTTAATAAGCACTTTCTGTATAAATATTTTATGCAGTCCTAGGAAGTCACTCATTTATCGTAGCTTTCGAATCTTTAGATTAATCCTATATTTCTGTAATTAAATTTCAAGCGAGATTTCTATTAAAGGCTTTACCTAATTCAATAATATAATCTTTGAAGTGTAATTCGCAAAAACACATTATTTTTTCAATAATCGTTCATAATTTATAAAAGGATTATCGGTGCTTCAACTTTTGCTGAGAAAAAATTGATTCCAAGTTAAAGAATATGTTAAAAAATAATGCGCAAGAAGAAGGATACTCTAGCTGTGTGTAGTTATATTTAGAATAACGTCAATTTATGAAATCTTAACGTTGAAGGATTAAGCAGTAGAGTCCCTATAATTGCGCTTCGTAGATAGAAAGGAGAGTCCCGCGCGACTTTAATTCTACAGCCGAATGCACTCTCCGCAACTTCCGCCTCTCTTAATGACTAACAGCAAAATGTCATCCTTCATTTCGCCTTTCCCTTTTTCCCACGACTTCTATCTTATTTTTCTAACCTTGCAGAGTCATCGGCTATCCTTTTAACGCTCTCGACGCTAAACCCTGCTTATGCAGCACGGATACAAAATATCGCAAACGCAGCTTAATTAAAACGTAAACATCATGCGTGCGTTAAACAACATTATTATAAGATGGAAAACGTTTGAATAAGGATACGTTATACTTATAAATATGCACGCTCGTTGCCGGACATTCTCTAAATAATTTGACGGCCTCATTAGACGCACATATGGCATGCAATGCTGCCGGACTCATTTATGTAATGACTATGAAAAGTTTTAATAAGCCATTTTTCTCTCTCCTTCTTTCTCTTCCTCTCCCTCTCTCTCATCGAAAGCGGCGGGATACTATTAAGCTGTCAGCGGCGTGTACTCGTTTCTTGCGCGTATTACTAACGCATTTCGCGTTTCTTACGTGTATTACGGGACGTATGTCAGTGCACGCGGCCGACGCATAAAAATTTAATAAATGCGTATGCTGCTAACAGGAAATTATCAAGACGTACACATTAAATGTTACCACGCCGAATGATAAACGTCTCATTTCATTAGAACGCAATTTTAAGTTTGTAACGAGGAGAAATAGAAAATTCAAAGTATTTACAAAGCAATTTTGCCGATAAATATATTTCTCAAATTTGTTTTAGCGGATTTTAGCCTATTGCGAATTGTGAACAAAACAGAACTTTTTAAATGTACAACGAATTGTCTTCTGTTCGTGAGCGAGGATATCGCGTATATAGGAAAAAAAATGACGGAGCGGTTCGCGCCGCTCGCGCTCCAACGAAGAGCTTTTAAAACCGGTCGAATGAGAGTACCGGAACGTATACGAGAGGATCGGCCAAACGAGTTGTACAAGCAAAAGCGACGTTCCCACTGCAACAGGATACCGATGACGGTGCGCTGCGCCCGCGTTTGTACTGCACTTCGCGCGAGCGAGCGAGCGAACAAGCGAGCGAGGATATTCATACGACATGCATCTACGCATCGTCTCGCGTCAGGCTGGATGAAAGTATCAAGAGACACGATCGTATTTCGCGCTAATTGCATGCACAACCAAGAGGCGGATACCGTGTATCTGTGTACGCGGCCCGACTAATCTAAAGATTCTAGAGTACCTTCAATTATCATATATATATATGTATATCTCATTGTAACTCTAATCGAATTCGTAATAAACTTAATCGATGGTGTTTCTACCATAAAACAAAAATGTCTCGTCTGCCTTTATGTAGATCCCGCAATACATAATACATAGTTAATCCTATCGCGTTTGTTATTGTGCAACAGAAAACGAACAGCTTGCTATTTTCAATTAAAAACTAATAATTGGATACTTGAGAAGTATTACAAACGTACGTCTTAAATAAAGTCTTGGCTCGAATCATCTCGAATATTCGACGAGGATCTTTCGTATCGCTCGACATTTCCGGCAGGTTTGATAAGACAGTCGAATGCATGTCTATACCCTATGGAAAAAGATTCACGCGGAGCGCCCACGCGGCTCATTGTCCGCGATAGTGCTTTCGAGGCGATGCAAGCGATCCTCATCTCGAAATTGTCAGCAATTAGATGTTGTGCTTAAGGCGTGGAGGGAACAACGAGTGAGTCAATGAAACATGAAACGTGCAAGTCGGAGTCGTTGGCCGCGTGGACTTTAACCAGTAGCGTTTCCTTTTTTTTCCCCCTACGAAAGTGGCCCACGAGTATTCCCAGCGTCAAAATGCAATAATCCGTAAGCTCTCGGTGTGCCTCACTTAGCACTTGTTTGTTTAGCAACTCGCGTGACACCACTCGACAATGTAAATGTACAAGTAAAGTATAATAGATATGATTTACTATCTTAGATTTGTTATGCGACGTAAGACTCGCATTCGAGAATATGAATAAACAGGACAATCAGAACAGTTGATAGGATCGTGATAATCTCTATCGTTTCCGCCTTCATGTAATACTTCTCTCTCGAAATCATATCGTTATCTCCTGATACATTATCACTGCCTTATCAGGAAAATAATCCAAATATCATGTACCTGGTGCGTTTACGCATTACTTGTTTCCACCGGAGAAATAAAATAATGTACAATAACATTTTCTATCTTCTTTTGAATTATTAAAAGAACTTGTCATATATATGTATGTATATATATATATAAAGTTTTATAATCATTAATTTCTACGTTTAATTTGTGTTTTGACCATTATTAGATATATAAGTATTATAAACATTTTATAAAAAAGGTGCAGCTATGCTTTTCATAATCAGTTATTTCAATTGACTCGTTCGTACTTAATAAATCATGACTCGCAGTTCGCGAAATTGATACAGAGACATTGATACGTCTCTCGCATCTGGTCTGGTTAATCTCGACTTTCGGATTAGTCGCATGCTTCGTCGGGCAAACAGGTGCGGGAGACGCCGTAATTTCTACAACCGAGATTCGCGGTACTCGCGGTCGCGGCGAATCCTTTTACGCGTGGCGTGACTCGTACGAGATGGTGGAAACACGTCTGGCGAATGTCTCATGTTGCTCTCGTTGCGCCGCACCGGCATTAACCTTTGTACGACTACATACCTTCGCGCAACGGCACGACCGACTGCCTTTCTCGTTCTCGGCCGTCTCGCAGAAATAGAAACTGGATTGGTACTCGATTCCCGTTCGCCTTGACGCCCTTAATCGGTCAGGAGATTTGTCTCGCGAGAGAGAATCTCTCTCGAGTGTCCCCTCCGCTTCCGCTATTAAGTGCGACAATTGCCGAGCCTTACACAAGCCTCTCTTTATCAAGCACTTCATTAGCCAGCTTTGATTTACGAAATATTTAATTAATGGTCTTGCAATTAAGGCGTGGCCTCCGAGATTAAAGAATACTTAATTAACGCGATCCTTGGGTCAAGAGATATTTCACCAAAAATATCCAATTACGGATTTTTCGATAAACCTTTAAACGTTAATTACAATTTCGATTAAATATTGCCACGAAAGATTCGCAAAATAGCAATAATATACATATATAATGACTTGCATTGACAAATATCGAATTAATGAGGCTTATAATGGCGTTGCAATATATAAATTCGCGTTTAATAACGGTATAAATTTTATATATCTCTCCCATGCGTAATTTCTTTGAGATATATTAAATATTTAATTATTTAACATGCATTTATATATCGAAAACGAAAAGGCCGCATATCTTTGATACGTATCACACACTTGACCTTGCCAAGAATTCTCTATAGATGATGCACTTAAACTTTGATGCATGATTCATATGAGATATGAGAAATCGTGACAATTATAAAAATTAAGTAATTTCTTTTCCACGAAAGATATATTATACTCTGTGTTATTAAAATTGCGATCCCGGATCCGATCGCCGCGCACCGGGACAGCAATGCACTATTACACTCGGTGTAAGACGGAGAAAGGCAGAGAGAAAGAGAGGAGGAAGCACGATCGAAACGGAACCTGCACGCGCATGTTTCACACACCCTTTGTCAAACGCAAACGAGTCGCTCGGTGTTAAAAAATGATGCCAACGAAACCAAAATTTTGCTAAACGTTGATAAAAGATTACTTTATTCACTCCAAATGTTTCATGACATACGAAAACGCTTTCATTTATGGAAATTCCTGCTCAACGTTTCTTTAAAATGTTAATTATTCAGAGATTTGTTGAGACGCGGATTTTTTAAGACGCATTTTAAAAATAATGTTTTTTCAACAGCGAACGATAGAAACGGACACGAGTAGCGCGCTCGGCAACCTCGATGTCGCACCAGGTCGCCCGACCGGTCGCGCGCACGGGGAAAGACACCACAACCGCTGGATTATGTCGGGCAACAGTTGTCAAAAGGGAAAAAATCGCGTTGAAAAGCGAGCGCTAGCACTGGCTAGCAGCGCGTGAATTGGAGTAAGAGGAACGCACCTGGTCTTGAATCTCTGCGTGTCGTCCTGACCGGCCCACATCTTCCTTCTCCCGGAGTGACCGACTGATGTCCACGCGAATTAACCTCGAAACACACCTCGGAACGGAGAACTGTCGCACGAGAAAAGCGTCCTCGCGAGGAAAGCGCGCCGACGCAAACGAAATTCGTATACCGGCACAAGCGCGAGCGCGAATGACGCGGGTCAAGCTGGGTCACGTACGACGCACTCTCGCGCTTCGCGCTTCCTCCGTTCGTGCGTGCGGGACGGCTCGGCGCGGCGCGGCGTGTCGCGCAGCGCGGAGCAGAGCGGACCGGAGAGGGAACTAACCGAGGGAGAGGAGGACGGAGCGAGCGCGAGCGCCCGGAGCGCGAGAGAGAGCGAGGAGTTGAGGCCCCGCGGGAAGAAAGACGCTAGACAGACGTTGCGCCGGTTGCGCGCCGCGAGCGCAAAGTGGAGGCGCCACCTCCGAAAAGCCGAGAAACTCGCGCACGCGAGGACACGAGGAGAATCGGGGCGAAGAGAGATGAAGAGAGACAGCGCGTACGACGTGCGCGTTACGCTCGCCCGGTCGATCGGCCCGGCCGCTGCTGGTTGCGCACGATCGTGAAATACTGATGGTGGATGAGGTGGATCGGCGGCGAGGTGTGGCGCGAAGTTGCGCGCGAACGGCCGACGACTTCCAAGTACGCGCGAGAGAGAGAGAGAGAGAGAGAGAGAAAAGAACGAAAAAGAAAGGGATGGGGAGGGGAGGGGAGAGGCGGCGCGGCGCCCCAAGCGCAACTGCGTACTGGGCCTCAACTGCCTCAAGCCCTGTGGTTACGGCACGAAATTCGGGGTGAGATTCAAAGGGATCCCCTCATTCCCCTCGGCACACTCACGCGATGGCTGTTTTTTCACTCGCATGGATCGCAGCGACACTTGCGTCGACTTGAGTTAATAACTCAAATACGGCAAATAGAAGGATCTATCGCGCTTGAAACTTGACGCGCGCGATATAACGATCCTAAGTAGTTTAAAAACTTCTATAGAATTACTTTTCGCAATGATAATACAATTTATTAGTGTAGATTATAAAATAAATTGGTTTACGAGTCCGTTCCCCTCGCCCTCGTACAAAAGTATGTAGCTAGAAACGAAAGGGAATTTTCCGTAGAAAAAATTATTGACGCGAAGAGTGAAGTTGCGTGCGAATAAACCGAGGCAGGTGCGTCGCAACGGATGCGACTTCGCGGGAGCCGCGCGGAGCGCATCCGCGCGGTGGGCCTTAAGCCCTTACGGGTCAGCCAGCAAATAGCTACGAGGCTTTGCCCTTAGACTCATCGTCAGTCACGGAGACACCGGGTGATTTTCTCCTGAGAATACACGCTAAAACCGGGCCAGCGACAGCAGTTATATTTATCTTACCGACCGTATCGTCGTGTTCTCGTTCTTCCTTTTCTGTGCAAAATCTCGCGGTTACTTAAAAATACGTCACAACCTACTTTCGGAGCGGTCAGCCTACTTCCTTAACGTTCGGTCGATTTGTGACCACAAAATCCTTCTTCCGCCATTTTGCCCGATTAAGTTTAGATCAGGTGATAACGAATTAATGTTCCCCTTATTACGATAGACCCGCGACGCATTTTTTTTCTTTTCCATGGCAAAAAAAAAGTAATGTGGTAACTGAAGACGTATCTCCACGTTTAGTTAACTTCCGAATCACATTCGTAATGAAGCAATATGTCACGGGCATCATGAGATTATTTAGTAAAGTTTAATTTGACTATTAATTATATCGCGGTAAACTCAACCATGGATCAATGCGTCGCGGCGTCGATGTCAATCAGAATAGTAAAGTCGACACTATTATCGCTGAAAGTACCACAATCGCTAAAACATACTATTTTTAACATTGCTTTACTGGACAATTTTGATAGACGATCGAAATACAATTGAATTAAAAACAATTTAACGGCAATTAAATATTTCTTATGTGGGAGAAAAATACACGAGAAGAATTTATGCCAATATTTGCAATTTATAAATATCTCTCGCAGATTGTATATAAAATGTACAAACGCTTCTCTTTTTATAACCCGGCCGCTTACCGCGAGATCGCGGAATTCCACGAATTTGCGGACGTCGCGCCGCAAATTGCCGGCATCATTTCCTCATCCCCACGTGTACGTACGTAACGCGTGTACGTGGAAGCCTTTCCTGCACGCCGCGTGCAGCGGCGAGTTCGTCGGAAAATAAAGAGAAAGAGAGGGGAAGAGAGAGAGAGAGAGAGAGAGAGAGAGAGAGAGAGAGAGAGAGAGAGAGAGAGAGAGAGAAAAAGAGATACAACGGGGAGAGAAAGAAAGATAACGAAGATGACCGGCTGAACGAAGGACACCGAACAAAGGGTAGGCAGAAACGTCGTGTACCTATGCAATTACGAGGCTTCGGGGCCCTAAATGTATACGCCTCTATGTGGCACGCTAGCAGCCGCGATGAGTCACAAGCTTGGAGCTTGTATTACTCGCACGCGGCGGCGTTCCGCGGATGCGTTCGATGCATTCGAACAAGTCGCTTCAGAAAAAAAACGCGTTGTTGAGTTCTAGAAACGCATCACTCAGCTGATTATCGCAGATTACGATTAGTTGATTACCATGTCTATAAATGAAGATTAAATCGATTAATTCGATTTGTTCCATCAGGAAATCTCTCTCTCTCTCTCTCTCTCTCTCTCTTTCGCAGGTCTGAATTTTCAGGCATTCGCGTCATCGTTTTCGCCCTACGAACATTTAAAAATTGAATTAAAATAACCATTAAACAATTTAATCTTTTATCGATTATTTATTCCATGATATTTCAGGTGAAGGCTGCATTTACGGTGAATATTGAAAAGTGACGAGATTAACAGAAATTGCTAAGAATTAAAATTGTCCCCCAGAGACTCTCGAGCCCTCCAAGCACATTGTTAATTTAATATCACGTTATTCGTTCAGTCATGTGTGACAGCAGGACTAGCCCTCGATATTGTGGGCGTCGTTCGCATTGGGCGTGTACCCATGGCGCCCATGGTCTTTGCGAGCAACAACAACACGCTATTACGTTTCCCCTTTCACGTATCCGATACAAAATAATAAGCCATATGTTATCGCCCTGAAAAAAAAAAAGACCCGCGACACGTCGCGTCGGGACACGAGGTTCGTGTCTTGTCCAATCAACGCAGCTCGAGTACCGCGTAATTACGCAAACCAGGACGCGATAGTATTGCGAGGGAAACCTTCGCGGGATGTAACGTATGCGTGCGCGTAACGGAAATCTAAATAAAACCAAACGAAGGGATGAAGAAATCTACATGGAGGATAAAGAGCAGAGTGTCGGACGCTGCTCGTTCGCGATACTTTTAATTACGCCATTACGGCATTACTTGGGTTTAAACGTAATGATAAAGCTCCTTTCCATACTTTCTATCGACCGAGCGCTTTTTCTAACGCACGCCGACATCGCGACACGGCGACACGCAAATGTTAAACGGACGGACGTTAAACGTTACACTGGACTCTTGACATAACGTCCGTTCTAGCATACTACTGAAAGAAATACAAACGTTCACGCGTTGGACGTCCGTCAAATTTAACACGCGCTCTATCGCCAAATAAATATAATGACCCTCTGGGCCTTCCCATCCAGAAGAGCCAGAGAAGGCTTTTTACAGATGTGCAAAGCCGCGTGTTTTCAGTTCGAACATATGGGAGAGTACACGGAGCATCGAAAAGTCGTTTTGCACATATACGAAGCTGCGCATTTAAGAGTGAAATAATCGGATTTCCGCATTTTATATTATCGGGTGGGATATCCCGTACGATATGCACGGCAATTCAACGTGGCATCAACTATGCCATATCGTATTTGATGGAATGTTCGTTCAAGAGATATCGCGGCGTCGAGACCCAGCGTGTGCATACGTGTGCACACGTGTGCGTTCTGTACACGCGAGAACGAGCGTACAGAGTGCCTCGTTGATTGCGAGCGTGCATCGGCAACGATTAGACGATACGCGATAAACCGCGAGTATTTTCTAGCGCAGCTCGCTTCTTTGCAAAATAATGCCGGCGAGATGTACGACTTTACGAAGTAAAGTTCCCCTAGGGTGTCTATCTCTCTTTGCCCCTTCGTTCTCTCTCTCTCTTTCTCTCTCTCGTGCGAAACCGCAGGACTTCCTTAATACTCGCGTTAAACGCGCTTAAATATACGATACTTATCTTGTATGAAGGCATAGAACTACGCTCGCGCGAACCCGAGAAAAAATTTTTATGGCTAATATATCTTCGGCGCGCGTTCCGCTTCTACAAACAACAAGACAGTCGGTTCCGGAATGAGCGACCCTGATGTCGACAGGTCCTCATTTTGAACGACGATCGCGATCTTTCCTCGACAGAAATAACGGAACGCTCGCAATTAATAAAGATTAAAAAATGCTTTTTGGACACGATTAACGAGCGGCTATTTTTTTTCGCATAAATAGTTATCTGGGGTGATTTTTACATCCCAATTAATAAAAGTCATTGTTATTACATACATATTGCATATTTTTGATTATTCTATAATTTATTAATATTTAAGGATAATGTATATATATTTACTCAACATTTTCTTAAAAAAATATAATAAAGAAACCAAATAAATATTAAAAAACGAAGGAAGCACATTAAAATTGCTGTGACTTAATTTTTTTAATACGGAGAGGTAAGGTTCACCCTAAGAACCCGTTTCCAGATTAAATAAATTGAATATGATTAAGTTAGATGTTAAAAATTTAATGTTGAGTTAAATGATTTATAAGATAGATTAATAATTAAACAATAAATAAATTTAATTTAGTGTTTTAAACAACAAACGATGGCGTTTATAGAAATTTGTCTTGGCATCAATTAATATCCATGGGCATATAAAATCAACGTTGACATTTATTTTATTGTATTAACAAAATTTATTCATTAACTTATCTTTGGCATTCAAAAATCATCTCATTTATTAAAGTTTTTTAAAATAATTTTTTACAAAAGTCTAATTACTGCACCAATACAATCCCACTTTTCAATACACCGCACGCAATCTATCGTTGACTTCGCCAAGTTCTTCATGAGTTTATCGACAGTACACGAATAATCGTGTAAAATTAAAATAAAAAGCATTTATTTATGAAAAATCGATATTTCAACGTTCTAAAGTTCAACACAAAGACCGTAAAAAATTGTACTTGCAGCGCAAATAAATATTAAAGATCCATGTAAAAATATCTTCGCGATGTGAATAAACAATAAGGAAAAAGATCCAAGAAAATTTACGAAACGTAAGATTGATTTTCGCATTAAATAAATTACGTTAAAAGATTATTATTTATACATCGTGCATGATATTTAATATTTGTTTACTGACGAACAAAGATGTACAGTGCATAAAAAATCGTTACCAACGAACGAGCGTATTTCGAACTCAAGCACATCTATACGAAAATATTATGCCGATATACTATGACGGTATACGATAAAAAAAGGTCAAGTATTATCTAAATGCGTATCCCAAGATTTAGGTTTATCAACAGGTAACACAAAGATATTCCAAATTCCATCGAAAAACTCGACCAGAAAAAGAACTCGTATTACAAAATTACAAAAACTCCAAATTAAATCGATAATGCAGAATATTTTACGTGCACATCTGCGCGATTCAGGCGCCAAGTGGCGCTGGGATTTTATTAAAACGAAGGGGAAAAAAAGAACAAAGAAAGACAAACACAAATGGTCGCAGGACTCGCAGGGAAAACTTGTTGATGCCAACTCTCGTGTCATTTAAATAAACCGATTGACGGACACGCGGCGGCTAATAAAAACCCATCACACGTACGTTGGACGTCGGCTCGTCCCGTGGGGGACGAGCGCATTTTCGTCGTCTCGCGAACGTCTACCCGGGTTCCGGGACGGGTGGTGTAGGAAGGGTGATCCTGGGGGATTCGCCGGTACGGCCGCGGCATCGAGAAATCCGGCGCAGGTAAAACACGGAGTAATGGCGGGTACTCACTTGCTGGATTTGCGGCAGCTTTCGGCGAGGCCCTGGTACGTGTTGGTCGACGTCATCCTCGGCGGCGAAGATCGGGCTGCTGTGCACGGGGAGTACGGGGACAGACAACGAAGATTCGCGGAGATTTCGTCGCACCGCCGGACTGTCGGATGATGAGCAGATGAGCCAGTCAGAACTCTCCCCCCTGCCGTTCGGAAATCAAATGCTGTCGCGACGCGCGATTGGCCAGTGGCCGCCCGCCGCGCCGCCGCCGCCGCCCGGCGTCGCGATCGCTAGTGACGTCAGACCGCTAGTCAGTGCAGCGTCCGAACGTACGAAAATAACGCTCGAATTGACGAGAAAATGCGCTCTGTTATTTATACTTAGGCAAAACGATAATATTTTTAATATACCTCCCCTATACCTATAAAATACCAACAGGTGTTCAATATTGTACAACACTTGCTATCTATATCACGTATTTTGAATTAAACGTAATTTCCGAATTGGGGATGATTTAAAAATCAATTCTTATATTCGCAAAACGTCTCTCACTTTATCTCGTATTTCGTTAATTTTTTGTACAATTTCGATCGCTTTTCTGTTCGATAAATATATAAAAAGATGACGTACACAACCCAAAGATAGTTTGTTAAAATGTTTTTCATTAATAAAGATTAATCTACTTATCTTTAAATATTGTCATTTTTATTTTTAAAATTAACGCTTTATAATCATGTGTTTTGTCTTAAAATGGCGATTGCCGCATAACTGGCGACATCTTTCTATCCATTTTCTCAGTCTACCGTCCGTCTATCTCGCGCGGGTATTCAATGACCAATTAATTACGCACGCTCCCGCATACCGCGTAGATGGTGCGAGCGTGCAAAGTGCCAAGTACGAGGAGTACGAGGACCGCTACGCGGGCGCGAGGGCCGCGAGGGATCTCAATTCTCAACCAGGTGAACCCGTGAACCAGGTCTTGCTAGAAGTCAGAACTTTCAGTACGTTACCGTTGCGTCGCGAACGTACGACGTACGAGAGGGAAAAAAAGGGAAAACCGGCGTAGCGATGCTGAATCAGGCGGTGGTAGAGGCGCTTTATTCTGCGACGTACATCGAAAACTACTTGGACTGCGTGGAAAATCTGCCCAACGACTTGCAGAGATACGTCTCCCGCCTCCGCGAGCTGGATGCCACTTGTCAAAGTGAGTACGATCGAATTCTCGGAGCTCCTTCGATCGCTGACAGCTCGATCGTGTTCCCAGCTGTTCCCCGAATCCGCGATTCGATAGCACTTGTTTATCCTCTTGCGATTCTCTCTGATAGATATCTCTCGCATAACTTCCCGATCTACGTATTTCGTGTACTAGATTATTTACAGGTAATTTAGCAGCGATCTCTGATAGTTACGCACAAAATTAGTACAGTGAATGTGATGATGCTTCTCAGACAACATAAAAGAAATGATCTTATTCCAATTTCCTGGACGTTTCTTTGGACCGTCTGTTAAACTTTTGTGTTGTTAAAATTTAAGAAAGTAATATTAGCGACAGTATTGAAATTTGTGAATCGAACTTGTGGTTGTGAAAAATAAAAAAGCCGTATTGCGTTTTACTTGTGAATTTTTAAAGATGCTTTTTGAGATAATATTATTGTAAATCTTATCTTGGCTGATGCAGCTGTTTACCGTGTTTCTATTGTTTTACTCATAGCATATCTACACGAAGTGGATCAGCAACAGGAGGTACTGCGGAACGACGCGGATCCTGTTATTAAAAGAAGAGCATTGATGAGAATACAGCAAGCTCTGATCGCAGCACAGGAAATAGGAGACGAGAAATTACAGATCGTTCAGCAAGTGCAAGATCTTATAGAGAACAAATCCAGGCAGTTGGACGTAGATTATCGAAACTTAGGTATAATATTTCGCGTATTTCTCAAGTTGATAAAATAAATGTAAACACACGTGTAATTCTACCACGTTATTGTCTAACTTTTCATCATCTTATAGATTTTGGAAAGGAGCAAGAAAGCTCGGAATCGGTCCGTGAATCAAATATGAACAGTAATTCGAATAACGCGAGCCACGCAAACAACGCGGAACGTCAGCCAAAACGTGCTAGAAGAACAAGGACTGAAACTTTGATAGAATCAACTCATTCCATGGACATGATGGTTGGGATGACGGAAACAAGGTCTTCGGCATTATCCAATGCGAGCAATGGAAATCAGAAAAAGACGGCGGCGGCAGCTACTGGTAAAAAGAAGAAGCGGAAATCTCGGCAAGGCAATCAACAAAACCAGCATCGTGAGGATACTCCGCCGCCACCGGAAGACGATCTCGCTATAGATCCCGACGAGCCGACTTACTGTCTGTGCGATCAGATATCGTACGGCGAGATGATCCTTTGTGACAACGATTTATGTCCCATAGAATGGTTCCATTTCTCTTGCGTATCTTTGACTACAAAACCTAAGGGTAAATGGTTCTGTCCAAAGTGTCGCGGTGATCGACCTAACGTCATGAAACCCAAGGCGCAATTCCTCAAAGAACTGGAAAGATACAATAAAGAAAAGGAGGAAAAATCATAGCAACAGCACGGTGGTGAAAGACTGAAAAATTTCCCTAAACTTAATTGGACTTAATCGAGATTTTTGTAGGATAGTTTTCAATTTCGAGCTGTGAATTAAAATCGTATTCTATCGAAATCTATCAAAATCTCGAGTTACATTTTTCGTCTTTCTTTTTCATTATAATTCTACAATTAAAAAAGAGATATAATTATAATTAGAGAATGATATATATTTCTTTGCGTTTATATTGTAAAAATGGACAATGTATATGTGATATTGACGAATGTTCGTACATAACGTAATACTATTAATATTAAATGAGTCAGATTTATGTTCAAACGGATTTTCTTCGTTGATATCAATTATTGACGATATTCACTTAATATACTCATTTATTAGATTAGAATGCGCAAGATACTAAGCAAAGTATCTTCGCAAAAGCAATAGTGCAAAAAAATACAATGATATAGGTACACTAATGCATACAACATATGGACATGATATACACTATATACGTATATATAAACTATGAACTAATGTAAATGTAAATGAAAAGTAAAAATAACAATATATAAATAACTACAAAATAATTGGACGATTGAAATAAACATTTCACATCTCATGAAAATGTAATATTGAAACATCAAAATATATATAATGCACTTTAATGGTCACATAATAATTTTGCCTCAAGTTTTTTGTTGAAAAATCTCGTTATTTCTATAAAAATTATATCGAATATACAGCATTTCTTGTGTTAAATATAAGCATTTATATTAGCTCATATCGGAAAAACAGTAAAGAATTTATAAACACGTTGTGATTTCTTGAAAAATTTATTAATTCGATATTATTCAGTACGACATTCATTTACAGTCTAATACAAGCGTGACTTTCTAATGGTAAATACCAAGTCGAAAACGAGAAATAATCACACTATTTTCTTATATTTTGCGCCATTACATGGTGAAAGTAGACTTTCCAGAAGCGACTTACACACTTTCATATCTTCTACCACAACTGTTAGTTTCTTCAAGCTCGTTTATACTCGTAAAATAGTAAGTCGATTTGCCTGCGTTGATTAATGTATTTGCGTATGGCGAAACATTATATGGGCATTATTTTTATCTTTTGCGCGAGGGGTACCTAACAGCTAGTTTTATAAGAGCAAGATATAATATATATTGTACTTATAAGTAAAAGATCACATAAGTTTATAGTGCAATTTCACATCATTCCGCAGTTTTCTACTTTTTTCTTTTTATTTTTTTCTTTTATTTTTTTTTCAACAGAGTGAGAACCGTGCGAATTTCTCTCGTCGGTGTTCTACAGACTGAATCAACACACGCGGAATGTTCGCCACGAGATATCGAAGGACATTACATATACAACTCCAATGGAACGTGTCGACCGAATTACCATTACGTATATAATACGGGGACAACTTTTATATTAGACACAGAAGCTGCGACGGAGATCTCTTACGCGTCGTTTAAAGCGGCGTACTTAATGTCAGCGGGGATCCTCCGTGTGACTCTCTTGGAAATTCAGCCAAGACTGTTCAACTACAGTGGCCACACGCTTCTCGTACTCCCGTTTGTTTTCTTGATACAATTGCGCCGCTAAAGAGTTGGCTGGTGAATTAGGATTCGGTTCGTCCAAAAGCGACTGTAACACAAATAGTTGACAAATTCCCTCAGCATGTTACTTCAGATACTCTTAAATTTTCGACAGAAAAATCGAATGTTTACATAAACACAAACGAAACTGAAAGGTCTCCAGGTTGTGGAAAGCGAATATCAGGTTACAATTATTAGACAATAAAGTGAAATTATGTATTTATTATTATTATCTATCATTATTATGTATATATATATATTTATATTGTTGCGCCCGTGCGCGCGTAACAATATATATATATATATATATATACATATAATATATAAGTGAATTTTTGTGTGTATGGTACTGAAGTACTAGAATTCAATCCAAGTACAATTCTGCGCCGCCGAAAAGACAGGACACACTCCTTTCGTAGAGAAAAGAAAAAAGGAAATGAAGAAAACAAAAAAAGCCCAGTATTTTTTTATACTCTAACATTTAATATAGTAACTAATTTCGTGTATCATTAGATATTCGAAATAAATAAATACGCAATTTTATAATAATTTATTATTCAACATCGTAAAAATTCGGTCTAACGTTGCACATTGTCGTGGTAGTTCGATAGAGCTTTCAGGAAGAAACATGCTAGGTTTGTTTTCCTTCTTATTTCGTTTTTCTCTTTAACGTTAGCTCCTTGGTAAGGCTGCACGTTCTTCTCCCTTGTATCTGATGGCTGTTGGTGGCTGACTGATGCCGCGACAGCAGTATCGCGTTAACGCCCGCGACTAATCCACAAAACTCTGCTCCACGCAAGCCTTCACTCGTTTCTCGTACTCGCGTCGATTCTCTTTGTACAGTTGCGCTGCCATTGAGTTGGCAGGTGAATTCGGGTTCGGGTCACTTAACAGCGACTGCAATCACATAAGTCGTACTTCATTATACTTCGGAAAATGGATTTTTCCCCGTTATTTTCGTTACTTTTTGACAAAGTGCATGGCCGCAATCGTAAATGAACGTGAGGGAAAGGACAATCTGCTTTTCCTTTCTTTTCCTCCTCTTTCTTTCGTCCTCTAATCGATGGAAAAAAATCAAAAATGCGTATTGATGGGAATCAAAAGTAGTTATGTATAGACGCAGATGTATGCAAGTGTTACGCACAAATAATTGAATTAATTTCGAATCAGAATCATGTGATTAGACTTCGCTGAATTGCAACCGCTGTTAAGACAAAACGAACGATCCTTTCAGACATTTTTATCGCAACAGAGATCTTTTGGAAGCGATGTTTCAATGAGGAACATATACAAATGATATTTTTAGAGAAAATAAGACAACACAATGAACGACACAGATCTTAAAAACAAAAAAAAGAAGAAAAACGACGTGAGATCCAAAAGGATCTTCGTGATCTTTAAAATACTTATATTTTACTTTATTATATCAAACATTTATTAATTGCCATGCAAAGTTTTAGCTTCCGCAAGAGACTTCCACTTGCGAATAAAATCATATATATATTAGAATGTAACATTTACTAGTTGTAAATATTATACATATATATAAAACTATATTATACCATGATTCTAAGCTGTAACTTTGTGTCTCATAGCACATGGTACTGAAATAGCATATTCTTTTTTATAATTAATATGTAATATATTTTTTAATAATGATATGATAAGAGACATGTATCAACCTATAAAGAGAGAAAAAAAATCTCCACATAATAGAAAGACATCAAAAGCATTCTTGTTCGTCGTGCATATTACGTAGTCTTATAAAATACTAACTCATTAAATTCCACGATTTGTAATATTCAGTTCCCAGTTGTTTGAAATATCAGAAGGAAAATTAAGAAACGTCAAAACACATTTTGCGATCAAAAACAAAGAAAAGATAGTACCTGTATAGATGTTAAGATGGCCGAGACGTCATAAGTAGGGCTCCAACGATTTTGAAGTATGTCCAGACATATTCCACCATCCGCGTACACGTTAGGATGGAACATTTTACTAACAAATCTCACTGTAGGTGGTTTGTTTGGGTATTCTTCTGTAAATTCTATTGTAAGTTTAAATGTGCCGTCCTCGAATGGAGTATCGTGTGGTCTGAAACATACACAAATGTCCTACCATAAGGAACTTTTGTACACTCAATATTTAAGTACTTGATCTTATCTTATCTCTTGGAAACTTAAATAGAAATTTTATCTCTGGTCACTTTATAGGCTAAATTTTATAGAAGGTATCCTAAGGTCTTCTAATACATATTACGCAGACATATATTTCTGACCAAAGATAGCGTTTCCTTGAGATACAAGTGTTATCAAAGAACAAATGTAAAATAAAAAAATCACGCTGTCTTACCCAAATATAACTGCATTCCATATCATAATATTATTGTCTGTCGGAGCACCTGACACTCCAGTTGGGGGATCCTCCTGTAATCTTTGGAAAAACAACAATTTTTAGAGCCTTATCTTGCATGTAAAACGGCATATAAAACTTTGTTTCTTGCATATAAAAGAAAAAAGAATATTAAAGATGATATCGTTGTCTTTTTACATAAATCAAACTTATATTCCAAGTACATACGTATTAACGCACTATCTATAAATACAGTGTCATTGACTGTCATAGAACTAATCATTGCTGACGAATCATGCGCGACGCTGATGACAAAATTACGATTCGCTCCTAATAAATTTATTAGAATTCGCGGTCTCGCCGAGCTTTGTACAAGTCTTATACGAGTCTTACGCGAAAATTGTGTCCAAAAAAAACGCCCCGTCCAATTATACATATACATTATACAAAAAACGGGCGAGTATAAATGAGATGTTAAGTGAGATCATCATAATGATATGCCAGATTGTTCTAGAAACGACCGAACGTATCGGGCCCGCGGTATCGCGCGGACCATCGACAGGATGAAGAACGGTTTGTTTTATTGGGCCAGAAAGCGGAATAGGAGGGAGGGGAGGCGGTCGGGGTCGGGGCAGCGGGCGAACGCGAGACGCGAGACGGCGAGAGGGACGACTGAACAGCATTTCTAATAATAAACGCGGTTGACGTTCGCGCAAAAGGTGCGTGATCTCCCACGCGCGAAATCCTCAATTCCGCGGATCGAAGCGGAGTCGAGGCGAGGCGAATCGGGCGCACCAGGAGCCGCTGCGCTTGCAATGGCGTCGTCGTGCCCCGAGCCCCGAGCCCCGAGCCCCGAGAGCGCGATCGAACTCGAACGGATGGACGGACGGACGGACGGATGGAGCACGTTAATACAGTCATGCACTAAGTACCTCTTGAAGTCCCTCATCAATCTCCTCCTCGCGGGGGTGGACATCCCTCACGAATGGACTCCTCGTTAACTTGAGCGAACGATGATGGCTGATCGCGCTCTTCCTCCGCGATAGGTGTAGGTGCGCGCTGCGCGGATGATCGACAATGACGATGACGATGGCAAAGGCGAGGGTGACGGTGGCGACGACGACCTCCTTAATTCCTCTTCCGCACCTTGTCTATCAACTTCTATCAGCGCGCGACAGCGGACAGGCCCAACGGGAGAAATCACGGCACGCACACGCGCGTCTGCCTGTACGCGTACCAGATTTTACGTAGCGCGCACTATACTCTCTCTTTCTCTCACGCGCGGACGAGGGTTTATATTTCTTACGAGACCGTCGAGAGTCGAGTCAGTCGAGATCCCGGATTTGCGACGTTCGCGAGCGAGCGAGCGAGAATGAGACTGCGAGAGCGAGAGCCACGACTATCACGAGAGGCAGGGAGGAGGGAGGAGGTAGATAGACCGAGGCAGAAGGCAGACCGACGGAGAGGGAGAAGGTTCGAGAGCGAGAAGGAGAGAGAGAGAGAGAGAGAGAGAGAGAGAGAGAAAGCGCGAGCGAGAGGCCGAGAGCCCGTTGTTTGTCTGGTCTCGTCCTTTGCCTTTTGTTATGTCGCGCCCGTGAAGGCCGCCCTCTTTTCTCGCGATACCGTTATAGGGTATGTACGCGCGAATTCGGCCCTGCTCCGGCCTCCGACTCCGGTCAGCTCCGACGACTATAAACTATGACGGCGACGACGACGACGATCACTCGTGATCACTCGTCAGCTGAACAGTCGGACAGTGCTGAGTGCGGAGTCCAGTGGGGATGCGAGATGCGAGATGTGTGTGCGAGACGAGTTACCTCGAATCGTGCACGAGCCACGAGATGACGTCACCGAGGCACCACGAGCGAGGCCACAGCCAATCAGTCTCTCGTTTTTCCGGAAATAATAGATACGTGATGAGGAATTTATTGTAGGAACCAATGAATTTCTACTTTCACAGAAATCCCGAAATCCGTTCGTCAACATTTAATAAAAACTGAAAAGTTTCTATCTGCAATCCTTTTGTAATTCTTAACGAGGATTGTTATCGCTATATTGTCGCTGATACAGTATAAAAAAGATGAGGAAAAAGCTGCAGTTGATTATTCTGTTGTTAAGAGTTTTATAAAGGACCTACACGTGAAATTATCACGTATGATATACAATAATGCGTCGCTTCTAGATGCATCACTTTTTAGAGAATTACGATATCTGTTCAATATACATATGCGAAAGATCAAAAAATTAAGTAATAAATAATTCATATAAAAGTATGACGAGTTTTTTTTAACCAACTATCATGAACATGCAAATATTTAGATGTAATACCGTATTTCAATTTGTCAAATTATAGTCACAAACGATAGGATACCTAGTCGGGAAAGCCGCGTCTCCAATACGCCGTGACATGCGTGCAACTTGACGCGTTGAAGCACATATCCCTCCGTCTTATCTAGGTATATTTTTTGTGTGCCAAGTCGATTTTGTTATTATTCGTATGTAATTAATAGAAAATTTCGATCCAATTAAATTGATTGAAGAATATTTAATTAGAGAAAAGATCTTTTTATTTCAATAGCAAATACACAATTTATTATTATTAAAATATTATTAAAACAAATTTAAGAATATAACTAGAAGATACAAAAGATCCCGTTTCCAGGGAGGCGGTCTTTCAAATAAAGCGCGCTATTGTATTTGACGTATTTCATTCAATCTGAAACACATAAATAAGGAAAATATATTGGAATACATTATTATATGTATTGCCGTGGTTTTGAACGTAAAAATTTAGCACAATGCATCAGTATTCTTTTATTTTCCAGAAAAGATTCCTCGTATCTCGCACAGGTTAGAATCCTAGTTATTTCTCGCCGTAGAGTGTGGCGGCACGCGGCACTCCGATTCGCTGCGCAGTGCGCACCTTTCCGGAGTTCCCACTATTTCCAGCAGGCAGCAGCACTAGCAGCAGTGCGGTGACTGCGGCGATGCGTGCGTCGCGGTGCGTGATGCATACTACGCTCGGTGCGTGTGCGTACATGCACGTACATATATAAACACGCTGCACGCTTTACCGCGGCACGGCTTCGTTGAGCGGTTGAGCTTCGCTATCGCGACGGTGTCCCGTCTTATCTGGCCCTCGGCTCACGTCGCGTAGCGTAGGGTAACGGCGTACATATGCCGGGGAACGGCGGCGGTGCGCGTATAAGCGCGTCGCCGTCGCCGTCGCCGTCGCCGTCGCCGCGGCCGGCGGCGCGCGCGGTCGCGAAGCCGCCGCCGGCGCACTACCTGCACGAGCTACCGGCCCAGGATGAAGAGCGGCTGGAGGGGCTCTTCCAGCGCCTCGACCTCGACGGCAACGGTCGCATCGACGTGCACGACCTGTCCCAGGCGCTGCGCGAGGTCGGCGTACACACTCAGTACGCTCAATACGCTCAGGTATTTATTAATTTATTACACATCTATTCATCGTTTAGACTTGTATTTTATCGAGCAAGTGAGATCCTGGTCATCCTGGCTAGACTCTTTCAAGCGGTGCTGTCACACGTCTACACTTAGCACCCTCAGGCTCTAGTATGGGATATATGCGTGTGCCAAAGGAAGAAAGAGAGAAGAATTTAAGTACAGATGAAATGGATAGACTTGAACTTATTGGATTAGTATTGAAGGAACAAGAGATACAAGGTTGATATAAAATACAGCTAAAAATATGTCTCTAGCTCTGGTCTAGCGTTTTCTTGCATTTATAAAACAAGAGAAACGTACACGAGAAATGAGAGAAAAGCATTACTGTCAAAGTGTAGAAAGTGCACTTAAAACGAACTATTTAAAGAGTTCTGTAAAGAAAATCTGTTTACTGATATTTATGTATGTACGATAGCCATCGTTATCTTTCGGGCTAAACATTTTTAGGATTAGTCACATCATGCTTAAATCCGATTATTTTTTTTTTGTTGGTTTTTGTCAAGTTTTTGAAACTTTTGATTTTTTTTGCAATTTGAAATCTTAAATTCTTGAAATTATAGATAGTGTCCTATTTCTTTGCTAATTATATTCTCCTGATACTTTGTCGATTTTCGAGGTTTTTTATATTTACCATTTGCCATAAAATCTTGAAATTGTGATTCTTGGAATTTTGGAGAATTATTGGAATTTTGGCAAATTCTTTAAATTGTATATAAACCTCTTTGTTTATTTTGTTTTTCTGATACATTATCGATTTTTATCGCATTATATTTTTGAAAGTTACAAAATATACATTATTAATCACACATACACATGTACATACTTAAATACATACATATATAAATCTTTGTCTGTTAACAATAATTATATACATTTGTAAACATTTCTCAGACGAGAGACTTCCCACACAAGATGTCATAATATTCTCTGGGATATTTATAATAATTAATATATACATTTTTGCATTTTTTCTATCAGTTACATTTTCTATGTAAAATTAAAATGATTTCATGTATCTAAAGAATTATTCCTTTGATTTTATAGAAATTTCTTGCCCATTCAGATCGCACAAAAAGTGGCGATATCAGTTTGGCTGAATTCATACACTACGTTCGCGAACATGAGAAAAATCTACGATTGCAGTTTTCTCATCTTGATAAAAATAAAGATGGTAAGCATACATTTAATAAATAATAGGTAATCAATTCTAAAAAATTTACAGATTCAACATTGAGAAACTTTTCTAAATAAAAAATTTAGATTATAATGTAAAACATATATATTTTTTTAAATAAAGACCGGCTAATAATCTACTTCATATATTTATTTGTTTAATATATAGGAAAATTTATGAGAGGCTGTAAACATTTCTTATACATTTCTCGCATTTACAGGAAAGATAGATTTAGAAGAATTGATAAGAGCGTTCAAGGAGCTAGGAATAGAAATTGCGCGACAGGATGCAACAGAGTTATTGCAACGGTAATATTTTATTAATTATAATAAATTATTAAGTTTTTCAAGTTATTTAAAATTTATTTTAATGTACATATCATTAAGCATAGCATTAAAAACAAAGTTCTTAAGAAAACTATTGTTTATTACAAAAAGATTTTAAAACATTTAAATAAATGTTGAGAACTCGTTATTAAATAATATTTTTAAATTTATCACTCACACGCATCCCAATGCGTGTATATGAAATGCTGTTATAAGATAATTTTAATCCTACGATTCTTCGATGATATACTACATAATACAATAAACTTTGCGTAGCATGGACCAAGATGGAAGTCTCAACATCAGTTTCAACGAATGGCGGGATTTTCTCCTCTATGCACCGAGTTCTACCTTGCTCGATATTATCGAGTACTGGCATCACACCACGGTGAGTACTTTATACAATTTAATTTTTATATTCAGAAAAGATACGTAACATTAGTTAATATCAAGATGCATGTATGTTATTCAAGTGTTGTGTCACCTATATTATCCATTTTATTATTTAAATTACGGAAATATGCGAACAATACCCGAACATCTGGGCCGTAATCTTATTATCATTTATAACGAGTAACTAATATACGCTACATATATACATGCATATAAAACCATGTTGCGGACCATTTTCATACCATCTCATTTTGTGCTGTACGTACATATACGTGTATACATACGAGATTTTCAACTTCGATGGACACTGATAATTTACGAAACACTCCGGTAAATATTTGGTTAAATGTTAAATTATTAAAGTCGAATTTTCAATAAGTTTATCTGACGCAATTCTGCGTAATATTTCATCAGCTGTTTCTTATGCCATATCAGTGGTTCCCAACTTTGAGGAACTTCTTCCCAACTTCGTGGTTCCCAACAATGTATAATATATTAATAATAATTAAATAATAATAGAAAAAAGTAAAATTAAATAATTATTATTAATATAGGAACAACAGAGCAAATATCAATAAGAATATACTATCATAATATTTATGTAACATAACGTAACATAGGTGTTTAACCAACGTCAGTACACGGCAACTATATAATTAGTATTATAATATATATGAAAAATTAAAGTGTAGTAAGCGCAATTGAAACTCGTGCGTAAACTTTGCACTATGTACGTACACGCAACGGGCCGCCGACTTTGATCATCGTCATCACACGGGTATTTGCCTCGATGACGCGCGTGTCTCTGACGTCGAAGGAATGAGCAATGACGAGAGGAAAAGAGGGAGAGGGCAGACTACAGCAGACGGAGGCGTTCCCCGTTTTGGAGGGGACGATATCTCCCCGTATCTCAGGGTTTTTCCTCGTTTATCTCTTCAGTCTCGCACCCGGACTCCGAGCGGTCGAATCGTCGGTTCGTGGCTCGTTTTTCCCCTTCTCCTCTTTTACCGTTTAAGACCGTCTTACCTGAGCGGAACGTACAGCTTTCCTCGGCCACGTGGGTCAGTGTCAACTCGTCTTCGGATCGTCCGTCCAAGATCGTTCAGTTACTCGATCGACCGCCGGCGATTTTTAGACCGCCCGATCAGTCCGAGCGATACCCACAGGTCGGACCCGCGATCTAAAGATACCGAGAAGAACGAGGAGGGGAATTCTAGAGAATTTGCGCAACCCCAATCAGCATGAAACATCCTCGCTTGATAGAAAGTTTGAAAGTCGCGAAAGTGCAGATCTCATAGTGCGAAATCGAGTGTGCAAGCGTGGCCGATTTCGAAGGAAGCGTGATTTTTGCGATTACTTTTGTAACTCAAACATATAATACATCGGCGAATATAGTTGAACTGCGATAAAAGAAGAAAGGAAATTGAATTATACAAGAGAAAACGGCGTGGAACGCGGAGATAGAAGATAAACTGAATGATAAAGTGAGGAGTAAAAGAAGAGAAAAGTAATAGAAAAGCGGAAATAGAATATTGGAAGCAAATAGAAGAGGAAAAGACGAGAAGAATAGAAGGACGAATTGAAAGGAAGAAAAGTATTTCGACAGAGGGGGGCATAGAGAGAACAACGGGGAGAAGAGTAGAACGTATTAGAAGGGAGAGAAACATCTCGAAAGCGGCAGGCACTTGAAAGCGAGTGATCGACTTCATACGGTGAGCGTGTGCGTGTCGCGACCACATGACTCGCGATTACAGCTGATCGACTGTAGCATGTACGTCCTGAAGAAACGGGGATTTCTCCAGTATGATAGCACCCTGTCCACGTGTCAAGGACGTGAGGAATTTCTGCAGCGCTACCATGAGTTATTGCAACGGGTGAGTAGAGCGACGGGCCCTTGCCGATCGACCAATCGGCTTCCGAGTTTACCGAGGTATTCCGTTTCGAATGGAAAAAGAAAGTGTCAGGTGTGCGAGACAAGGTCGGCGTTAAAGAGCGAAAGTGATTCTGGAATGCATCTCAAGAATTCGTCTTTTGAGCTCTTACACACATATATATTTTATTTATATATATGTGCACGAGAATATCAAAGTTGAAAACTCGTATGCATGCTGTTGAATATGACCTGATACATCCATTATCTATTTTTACTTGATTGATGTCTGTAGATATCGATAAATTACTTCCCATTCATTTTTATTTTATATTAACTAATTTTTAGTCACCATCGGTTATTGCAATGACATAACGATAGTAAAAAGACTTTGTTTTCGCTAGAGACACGACTCCAAATTGACTAAAGAATTGGCGGTTCAAAGTACACTCAATGTATGGGATATATTTGACTATGCCCTTCAGCTTCCGACATATCACGTTTTATTTTGAGTGCAGAAAATGTAGCTTCAGAAGGAACAGGCCTAGGATATTATACCTGTCTGTACGTTTGTCTGGCTCGTCGCCCAGTCGAGCTAAGAGGATGGTGGGAAAACCTTTTTAGTTCGCAGTTGACTTTATCGTTCGACGATTTGCGAGTCATTTTGCTTGGAACATTCTATTTCTTTTACAATTCCACGTATTATTGCACCGAGTATATTGCAATAATGTTCCATCGTCTTGCGAATAGCTAGCCCGATCGTGATTTCGCACAATTGTTACGTCACTGGTTATGACTGCGAGATTAGCTAAAAGAGGTAGACCAAACAAACAAATAAACTTCGAATCTAACAGCTTAAATTGGACTCTATATCGCGAGCAGTTCTATATGATAATGACTTGTAAAAACTACGCGTGTTAAGTACGCTTCATCTGTATGTTCTGTATCTATTTTAACTTAACTTACGTTAAAATACTTTGTCTATTAGTAGCGTGTGTATTACAACGATTAAGTAGAAAATTTTGAGGACAAGTTAGACTGATAGAATCCAAGTTATATTTTCGAAAATATATGTGACGTAACGTTTATGATGTAAAGTTCAAAAGTACACATTGTGGATGCTGTAGAAATCTCGATTTTCATGTTTTTATGTAGTAAATTTTTAAATTTAAAATTGTGATAAAAAAAGAGATTTAAATATATGTAATGAGCAATGATCTTTTGTCAGATAATAATTTCGCTTATAAAATGTTTAAATAGCATTATTAAATCTTTGCATAAAAATAATTTATTTTGTTGTATAAATACAGTTTATATAATAACGTATTAAAAATATATGTATTGAAACTTATGTAAAAATAAAAGCATATTTTGTCGATAACTAGAAAGAAGATTCTTTTTACGAACATCGATTCACGAGTTCGATATACCAGGCTTTGAATTACAACACGCGTTTTGTAACAGAATATTTGTAACATAATAGTGCTATTGTATGGATCCGATTACCTTCGTCGAAATGCAACAGTACAATACTTCATATCTGTGATCGATAAGCGATCCAAATGATACATATATGCGTGTAGAAAAGTCGGCACAATAATCTTATCACCTAGTTTATCGATGTTTATATTAAGGGTCAGTCAAAGGCTGCGTTTCGATATTCACTACTAGTATTGAAAATGTATAACATACATTACATGCACTGGATTTTCCGCCTTGGCAGTAAACATTGGAACGCAGACATAATCGCTCGTACGAGAATAGATAAGCGAAAATGTTTGTAAAAGTACAAAGTCAATGAGAATTCCTACAAAAGAAAAATAAATAGGATACGGAATAAAAATGGTACAAATATTTTTAACAATAAATTTATAAATAGCTATGTTATAAATAGTTATCTTAAATTATTTTCGTGTATATTATTAGAAACATTAAATTAAATAGATTTTGGATTAAATATACATTCATATTATTATATTAATAAAATATTAATTATAATCAACGTTTTATTATTGAGAGCTGATATTCTGGGGGAACGGCCTGCTTCTTATTAATATTTATTATAATAGAATTAATTTTTTTTCACAAAATATGAAACAGAATGTAACGAATGATTCAATTAACAGTTTGATAATAATTTCTTTTTTTTATTTACAGTATATGGATATCGGGGAGGACATCGGCGTCCCCGAAGAGTTCACGAAGGGTGAGATGGTATCTGGAATGTGGTGGCGACATTTATTATCCGGGGGGATAGCAGGTGCGGTATCACGTACTTGCACCGCGCCCTTGGACCGTATCAAGGTCTATCTACAAGTAAGCATTTGCACGACTTTTTTTCAATTTTCTTTTATTCACAAATCTCTGAATTTATTATCAAATTTACTAATATATATGTATACAATATATATTAAGCATTCTTTATGGATTATATATAATTTATAAATACAGTCTGCATATACATATAATCTATATATTATTAAATAATAGAAAGAGGTTACATGTATATATTTTATCTTTGTTATATATTTTATTATGTAATCTATGTATATAGATAAAATAATAAAATTTTGTTCGAAAATCTTTATTATTATGCATTGTATGAAACGATTCGCTTATGATGGCATGTCGAGCGAGCGAGTAAATTTGTCTAGTTTGCTTTAATACGACGAGAGAATCGTCCGATCGTCCTTGCAGGTCCACGGCACACGACACTGCAATATCATGAGTTGCTTCAGGTACATGTTGCGTGAGGGTGGCATTAGGAGCTTGTGGCGCGGCAATGGCATTAACGTGCTCAAGATTGGCCCGGAGACAGCGCTCAAGTTTATGGCATACGAACAAGTGAAGCGGGCGATCAAGAAGGACGATGAGGGGCGCGAACTTGGGCTCTACCAGCGATTTTGTGCTGGCTCCATGGCCGGTGGTATCAGTCAGTCGGCCATCTATCCCCTTGAGGTATGTTCCTGTTTATCTTGTGATTTATGCTTCCTTACGTCGGATGACATTTATGATGTTAGACATGAGATATATGAATTTCTTGTTCTTCGATTCTTATCGTTATATTATTTTAGTGCAGATATGTACATATAATGCGAACACAGAAATGAATAAAGATTGAGTTATATATAATAATGAGAAATTATTTTTATATAGAATAAACTACTAGAGATATAAATAGAAGTGTATAACATACTTGCAGGTAATGAAGACAAGACTTGCATTGCGAAAAACGGGCGAATTTAATGGCATGGTTGACGCAGCCAAGAAAATATATATACAAGGTGGTTTGAAATCCTTCTACAGAGGCTATGTACCTAATTTGATAGGAATACTTCCTTATGCCGGCATCGATTTAGCCGTCTACGAAGTAAGTCGATACCAAAGAAAAGCTTTATTTTTTATTTTATAAACTATTACAATAACATGATATTTATGTGAAATTAAATTTATGCAAATCAATTTAAAATTTCCAACTTTCCTCGGCGATTGCTCTCGACGATCATTTAAAAGGACGATATGTTTGCAGACGCTGAAGAATAGTTACTTACGTACGCATGACAAAAAGGAACAACCGCCATTTTGGATTCTATTGCTGTGTGGCACCGCGTCCAGCACAGCCGGCCAAGTATGCTCGTATCCGCTAGCGTTAGTGCGGACGCGACTGCAGGCTGAGATTGCGCCCGAACGCTCGCCTAACACCATGATTGGCGTCTTCAAAGACATTCTCAACCGCGAGGGAGTACGCGGTCTGTATCGCGGCCTCACGCCTAATTTTCTCAAGGTATATGATCGTTAATAAGAAAATTTCATTGATTTTTAAGAAATTTTTATATTTCTACAATTGAATTTATAGAAATTTAACTTATTACAGCTTAACTGATATTAATTTTATATTAAAATCGTCATAAATTGAAAATTTTTTTTAGTTTTTAATGAATTTGTAGTATAGTTTGATTATTACTAAATGTAAAAATATATTTCTTTTACAGGTTGCACCTGCCGTATCTATTAGTTACGTAGTATATGAGCATTTCCGGCAGGCGTTGGGCGTCAACATGACGTGATGAACATGAATGCTAGGTGACTGATTAATTCAATTAACTAACTTATTCTCTCTCTCTTTTTCCTCTCTTTCTCTACCCCCCTCTCTCTCTCTCTCTCTCTCTTTTCACTCGTCGTTATAAATAATCGACATGACGAATGATCATTTGGCGATAAGGCGCGTTCGTTTGTCTTTCCTCAAAAAGAAAAAACGAATAAAGAAGAAACAAAATGGCGGTGATTACTTTTATTGTTATCGCTAACGTGAGAAACTTCTTTGATTAATCGATCATTCTATCTCGCAATTTTTTTATAATTTATTAAGATTTTAATATATTTTTAATATTTCAATATTAATAAATTAAAAATAGTGCGAATCAAAATATTATAATTATCGATTTTCTAGCAATTGCTGTTGTATAGATTGTTGTTACAATGCAATGATACTTTATTTTGGCCAATACAGTACAAAGAATGTCTTGCGTGTAAGAAAAGTATTATGTGTAGTCTATCTCTGTAAACGAATACGCGAGGAAGTTTTAAATGGACAGCGATCAAAGGAAAGGCCAGTTCTCAATTATTCTTTAGTGTAAAAACGTATTTTATTGGCGGAAACGTTCAAGTCAGCATCAACAGTTCAGTCGAAAATTTGTATATTATATAAATCACTATTATAATTATTTACTTTCTAACTATAATTTATCCCTAATATTTAAAAATTTTAATTTTTTATTATAATTTAAAAATATAAAATAATAATCACATAATATTTATGTGATTATTGAGTAATTAAAAAAACAATTTATTTACTAAAATTATTTCAGAAATAAAAAGTTATGGATTCAGCTTTTGACTTGCGTGCCAGCAAAAATACGTTTTGTTACTATATGTAAAAGTGATTTAATGTCGACCTAAAGGATTCCGTTTTAATTGGAAGGATGGAGGATCGAGTTATACATTGACACTGTGATATGTATATGACTGTAAACTTTTCCGCATGATTTATCAACATGGCGTCTTGTAAATTACAGGATTATCGCTCTACCAAATTATGCAAAGTAACTTGATCCATTGAAACACGTAGCATTTTGTACAAAATAAACAACTTTTGTGTAATTTTGTTACAGAAAACATTTTTCGTGGACTTCTTTAGGATTTAAAGATGTAGTTTCATATTTTTTAATTATAGATTCACATAATGGAAAGAAATTGTAATAAAAAAATTATGAAAACTCAACTAAAAAACATATTTTTTTTCAATATTTATCGTATCTTGTATGATATATTTATTATATCTTATATGATACATTATTTTTTAATGATATTATCCTTATATAAAATACAAAATCTTGATAAGCTAAAAATAGAATTAACATTCTATTTTATGTTCTTTCATAAATTTTGTAATATTTTATAAAATTTATAATATAATTCTTTTGTAATAATATAAAAAATTAATTTTATACTTTTATGCTACTTATATTCTTTTGTTAAATTGTAATATATATTTTTTGTAAATAGGAGAAAAATAAAAATAAGATATTCTGACAAATCCTGAAAAAGAATTTTAAACACACACATAGACGTACATGTATAATAGCATTCAGTATGAAATTCTTGTTCAGAACTAGTTATTATAGTTACTATAGTTTTAGATCTATTTAATACTTATTTTCTCCTATGTATAAAGAAATATGTTTCAATGTGTTATTATATTATTTCCTAGACTTTTATTAAAAAGTTAAAAAAGAAAGTAGTGACTCAGTGGATCAAGCTTTTCACGATAATTTGGCGATAATAATTACTATATTGTTGTAAATCATGCGGCACTCGGTTTTCATCTCAACCTTGTTAGTACTTCGTATATACAATAAAATCAATTTCACCGGCCGTTACGATATATTATTATATTCCGGTTACTACGATTCATTCCCCTAGATAAGTTTTACGAACTTTACAAACTATGTATATTATGTATTTACATGTATTATAAAACATGTACAGTTAGACACACATGTTGTTTATCGACGAATATTCGGAGAATAGCGATGACTCGTGCACGATAAATACAACGATTTTGCCTTTAAGGACAATGCGATAACGCTAACAATAAACTGTGGACAAGCAAAATTTAAATTTTATTTAAATGCCATTTTAATTTGACCTTATCCAACTCGAATTAATAGAAAACCCGAGACATAAAAGAAGAATTAAAGATATAATGTAAAAACATTTCGGCTATGTTAATTTTCTTTAAAATTGAAATTTCTACTGCAAGTTAATTTTCCCAATAAGCTAAATCTTCCGTTAAAGAAAATTATCAATGTGGATTTTATTATTATTTTGAAAGATGATTGAAATATTTATCGTGGATGAGTTATTGGATTGGACATGATTGACATTTTTTTTAATAGCAAAAGTGTAAATGTTAATTTATATCTGTGTACATATGTGACATTAACACACATTTTATATATATATGCATATATATAATATATGTGTTAATTACTATTTATTATTGATTGTGCAAATTAATACAGTATATATATATACATATACACATTTTTGCACGTTTTTATTATACCGGATGTCTTTAAAAAGAATTAGTGAGTAAAATAGTTACTATTATTATTTAATCATCAAATTATTATTATTATTATATCGATTATTCAAACAATAGAAATTTGCAATAAAATGCGAGGTTCCAGAACTGAATATATCAGAACAATAAAGAACATCGTGTATAACATAAGCGATCTTTAATTATTATCTACCTTCAAAATCATTCTTTAAATTCTGATACGAGACCTGACAATAAAATTCGTGAAAGTAACCAACGCAACTAACTTGCTATGAAGATAGGTAAAATGCTGAAAATCAGATATAGTATCTTACAAATACTACGTAAAAAGGCACTTCAGTTCAGTAATAAGATAACTGCTGTATCGCAAATTCATAAATTATTGTCAGATCTCGCGTATATGTGGAAAATTAAATAAGATCACAGGCTAAAATATTAAAAAATAATTTGTGCTTACAATCCAAAAGCAAAACAATAACTTTAATGATTATTTAATATTAGAATCTATATTATCAAAATATTTCTTCTTTTATACATTGTCATTATTCATTAAACTAAAGTAATGAGATATATATTATATTGTGTACATCACGAATAACAACATATAACATGAATTTGTCAGTATTTTATTTAGAACATTTTTTTTTTAGTTTTATCATATATCACAAAAGATATTACGGACTGTTTGTATAATCTTTCTTCTGCATATATCTGCGGAAGAAAACACTTTCGTTAAGTTGATACTCAACATTCTTATAAACTTAATGAATTTTATGATAACAAAGATAAAAAATATAAAAATCAAAATAACGATTTTTTTAGTACTTTTTGCTTGAAAGAAAGGACTCGTGTATGTACTAGAAATAAAGAAAAAAAGATTGGTTTAAGTAAGTTTCTCCAAGAGAAAACAGGAGAAGAGAATGAGAGAAAATAGCTTCGACAAGAATTCTCTGAGAATTCTCAGTTGTAGATCAGAATTTTATCCCTTCCGACCTGATTTAAGAGTCCTTCCTGAGTTTGTGTTAAAGTCGAATCTTTCAAGTATGATCTGTTCTTTTCCTTTTAAAAGTTTAAAAGAATTATTATGAAATGATATATCGCAATGTATTTTTAAAAAGTTAGTTTACATGTTTCTATTTTTTTATGCAAAATTTTTATTACTTTCTTATTAAATATTATCTTTTTACATATGCAGATTGATTTACAATAACAAAGTTTGCACATTTTTTATATAAATGACATTGTTGAGCAATATTAGTCGAAAATTGAATTTTCAATTTTCTCACGAGTCATTTTCGCACTTTGGTACGAGCATATAACGCTTATTCAAATACTCTATCGACTTTAATAGTAAATTATAATGAAAAAAAAGAAACATTAAAATATAGAGCTGAAAAAAATTTTAAAGAAAAAGAGTTACAAGACAATCATAGTATATGATATGGAATGTCATAAAATCGATGTAATGTAGTAGGGGTTTTATTTTATCCCACCTCGCATTTCAGTCTGAGTTGAGTAGTCTGCCCGCTTCTTGATCGAGCAGCCAAAAGAGAGTGCCATCAACTGGTTCCACTCTGGTAGCTGGTAAATCTTCCTTATCTCTCAAGATCCTCTGTGAAAAAATAACAGTAGTAATTTAAATACAACCAAATCTTTACATTTTGTTTATTTTTCTTTCATTCCTCACGGATATTTTCTGTGCAATTTTCTAATATTAATCAAATTTATTACATGCCTGTTTCAATACATATGTTTTAATTATAGGAGTCAAGCAGCAAATGTAGTTCAGTCAAGTAGATCAAGAGTAACGCAAGATAAGAAATCCTAGTTGGTGGATAATTGGCTGATCGAAAAATGGTTAAAAAAGTTCTTAAATAATGTATTATAGTTGATTTATCTTTCGATTCTCTTCATTATCTCATCTTTCTGAATTTAATTAGATACCTTTAGAGAAATTGCGTTTGAAAATTTTAAGTATTAAGTAAAGCGAAAAGTTGTTTAATTATTTAATTAAAAATATTAACTATTTATTTTAATTTTCTGAGTATTAGATTGCAGAATTGAAATAAATTAATTTACAGGAAAAACTTGGTAATTACTTTGACGATCTCGGCCTTGCTAGCGCCGGTGGCAATAAACACACACATGCGAGCGTTATTAATGACTGGCATAGTGAGGCTGATTCTACTGGGTGGTGGTTTCGGCGCATTCAGTTCCCATGTGACCCACATGTTCTCGTCGTCGAGGGCCCGATGACCCGGGAAGAGCGAGCACGTATGCCCGTCCTGACCCACCCCCAACAGCAGGCAATCGAATCTCGGTAATCTGTCCGGCGGGAAGAAGAAGGCCATTTTTTTAATGTAATCCTTCGCCGCGTTCTCGGCTACAAATATATATAAATAAATAAATAAATGACAAATAAACAATACAAATAATGTTAAATTATAAAAATAACATTATAAAACCATATAACAATGTAACAGATAATTAAGATATAAATAAAAAATTATAAAATGATAATTATAAGTGTACATATACATATATAAACAATAATAAATTATAATAAGCAAGTTAATAGAGATAAATAAATATATGATAAGTTAAGAAAGATTATATGGATTATTATTATATACTCTTAAAAATAGAAACAGATTACGGATCAAGTACCATTGAGTTCTGGATCAACCTTCATGAATTGCTCCTCAGTGACGGGCACTTTTCCGATAAAACAACTTTTGTAGAGGCCAAAATTTGACTCGGAATCCTCGAGGGGCACCACTCGTTCATCGCAGAAAAAGAAGCGCCACTTGCTCCAGTCGGTTGCAATGTACGGCAGAGACTTGGCCAGCAGTTGTACCACCGAACCGCCTATGCAAATTAATAACTAATTAATAATAATTTTCTCAAGTCCCTTTTTAGGCGAATTTATCGAAATAGTATAAATTTCTACTAATTAAAATGATAATTTTATAAATCATTCGTCTAATCTTCTTAGACTATTCGGATATTAATGATTAATTAATTAAAATAATAATAGACATCCCATATGTATATTTTTTTCAGACCGCCAGAAATTAACCTTGTTTCGTATCATAATATATTTCCGCACGATAACCAACCAAAGATGCGTTGATGCGTAGAAGCGCGACATATAAACAGATAACCGAATCATGAGTCAATCGATCATACGATCCACATTTTTTTTTGTTCAACTACACTTTTCTAGACTTTCTTCAAAATTTCTGGAATATATAAATTCGTTGCACGCGAAATTATAAGTCTCGAAAAAATAATACTCTTCAAGGAACGGTTCCTATCCCCAAAAAATTTCTCGATAACTTTTAAACAACTTTTATAATAATTCTCTCAATTCCTATTTATATTAAATTTTGCAATTATGCAAATATAAATGTAAAATATATTTCTACATTTTTACATAGTTAAAAATTTGTTTAAGTTAATAAATATTGTGATACACTTCACCGGTTTATCGATCGTTAATGACTCACATTATTAAGTAGAATTATTAAATAGAGAACTTTTATTATTCATGTATATGGATGAAATTTCAGCTGAAAAATAACCAATAATTTTGATTAAATGCTGACGAAATATCGAGTGCAGAAAGTGTAGATGAAAAAAAGGGAAGAGAAGGGCAGATAAAAAAATCATGATACAAACTCGCCGAAGTGCAATGTTCCCGAAGGCAGGCGAAAATCTATGGAAATTTATGGAAAAATGTCCTGTCTCATTTATTCACAAATTCAGCGAGTTCGTGGCTCGTTTTCGCGCGCAACAATCCGGAGGAATACGTGACTTTAAGCGAAACTGAAAAAAAAAACCGAAGAGTCATTCTCGCGTGATTACAACGTGGAAGTTCGACTTGCCTTATCATAACTGTGGAACGTGTGAAACGTGAAAATTACAGAGCGAGCGTAAAACTTGACGGAGCCGCAAGGGCAGCGGCTGGCGCGCGAACATAAATAAACACGGAATTGTATTAAAAATTCGTGGGATCTCACCTGATACTCCGAAACGAAAGATCCGATCGTCGCGCGAGATCGCGTCGTCCGCGGCGCGGGCGATCAGATTGGAGATCCGGGAGAGTAACTGCTCCTCGTCGATCGCCACCACTACCTCCGTCATTGCGTGCGTTTCTTCGCGTGCGGATGCGGACGAGCGAAAGCGAGGTTATCCCGTCGGACCATGCACTTTCGAACGCGACAACCACGTCCAACCACGTCCAGTCAATTAACACAGCCGTCAACCACTGAGCCACTGAGCGTTCGAAGTCGTGATCGTGGACTCGGATGAAACGAGCGACCCACGGCCCACGGCGCGATCACACGATTTGGATCGCGTGTAGAATACAGATGTAGTAAATTACTAGGTATTAGTAAGAAATTACTAGGAAATTACAAGGATTTTTTTAGACAGATATTCAACGGAGAAATTAAAGAAGACTGAGAATAAAGTCGATATGGAATCTGCTGACAAAGGGTAATTTATTATTTAACAGAAATTATCTTGAATTTTCTATATTTTCTTGATATTATAACTTTACAATCGTTCTCTCTATCTTCCTGTCAAGGAACGTCCGCACGAAGGAGAATGTTAGCGAGATTTTGGAATTAGCTTCAATTAAAGAGTCCGATTTAAACGCCCTGACGCAATGTTTGTATCCCATGCAAGATCATCAGATCGACGATTTGATATTGCTGGAGGTAGACGAGCACATATTGGGAGCACTAAACGAAGGAGACGCGTAAGTTCTTTCACAATCTCCCTTTCAATTATTATCGTTTCGTAAAGTAGATCCTTGAGAGTTCTCTTGAACGTTAACATTGCAATTGTTATTCTGCAGAATAAAGTGATTGTAAATAATTTTGTGACGCTAGAATATCATTTCGTGGTAACAAACACGACAATGCTGCGCTGTGCACGCAAACTCGGACCTACGAGATCAGAGAGGCAGAGATATCCAACTCGTGGTTGTTGGTTCCAAACTTGAAGCTAGGCAAAGCAACAGGTGTCGGGAAAGTAACTGAGAGAACTGTAGAGAAACGTAACGTAAAGAAAATATTTAACTCGTACTATGAGGTACTTGTAGTAATTATCTTATATCTGAATTATATCTAAAATATTGAATTGCAGAAAATACATGATTATAATCTCTTGTGTTTAAGGTGAAAGAAACCAAACCTGATCTGTCAAGTTTGTCCACTCTGCTTGATTCGTCATCCTTCAATGGATTGGAATATGAATCTACAATAGATCAGAAGGCGTTATACAGTTGGGAAAGATTACAAAATGAGTTACAAGCCAGTGATTACGAGTTAAAACAAGCTTTGTCAGATTTCTTAATAGCCGACCTAGATGGTATGTAATAAAAATATTTTTTTATCGTATTATATCAGATCTTATTTTATTCGTACAAATGATATCGTTTAACTTGAAATTTTTTGTATTAAGGTTATTTGCGCCTTATATCATTTGACATAGAAGCAAGGAGCTTGAATTTTATGTTGGATTATTTTGGAGAACAGTCTTGGGAACTCGATCAAGTAGATAAAGAGAGTACGTACGAATGTTTAAAGGAGCTTATTCATGAGCCAGTGTTCGATATTATATTCAAAAGATATACAGAAGTAAGCACAAAGACAAAGGATGATGGCAGTCCATTGTACACGTATGTACACTATTACTATATTTTATATATATAGTGATTAATGGGAAAATTTTGTGACAAAAATAATTTACATTTTTTAAATATAATTGATTCTTGAAAAGGTATAACGAAAAAAAATGCTGCGCAATGATAGCAAAGGTTCTTCTTGCTGCCTCTCCTGTCACTGAATACAAAGAATTCATGGAAACATGGAGCATTGGAATTCCTGAAAGTACGGAATTAATAAGCTTGAAATCGTAATTGCAATTTATATGATAAAGTCTTTTCTTGAACTTAAAATTTCTGTTTCAGAAATGCAGGTAAAGAAAGAGTATTTATATGGATTGGCCCTTGTAACGTACAATACTTCAAAAATGCAAAAAGAAATTGTGTCTTGTCCGGAGGCAGACTTACCGAACAACATTCACGACAGACTTAATGAACTTTTTCAAATTAAAGCTAAATGGACTGTTGAAGAGATAACACCTTATATTATGTAAGTGAAAAAGAGTACATATTGTTATTATTTTAAATCTTATATAATCGTTTCTTTTAGGCGTTTTACAAAAGGTGCAATGAATGTTAATGCACTTTTAACAAAATATGCTAGATGTTCGACAAAAAATGGGATAAAATATTACGGGTCAAAACATGGCAAGTGATATACTGACTACATTTGTGGTATGCATTCAATTGTCTTACAATAAATACTGATACATGTGTTATTGATTAATTATATTAATGTCGGAACAATATTTCAAAATTGTTTATAATGTTAAAATGATACGCGTAATTTATTTAGCTCGTGATCATATATATAGTTACACATTTGCACAATTTATAAATATTTTTAAGAAATAAGATTATATAATTTAATTTGTTCATTTATTACCTCACTGATGTAACAGCGATATTATCAGCGAATGTATTATTATTCATCTCACTCATTCATCAAAAGACAATAATTTTAGATTAGACGATAATTTATCAATTTTATTGGCCATAAACTCTTGTTATCCCATTGACTATAAAATTTTATTACAAAAGCATTTTACCAACTTTCTCTTTAATATCTGACGTTATTAGTAATTACAGTTGAATATAATATGCTTCAGAAAAGTATATTGGATTGAATATGAATAATCATAGATAATCATTCTTAAATTCGATATTTACCTCATCAGTATTTGTTACGTGTGTCAAATAATAAAACTTATATAAATACGTGTTGTGCGAAGAGAAGAAGGAATATAAATTTACTTATAAATGATGCTGGAAAATCTCGTAAAAATATACAAATCATATACATAAATAATTTTATACAATTAAAAAATATCGAAGAAATTTATTAAAAATGCTTTTACTACTTTTTGTAAAATAATGCAATAAAAAAAGGAGAAAAATAAAGAAAAGATTCTCACAACAGTAAATAATTTTTAATTTAATATTTGCAAATGATAAAAAAGATTCTTATAATAAAATATATGTATAGCATTGCATTATAATACATAATGGCCAAATTGATGTTGATTTACTTAATACACATTGTCTTTTTTTTCATGTATAGTGTTACATATGTTTTTAATATATTTAAATAAAAGAAGTATTTGATGTATTCGCAAATAAAACAGCACCATCAATAATTATAAATATTCATTATTTCCTGATTCCTGGGATAGCAGCTTCTTTGACAGGAAACTTACAACACACAAACATAGTATTCGTTTCTTTTGAGCGTATAAGCACATCTTGGCACATGAATCTTTAAAGCCACATACCATTTAAAATATCAAATTTACAACTCGCAAACTACAAATATTTCACGTTCATGCCAATTGTAACAATATACGGATAAGATGCATCAGTACAACAATTATAATGTGTCAGAATACTAAGAACATTTCTCACAGATATTCCCCAGACGAATTTCCCCAGGAATACAAAAAGCACATGCGTAAAAATGGAATACTTTTTTTTTATCTATAAAGTATTCGATCGCGGATTTTGTAAATGCATCGTAAGTATGAATACATCGCTGCGTATTGCATTGATGAACTATTAATGGTATACTTATGCAAAAATGGAACTTCCTAAAAATATCTTGTAGGAACTGCCTCGCTGAAATATGGTTCTTGCTTTTTATAAAACATTTCGTATATAAACGTCGCAAACTAATATAAACCATTAAATAATTATTATAGAAATAACACACATTCAGTCCCTCTTTTTACATTATAATTACTGCCCATAATATTCCTAGGTAGGAAATAGACTATGAAATTACGAACTTGCGTTAAAAACAACATCGATTATATCCTACAGGAAATTATATTCTCGCGCAGTATTGTTCGAAGAGAGAAAATATTATCCGTTTAAATATATACGTACATACCTCTGAGATACGTTTGTTTGTATGTATGTATACATTATAAATTGATTATACGAGATGACGCAGATAAAATCAAGAAATTTTGCAAGCGCGAATGTGCGATGCTAGAATAAATATGATGAAACGGTGTGAATAAATTTGAGACCTTTACCTCATTTAATAATGTTCATGTTAAATTTAATAAATGACATTCCTATCTTTATAGTAAAACGTAACTTTGCATCACCTCGTACATCCCGTCATTGTATAATATAACAAATAGTAACGATAATCCTAAATCCTTTGGAGTTGTGATTTCATTATAGCTGTGACTTAAATTCTCTAGTGATAAACTTCCTATTCTACTATTACAACTAATGAATACTGTCCTATCTATAAGTACGCTTAGATAAAACGTCTGCATATTTAAATGTTAAAAAGAGCTAAAAAGCACAAATACTAGATCTCCCGTTGTTAAAGTATTGAAGTGTAGATGTGTACACACGGGTAACTTGGTAGTATATCATCTATTTATATACATGCTAAGCAATGATCCGAAGTAGACCTGGAATCAATCCATTTGATAGTCGTTTAAATAATCCTCTCATTTATGCGAGAAACACATATTTTCATGATTTACCTTAGTTCAAGGCACCTCATTGTTAGCTGTCATTTATCGAAGTCTCACTTGTAGTTTTACTGTTAGCCGTAAATACCGTCTGAGTAACGCCTGTTGTAACCGACTGACTCGGATGTATGACGGGACTCACAGTCTGAACCAAATTACAAGTGACTGGCACCATAGGCAGCAAATTAACAGAATTATTCATAGGCCCTGCGTTACACGTCAATGAAGGTCTTTTTCTCTCTAAACTGTTAGTGGCCATTTGTCTCCTCGCTGTTGAGTTACGTTCAAGGCTATTAGTTACTATATTATGTCTTCTTTCTAAACTGCTGCCGGAATTAAGGTCGGACTGACTTCCCTGAACAGTAGATATTTCAATCGCATTTATTCTATCATTGTTATTTTGAGAAGTTATAATAATCTCAATGAGATATTTAACTTACCGGTGAGGATCGATCTACAGACTGACCCATTCTATGTAACAAATCACCACTTTGGCTTTGTCTGAAGGTCGTTCCTTGTCGTTCGGTCGACTGACTTCTCCTCAACAACTGCTCGCCTGACTGACTTGAACGAATGCGATTCTCGGGTGTAGATTCGCGCGTTCTGTTCACAGCATCGCTCTGCCTTTGGCAAATCTGACTGTCCACATATGGATAACGAATACGGATGGAATCGATTACATCTAAGAGATTCTTCGCGTCCATGGCTAAGATATGAGCTGCAGAAAGCATTCCCCTAAAAAGAAACTCGTAATGTTAATCAATTATTTTCAATGTCTCCCGTATTAATCTACTAATAATCATAAAATAATAATTACTTTCGATATTCAGCGTCCAACGTAGTGGCACTGTAATTTTGCGCCAATTTCATTGCTGTCACTAGCTCTGCCATATCTTTACTTAATACTTTATGCGCCATTTCTACTTCGCGATGCGCGGATATTGGCAATATTTCTACCAGAACATCCACAGATGATAGTAATGCTCTTAATTCGATACCTACTCTACGTACTAGTTCTAAATACTGATCAGCCTTGCTCTGTTGAACACCTGCAATTCATTTTTTTTTTCTTGCATGACAATGTACTACAGTATATGATTTTTCGACAATGTCAATTAGCTGTTATGTATTTTGTTTCGATTAGTACATTCTTACCTTGCGATAATGACATAACTGCACGAACGACGCTTGTCGTGCAGTCGTATACTTTATCGTTAGTTCTGTCTAAATCTGCAGTAGGTGTAGGTTCCATTTTCTGCAAAAAAATTTATAAATATTTACGTTGCAACGGGTGATTTGCATTGATAAAATCATTGCGCGGTGGCTCACCTTTACTACAATTACTTTATCGGAACTCTTATCCGAGCCAAGAGAGCCAGTATTGGCAGAATGCGGTTCGTGGCTCGGTGATTGAGTAACTGATCGTGGAACCGGGGGACTAGCACTTTCATCACCGCTCGTAGCAATCGATAAACGTTTCTGTCATAATGAGGAAAATAAAGATTTAGATAATTTCAATTAACGGTGAAGTCTTTTAACATATACCTCTTCTCTTGCGAGCCAGCGGCTATCCTCTTCAGACTGTCGTTGTTGTTCCAACAACCGTTGCTCCAGTAGCTTTTGTTCATCATCAATCCCACTATTGAAATTGTCAGTCAGACTGTCGAACAGTTGCGAATGTACGTTTCTCTAGAACAATAAAAATGATATTACGTTAGAAATGTGACCTGTTTTCATCCAACATTTATAGGTTCTTTTCTAATGTTATAAAATATGGGATGATTTCTCGTAACGATTTATGTTACAATCGTTTCTCGATAATATACACGTATATACAGGAACAATTAAAGAGACGCATATTTTTCGAGATATAAAATAGAGGTAGTGCATTCGCGTACTCGCTACATGCAGTTTAAATAATTACTGGTAGCAATTCATCAGTGACATCCATTCTTCATGCAAAAATTATTAGCCTACTGAACGGCAAATTAAGATTTCCGCTAAAAAAATAAGTCTCTCCGATCGCATTGCAACAAAGTAGAAGATCCGTTTGTGAGCCAGTGCGTACGTATATTGCATACACCAGAGAAGCGCGTAATATAAATATACATCCAACTTGTAACCGAGGTGTAGAGTGATGCGGAAAAGTGTTGCGGACCAGATAAAAAACCAAAACAAGACGTGGCGTGGCATATATATAGAAGATGCATTTGTCACATTCCTAGGAGGCATGGTCAAACCTGATCTTGTTGTGCCTCCTCTGTCATCGAGCTGCTAGACGACACGGTGCTGTCGCTGACAGCGGAAGAGATCAGAGAGCCAGAGAGAGTGCCGTCGGTCGAGCTCGTCAACTGCTCGTCCTGCTTTTGTGGTGTCACGAAGGTGGTGATCTTGGCGAGGCCCGTCGCGATTTGCGATATATTTGCCGCTTTCGCGACTCCGCTAGCCATCTGAGGTTGAGCTACGTGTTGCTGATGCGCACCGGTCATGCCCGTCATTACATTGCTAACGTATACTGGAGTATAATCAATCGAACCAAGGGAACTCGGTTGCTGTTGGTCTACTATGTAGGCGGATGGAATCGAATGGATATTCTGCTGAGTCGCTGAAGACGACATAACAAAGTGTGACGGAACAGAGGAAGCTTGCATCATCCCAATGCTCGCCGATTGATTCGCACCGGTTGCTTGACAAGTCCCTGGCTGGCCGCTAATCCCGGGCTGAGCTTGGTGAACATAATTTGGCATGTGCACCTTCTGAGCTTGGACCACCGACACGGATGTAGCGTGGGCCGTGTAAATGGGATTGGCGCCGGTCAACTGAGACTGTTGGTTCGAGTGCTGTATTGCCGCATAGGACACGGCCTGAGGAACGGCACTCTGCCGCGTGATATTCTGCACGTGTTGCATTTGCAGCAGATACATAGGCTGCTGTCCTGGCTGAGCGATATTCGAATAGATCTGCTGGTGCGGATAGTTCTGCGGATATATCGGCTGCGATTGTAGATTTTGCGCTACGAGATTGCTTCTTCCAGCTTGACCGTAATTTCCAGCTGCTGTGCCAACGGGTTTTAACTCAGTCGCGACTGCGGTCGCAGTCGCGACTACGGCTAATTGCGGTTGGGCGTTTTGGGCGCGGAACTTGAGTACCGGACCGTACAAACATTCCGCATTCGATACGGTACTACCTACATTCGCCGAACTAATATTACGAGAGTAAACAACGCCACTACTACCACCACCTCCGCCGCTACTATTACCGCCAGCACTCTGCACGCTAACATTCTGACTTGTAGATTGACCGCCACCACCACCAAATATTTGGCTCGTGTTGTTAGCAGCAAAGTTACCGTAATTAATGGATTGACTGAGAGCATGCGAACCACTCGCGGCGAACTGTGTCTGGCTACTACTATTCGGTATTATAACACTGCTGCCCAAACTACTAGGACCGAAGTTCCCAGGATTCTCACCATAATTACCACCTAAGCTAGCGCTTTGACTGAGATTACCAACGATAGCTGAGCTCTGGGTGAAACTAGTGACCGGTCCGTATATCTCGCCACAGGTGTTGCCCGCGACCGCGGCTGACACGACTGACGCGGCCGCGGGTGGCGGCGGAACGGCGCTGGACGCGGAGAATTTCTGCACGGGGGAATACAGGTCCCCCGTGATGCTACCGACCACCTTCGAGCTAACCGCATACAAGTTTTGCATCTCTTTAACCTTCTGCTGCTTTCGGTTGGCGGCGGGCGACTGCGTCTGCACTGCCGTGTCTGAAATGCTCAGGCTCGACATGAGGGGAGTGTCTGAGGAATCGAGGGAGTCGAGGTTGGTGTCGGACAGGGTGGAATCACCCGATTGGGTCGTGTCGTGCGTAGTGATGGACGGCGGTTCGGAAAGCGCGGAATCGAAGAAGGGTAAGTCGGACACAACGGCGGTGGTCAGGACTTGATCCTCGTCCTGAAATTGCACCGCCAGGGTGTTGAAGGGAGACGCGGGTGTCGTGTACACGGAGGGACATACCCCTCTAGCTTGGTTGTCCTTGAGAAGTTGCGCGAGAACCTCGGGACTTTGCGCCACGATGTACGTGGATACCGGTGCCGCGGATAATTGCGACTGCTCCGTCGTATTTTGCGGTTGCCGTGACGGTTTTGGTGGCGGAACATCGTCTGCACCTATAAGACCGATTATTTTATAGATGTCGATTCGATATCGAATGCACACGTATGCGTTTTGTTATAAAATTGAACCACATCGTTATTATAGACAATTTCTTACATACCCCAGGACATGGCTTGTACCCTTCTGTTCTCTCGTCTCATCGTCTCCTGCTGCTGATGTTTCTCTTCTAGCAAAATCTCGCTATAATGATTTAAAAAAGCATGTAATATAATTTAGAAAAAAAGGTTTATACATTTTACAAATGTTTTAAATACTCACTGTAAAGTTTCTCTAATCTCTTTAAACGTCGGTCTCTTGCTAGGTTCGTAGCTCCAACACTGAGACATTAGAGAATATAATCGCGGTGGACAGTGGCTGGGAAGCGCAAGTCTCTCTCCGTTTTCCAGCTTGCGTATCACTTCGTTATTCTTCACGCCTTGGAATGGTTTTACGCCTAACATTAAAATTTCCCACATACATACACCTAGAACAACGATCAATTCATTAGCGTCCTTTTAAGAGAAGAATGATTTTTCTTAAAACGAGTTTAGCCTTAAAAACACCAACCGAACATCCAAACATCGGATGAAGTCGTAAATCTTCGAAAGTTTATGCTTTCCGGCGCCATCCATTTAATTGGCAGCTTACACTTGCTCGCAGTATAATAACTCTGATCTTCTACCCATCTACTAAGGCCGAAATCCGCCAACTTGACGCAACTATGTGATGAAACCAGCACATTTCTTGCAGCGATATCTCTATGCACGAATTTCTTGCTTTCGAGATACGAGAGGGCAGTGCTCAATTGGAAGGTATACAGTAGAAGTGTGGCAAGATCCAGACGGTGTTTATTAGATTGTAGATAAGCGCGCATTTCTCCGAGTCTGGCTAATTCCATGACGAGCCAAATCGGCGCCTCTGAACAGACTCCGATCAATCTGATAATATGCGGATGCTCAAACTGCTGCATAATATAGGCTTCTTCGAGGAATTTCTCGGCAGTGGCAAGATCCGCATCGACCTTGCAAGTCTTGACGGCAACAGCGATGGTTTGACCATCTCTTCCTTTGTATGATCCTTTATGGACGTTACCAAATTGACCCTCCCCTATGATTTCACCTAATTCTACTTGATTTCGGACTATCTCATAGTCTCGAGTAGCTGGTGTCGAATAATCTCCTTCTTCGTCGACGATCTCCGCATAATCTTCAGACAAAATAGTTCCAGTTTTACCGGCGTTCTTTTCCGCTGGACTGCTGGCACCATCTTGCCTATATTTCGGCGGTTGTGCATCTATAATTAAAATCACATTTTGCGCGCGTATAAATAAAATAGTATCATTCTCACAAAATATTCAAAACTTGTATAAAACGACGCCTTTCTAGTTTGTTTACCTTTGCATGGACAGGGATAATTCTTCCATGATCCAGCTTGCGAATACAGAATAAAGAGAGACTTAATATACTTTATTAATATTAATAGAACAAGTTTTTATAAAGTAGGTTAAAGAAATAATTAGTATATTTTTTTAAATAGTATTGAAGAAGTCAAAGATAAAATTTATTAGATTTTTGTCACATAATAGCAACAATAATATTTTTATTCTTACCTTTTCTGTTCCACAATGAAGTGTTACTGCCTGTGACCAGTCTACAATATCCATCAATCAAATCCGCGAGGCTTTCCGCTTGATCCAGACTGGAACAAGTGATACTGAGAGTCTCCGCGGCACCCGCGACTCTCAATTTAATGCACGCCTTCGCATGTTCTTTGCAATCCGACACCAATGTTTGAATCGATTGTATTTGCGAAAATTCTGCCATCCTAGTCGGCTATAATCAAAATTTTATTTTAAAAAATTAGTCAGTTATTTTATTTTTATTCTAAAAAGCTACTATAAAATTATATTAGAAAAATATATATATAATATAAAAGATGTATAGTTAAAATGTACCACTGTTCCGCCTCGATGAGCCATATAAGATATACCCAAGTCCGGTCCGATTACTAGTTCTACAGGTATTGACCAGCTTGACTGCAAGTTATAGAATAAAAGTTGTAAGTGCGATTGAGTATAATAAATACGAAAAGTGAACATAAATTCTACGTATGCAGGGCATGTATTTTTCATATTTTTATCGCTTAAAAACTGCTTTATCTTTATAAGAAATATACGCTAGATTTCCCTATGCTTACCCCTAAGGCGCATATAAACCTCTCCTGGTCGAATCGATAGTGCGCCCGTAGAAGATCGAAGAATTTAAACATACACTCGAGTTCAGACAACGCCGCGACTTTTTTAAAGTGTTGCTGTATCAATTTTCGGAGCGCCTTCGGCTTCATCCCGTTCAGCACCGAACGCGGCAAGAATTTGTGTAGACCGACCTGTGAAAGAGATACATTCTACTCGTATATTTTGTACGGCGAGAGAGATGAATGAATGCGAATATGCAGACTATTATACTGCCGTGAAATCCAAGTTATTGTCGCGGGCAAGATTTGTCGCATCGAGAAACTCTACCTCACGTTCCAGATATTCCAGATTGCTCTTCTTGTCCAGAGCAATTTGCGGCATGTCCTTGAAAAAATAGCGAATCTCCAGGCAGCAGAGCTGAACCGCAACGTCCTGATCCAGAGTGGCGTGATTTGCAAGCAGGTAATCGTTTCGCACCTAAATGCGCATAGATAAATGTAATTTGCAATTTCTTTTTGAAACGTTAAACATCTCGCTTAATTGTCGATTGACATATTATCGTACCTGATCGTAATAGTAGTAAAACGTGACCTTATCCTTCTCGTAGAGATCATTTAGGTTCTGAGGAAGATAACGCACTCGAAGCTCGTACCTCCATTCGCAATGCGGATGCTTTCGCTCGTACTTTTCTTGCACCTAAGACGAATACGTCGAGTAAATTGCGAGAAACAGAATATATCGATATGCTGGATACGCGTACATACCTGATACATCGTTGTATCCTGATGCAACCAATAACTCTCTCCGGATCCGGGATGATGTAGTCTCATCGCGTACAGATTTCGATAATGTCTAGTACCAACGGCTAATCGACTAGTTACCAAAGAGATGATACCTCTAACGTCGATTGCATCACCGAACTTGACGACGTTGAAGCCACCTGGATTACCGTATTGAGAAACAAACAATAGAATTGATAAACCTGTGTGTCTCTTCTCTTCTCAGGGCACACATATTTCGTTTTTATGGTATTTATAGCGGGTTATAGATTCGTTCTTATGCATCTTGCAAGAAGAGAAATTAATCAATAAAGGCTGGCGAAATTTATACAATCATTATCCTTCGACTGATACAATATTTACAAATGAGAAATAAACATGTTCGAGAACATAAGAAAGGAATAATAATATCCTGATTGGCGAGACGATTTTATTTGTTTTAGCGAGAAGCGAGTCTCTCGTCAACCGGTCTCTTCATTTTCTCGTCTAACGCAACGGGTCCTTTGAGGTATTTCGGGGAGGAATAACTTACCGTTGGGAAGATGGACTTTTAAGGTCGCCTTATCCATGGGGGTGGGCGAGCCATGCGGCGGGGTGTTCCTTCCACCGCCGCTGCTCTGGACACCTCCGACACCGCCTCCACCTCCATCTCCTGCTCCAGTGCTCATCCCCTCATGGCTGCGTGGAAAAGAAAACAAAAGGGTTGACTTAATGAACGCTCGCTGCATCGCGTCAATTATGCATTATTTCATAAGACCGCTCGTGTAACGAACGTAGGTCCCGCGCTTAGTAAAGATCAATTAATCAGCGTGTCTCATGAAAGATTGTCTACGAAATTTTCCGTTGCGGCAAAACTAGACCCGAGGTCTCCGCGTTTTCGACTTTCCGTGCCGGCGTTTTAACGACTTTAATCTTTAGAGGGTCGCAGAGACTTTATAATGTCTCTGATCATAAAAAGGAAATATTCTTTTAATTCACATAAAATGCAGTACTTAAGAATTTTTATATTATTTTCTAGAGCTAACTTTTCGTGACAAAAAAAGAACTCTGCAGCCCTCTAAAGATTGAACACCGCCTAATGACTTTCAGGAAACTCCGACGCTCGATCAATGAAAATAATTATCTATTATCTTAATTATTTCATTTGGAATTAAATCAAGTGCTATGGCAACGACTGGATTTTTATCGAACTACTCATAAACTATAAATATTTTAAAAATCAATCTGGATGTGTTGAGCGTCAAGCATCTGAGATTTATCAACGGTGTCTTTGTGACGCGTTCACCGTTGATTAATCCATATATTTTGCGTTATCCTGCACAATCAAGAATATATATAATTCATACATTTTTCTGAATTGTTATTTTTCTCTTTCCCTGCAGGCAAGAGGGAAAGAGAGAAACAATGCATCGCATTTGCTTCAGGCGTATCAGAGAGAGGAGACGCGCGATTCCAACAGAAGTCGCGACAAGAATAATTCGCGCGACCCATGCAGTCTCGCGACAATTCGTCTCACCCTGAAGAGCACTCGCGTTTCGATATGTCAGATACGTGAACGTTGCATCCCGCGGCTGCAACAAATGCAATCGCGAGTCCCACCGCGCCGTCGCAATAGCACATAGCTCGCTCTTGCGAAACTGAACGACGCTTTCAGATGTTACCGTGACCAGAGAACTGTCACAAGAAATCGTGAAAAATCGCGTCAGCGCCGCAGAGATGCAGCGAGACAAATCGGATTGTCGCATCTCGTCGCCCCGTTATCGAACAGTCACGATTGCCTGGTTGATGACATCCGCGCGCGGATCAATGACTGTCAAGATCGCGCGGGTCGTTGCGAAGTCGTCCGCGTGAATATATTGTTAAGTCATGTAATGATCATGCATTTAACATTATTACAGTGTATAATAATTAAGACAATATAAATTCGCAATGATATTGATTAAAACGCTTTTCGATGAGACGCTCTCGCAATACAGTTCTTTTGACACGAACGAAATGGCACAAAACATTACCGTGAACTGTTTGAAATGCGATTATTAATGCAAATGTATATTACGAGCAACGTCCGGCTAAGGAATGCCGTCGATCAGGCACCAAGTGTTTGCGCTGGGAGCCAGCAACCACGACACCGATCGGCGTGCAAACCTCTTAGGAAGAATCGATCATGCTCTAAATTTACGTTTCGTAACTTTATACTTTGTTTACTTCAGATAATATGATCGCCGCATAAAGCAGAAAATTTTGAGAGAAGATTTTCTAAGAGACAATCTTCAAACTTCCCCATTTTTGAAATTTTACAAACTCTTCATCGTTTTATGTAAATTTAAACATTAGATTGAATAAAAAAGATTAATATCACGTGTTTATTCTTTTCTCAAGACATTCTGTACATTACTAAAATAAAAAAATCCTATTTCTAAGTTTTCTTTACAGAAAAGTCTCAACAAGAGCAACTTTCATACTGTGCAAACGAGAAAATTCAGCGTGACATAAAATCGATGACACGGAGATAAGTTTACATTTGGTGGATCGGATTTGAAGATATCATTTTCGACATGAATTTACGCATTATAACGGATTTCGGTGCAAATTGCGCTCTCCAGGAAAGTCCGAGCTGGCTCTATCCGCTGCCGAACCAATTTATGCACGTACCGCGCGAAAGTTCACCCGATTCTTCGCATAATGTTACACCGATCCACATTACGACCGCGGCCGTAAACCGATATGGCCGCGCACGTAAATCATCGCGGACGCAATTACACGAATAGAATTATGAGAGTGCACCAAGGCACCCCGATATATTATTGCACTAACAAGGAAGCACGCGCAAGCAACTGTTTCCCTCAGATTCTAATCAGCTTCAGATATGTGTAGCATAGATCAAAATAAGAGACACATATTTTTTCTATAAGTGCTCTTTAAACACATTAAGGAGGAGGAAGGAGGGGTGAAATACTTTGAAAAAATCGACTTTTACGTTTCTGTACGCGAAATCCTCGCGATATCCTGCATATCTGACAATGAGTTCGAGCACAAAGGAGTTTTCATGAAAAAATCGGTAATGGTAATAATAAAAATCGAAGAAACAAGCCGATTGGTGTCCACCCGCAAGATTTCTCTTCGCGACCGTTCAAGTTTGCGAAATTAACCGAAAGTCCCAACGCGCCGCACGAGTTTTGTGCCGAGATACTTAAGCACGACACAGTTTGCAATCGCAAGCCGGGAATTGTTGCAACACGTGTGCAACGGGGACTTGTTTGTTTACGATCTCGCGAATCATAGGTGGTGGTAGAATTATCGAAAGGACATGTGATATAAATTACGCGCGAGTACGCGCTGCGCGTGAGGAAAGACCGTCATCAGGTATTCAGGCAAATCGCGCAGGTAGATATAAATAACTACTTACGCGATATGTTAATAATTAATATGACGTTGTATCGCGTGAGATTATTTCTCGTCGAGGAGCATATAAGATGGGAATTGAAAACGGAAACGGGAATTGATCTCGGCTTCTTGATAATCCGTGCAAACACTTCTAATTTTCTTGCTAATTTTCTTTTTTTCTTGTTAATTTCTACCGGTACCTTGTTCTCTTAATATTTGAACATTATCCTGATATTTACAAGTTTATAAATATATATATTTTTTTCTTTTGCGCTATATGTATAAAAATGACAGATCTTTAAAGAGTAATGTTTCTTTAATTTCATTCTCTCTATTCGTTACAAAATCACAGCTATTTAATTTCAGCAACTGCCCTGTAAGACAAGAAAGAATTGACGGGAAATTGTGCTGATACAAAAAAAGGGCGAGAGAGGGTCGGTGCACCCCGGCCCTGACCCGCCTTGATACCTCTGCGCACCTGCAACTATCGCCCACGCAGCTTACCTTTCACTATTACTTTCCTCAATTGCGTTTTTGCATCGTTTGACCATTACAGCATCCACACGCGCGGAAGATCATGTATAAAAAATATGGTCGATACACTTGTCTTATAATCCGCGAAAAGGATTAAAATACAAATTGAATCGTTATCTGTATAGATATGATAAGTTACTTATCCGTTAAGTTCAAATTAATTGACATTATATATTTAGTTGATTAACAATCGATTTTGTGAGAAAAAAATGCAGAGAGAAGCGCAATTGTTTAGGATGTTCGGTAATTGAAGCTCGCTCTGAGAACAATAATCGCAGAGACGCGGTTTGTCGCGGCAATAACGCCATCACGGACGTGTCTTTACCTCGTGTGAGACACTTTATGAAATCTCCACGTTCCCAGCGTGTCCGGACTGTAAGAATCGCTGCAACCCAGCTGGCCCAGAGAGCAAAGCAAGCCCTTGCTGTCCCTTCTCCATCGTTTCTCGTGCGTGCAATTTTCCTTGCGTCTCAAGAGCACGTCTCCTTTGGAATTCTTCCCAAAGGTGTCGAGATTTTGAGGACGACACGTAGGCCAAGAGATCCTGGCTTTGCGTTCCACGAGTTCCAACATTTTCCGAATATTCGTAATTGCAAAACGCAATTGACTTCCGCACAATTAATCGAGCACCATCCCGATAACAATCGATTCTTCTTTATTTCCTTGGCCTTTTTCTTCTCTCAAAAGCCTTTATTATTTATCAATATATTTTATCAGTACAATAAGCATTCAAGTTAACTTTTTATTTTATTCGTTCACTAATTACTTTCCCAAAGTTTGATAATCTAACTGACCCTTTTAAAACTCTCCAATTTTTTCCACAAACTGTCGTTCAAATGTTTTCTTTTGTGGGACGTTTACATAGAAGCGAAATTGATCTATTTTTCAAAATAACCGAGGTGAAAGAGATTAAAGTTGATTTAAATATTTAATTCTGACACGGCAATCTATCTCCTGTCAATTATTCTTATATTTATCCGTAACATGATTCCCTCTTGGCCGAGAAGATCACATATTCTCAATGTAACACTCGAGATGAGACGAGTAGTAAAATGAGAGAGCAAAGAGTAATTGAAGAATTCATAACGGACACATGACGCTGACCGCAGCGAAGTAAAAAACTTGGGACATATTTCGCGATGACTACCTATAGCTTTTATTATTTTTTTATTTACCTTTTTTCTTAATAAAAAAATTTAATAGCTATTAATTAAAACATGCTTTCCATTGCAATATCTCTTTTGTCAAGACATAAAGATTCGCTTAATAACAGGAAATTTCTGCGATACGATTAACGCAACTTCAGCAGATCAAATAATTTTCTCTTCTGGAATCCATAGGATTTTTCTCTCTAACTTGCAATTTTCGACGTTTTCACCAACAACAAGTATATCGGAGATACACGCACTACTGTATCAATATAAATATATATTCTTTTCTTCTGTTTTTCACGTCGACGTACAGTGACATTATGACTGAACACAAACGGACGTAGCCCGATTCGTAGAAATGCATCTAAAATTCTTTTCTTCTTCTTGATAGTTTCCGACCCACAGAAAACTATTCATCTGGAATCTAATTAAATCCGATATAGATTATAATGTCCACTCACAAAAACGAAATCTCACGATATTTCGATCCACTGTCTGAATGATCGAAAACACCCCTTTCGCTTCTGTTCGCAACGATGGGTGCGTGCGTGCGTGCACATTCGAAGCCGAACAGAAACTGATCGCCTCGACCAGCCGGGACAGACAACCTGCCATTCTCCTCTCTCAAACTCCCTTTTTCTCCGCCGCGAGTGTGTCCGTGCGCGACGCGTGGGACGCATTGATAATTCCCATGGGCATGTGTTTATGACGGGTTGCGATTCCGGTATCGCTACGCGACGTCGATAGTAGACTGCTTGGGACCGCGGCCGAGTTTGTTAAATGTGGTCAGCGTGGTAAACGCGGCCGGCAAGCTCGCGCTCACATAGTTATTATCTCACGCCAGCCGGCGTAATTGTTCGACAAGGTATTCTCGTATAGATCTTAATCTTTCACTTATCTTATAGGTCAACTTGTATATATATCATATATAATTCTATATATTATTATACATAATGGCACGGTTCGAAACTTTTTATTATTATTAATTAGATACGTTATATACCGAAGATTTAGTCTCCATTAATTTAATTTCGTCAATTGGTTTCCAATATCAGGATATATTTTCGAGTTACAAAACTCACCAATGTCTCTCACCACTTCATTTTGCTGCTATGTCTCGTAAATGACAAAAGTTTTTCGCTATTATACATGTCTAGAGAAGTCCTAGGCAACTTTAATATAATACTAGCGTAACTACTTGTTGATGTAGCCTAGACATCGAAATTTCGAGTCGCGCGCATCGAACTGCATCTTTTTTCTTTCATTAAATTTAATGATGATTTTCTGTTTTCGCTCATACAAGTCAAGGGCGTCAAAGAACAAGGAAATAACGGGCATTAATAGTCATGCGCGGCTGAATCGATCCGAAGTTCCGCACCACGTGCGGACCTGTAACGTGTCTTTGTCGGGATGTTCTAATTCACGCGTAGCAGAATCAAACATCGCCTCGTATCATGGACGGAAATACTTATTTTAATCACGTGCCTCCCTCATTACATAAAAGTTTATTAAATAATTCTTAAAAAATTTCTAGAAATAAGTAAAATTTAAAACATAACACTGTTCCTTGCATTGTTCAATTCCTTCCAATATGGAACATTATAAATTTTAAAATCTCTACTTTTTTGTTGGAAATGAAAAGGTATAATATATTTGCATATGAAAAGTAAGCTTATAAAGAAACTTACATGTTTATATCTCCACGTTATTTATCGCGTGCGTATTTGTATGTTTTTCTCGCAGAAAATAGGAGGATTCAAGTAGGTATCTTTATGTACGAATGCAATTTAGGTACGCGTCGATCAGAGGTGCATTTATCCTTGGAATAATAAGTTGTGCTCTTGGTGTGTGTCTCTTCGAGGTTCGTCGTACCTGCTAATTCGCTTATATATTGACCGATTATCGGCACGATCCTGGATACGGAGCGCGTATCAAACGGCGATACTGGGAGAAACATTGCGACATAACAACCCTACCATCGATCGCCTACGGCGATCCATGGATCTTTAAGATCCATGGAGGAATCGAGAGTTAGACCGAGTTAGACTTCGCGCATGATCAATTTCCGCGAGTTTCAAAAGCAAATCCTTTTTAAAAAATCTTCGACAATAAAATTTTTCTATTGGAATAAATAGTTAATCAACGGCTCGCGTATTCGGAATATTGAATTATGAATTGCACCTGCGAGTCGCGCCGCTTTGGAATTAAAAAAACGAGAATCTACGCGCACTACCGAAGGAAATCTTAAAATACGATCCGCTGAGAGCATCGCACTTAATCTTGACTTACGGCAGTTTTGTAAGATGAAGAGATACGCGATGGGCACGGCAACGAGACGAAAGGATTAGTTTCGGAGGGGGTTTCGAAGGAACGGCTGGCTGATGCGTGTTTTGAAACGCGCACAAGTTTCTGGATTTTACATCGCGATTCCGATTAGCGAAAGCGATGATCCTTCGCGCTTATACGGTACACACGGTGAATCCGGTTGGAACCACTTGAATAAGCCGACCTGAATTCCAATTACGTGACACACGTCGAGAAATTCACTACAGCGAATCCCGATCCACCGTAAATTATCGGGACGAAGAGAGGGAGAAGAGTTAATGAATTTAACCAGGCTAACGAGCATTTCGACGTACATAAAATGTGCAGTTGTGCTGAAGCAAAAAGATAACAACACAATGAAAGAATAACTTTGCCACGTGCATGCATGAAGCATTAGGTAAGAGCGATGAAACAATAACGAGAATAAGTCGAGTGATTCAATTTTCTCTTTTCTGATTGTATAAAGAACCATCGGACGATTCTCACGAACAATCGTCACTACATCGATTACGCAATGCGATGCGAAACAATGCATCATTAGAACGAGGTGCAGCTTATGACGCGAACGTCATAATCGCGAATAACGCAAAACACATACTCGTCGCTTTCTCACAGTTGATATCATTATGTAAAAGAAAAGACAAAAACAATTGTTTTGGCACAGTGCAAAGACATTATCGTTAGCTGCTATCAGTGGTGCATTCTAAAGAGAATTTTTTAGTTATCAAGCTTTGGCGCTATCTTTTTATATATCACATCTCTTGAAGATATCTTAGACTTTAATTAACATTTGCATCATGAATCGATCGGTAAACGTTCTTTCAGGACTATTTATGCAAACGGCATACGTTGATGTTGGTGCTTGTGACGATAAGCAGTCTCGCACACCATGAGAGTACACGTATGCAAATAATGTGGATTGGATATATAGTCACGGCGTGAAGAAAGATTGGAATTCGCGCTTGGCACCGCATCCCAATGGAATAGAAGAGCCGAGAAAACGGTGGCGCATGCAGCAATTGCATCCTCAATTTCTTCATCGAGTCATAGTGTCAGCCTGATGACAGTTCGATTGCCGTTGATGACGGCACATCTCGCTTCACGATGTATAAGAGCGCGGAAAATTTTAATGACATTTGTAGTCGCCAGAAGAACGTCGGCGACGTGAAGCGCGGCAGACAGAATGCGAGGGACAGAATCGAGTATTCCTTCGTTCACCAACAACGGGAGCACGGGAGCGAGACAAAAGAAATGAACGTCAGAGATAAAAAGAAAGTATAGTGCAATTTCTAAAACGCTACAATACACGCGAGACGCCGGCAATTAATTTAAACCTCTGTGCAAGCTATAAAATCGAAAGCCGACGTTCTTGTGTGAAGATTGTCCGAAGACCCTCGAGTAGTGGACAGTGGACACATAAAAAGACGACAGTCTTTCTGGATTCTAAAATTAATGGCCATTGGCAGATCGATAAATTTTACGAAAATAAAGTTCCGGAACGCTCCGGTCGATACGAATTTTACGACAATAAAAGAGCGCGGTGCGGCGGTATTAAAATAACAGCGAGATCAGTCATGACATCAACCATAAAGATGGAACCGTTCCAAACTTCTCCAAAATAACTATATCGTTCGATATAGTTATCCTCAAAACTGCGATCCACTCTGCCATGCTTATACCTCAATTAACGAGTGATTGATTAAGCAAACAAATCCGAGTATCTCATCGTCAACGAACCAGCCAAGTAATTTTCATTAATGGCATATTGTAATAGCGCGATAAGACTCTCTCGTTTGTATTATCAGGCTCGGTAGTTTCCAGCGCGCGACTGGAATGATGACAATTCGAAGCTAGGTACTCGCAGTTCGAGACTGCGTCGCCCTGCGAACGCCACTTGTGAACGTGGCACGCAGATGTCCTTCGAAAGTTCTTCGTCATATCTCGGCTATTCAAGTCCCATGAGGAATTCCGACCGAACTTTTCTCATTTTTAACCATTCTCCTCTGACTCTTGTCCCCCTTGTTACTTCGGAAAGTACGAGACACGGCTTATACATATCCGCGCATCTCTCTTATAGATTTTAGTCTTTCCCATATGTCAAGATAAGAAAACGATCAGAAAGAAATAAAACTTTATATATATATATATATTTTTTGCGTGTTCATGATGTTGATGTATAAAGTATCCTTTCTATAAAGTATCAAAATATCAATAAAACTCTGTGGCAACCGATATAAAATATTCTCTATCTCACAGAAATTAATTAGCATCAATGTAATTGAAATATAATCGAATGATTGTTGTTGCTGAATGATGGAGTTAATAATGAACAGTTGCAACATCATTCAAATATTCTAATTGCCATAACGAAGTAATGTAAACCAAATAAAGAAGTGTTTATTTTCTATTAATTAATTTTTCAAAACCGCGATATAAAATTTCGTTTTGAAGCTTTACGAATCACAAGAAACATTTTAATTATCTATTTTAATATTCAATGGTTAACTGTATATTTTTTAAATTATATCAACATTAGCGAGCAGAATTTCGATTTGGCTATTTCGAGAAACACGAAATTCTAGGCGGAAAGCAATGACCAACGCTCCGACAATATGGAATTGTTAATGACGGCAATTAGCAGCGGTTGCGAGCTAGTTGCGGTCGATGGCGACGATTTTGCCATGGTTACCTAGCGCCATCGACATAACGGGAGAACCCGGAAGGAACGTTCTCCACGGAAGTTGGCTCTTTCATCCCCTGGTTTCCTTGCGCCTGTCTCGCATCTATCTCTTTACGCACCTGTAACTCTGTCCCGCTGTTATACCTTCATTCACAGATTAGAAGGAGCCATCAAAGCCTTTATACACGGAAATTGCCACGGGCTGTTTCTCGAACGAGACAGGCCCCTCATTTAAACGCCTATATTAAGCGTCAGAGGGTTCCAAGTGTTATTTCATGCCGCTCGATTTGGCAGGGATCGACGAACCCAGCAGAGCAATGTTAAACTCGAAATTAGATGTTTTTTTGCTGCTAATTTTTCTACTTTACTATTACCTATTTCAACAATTAAGTCAGATAATAATTCTGCGTCTCTCGCTTAAAATCGCTTAAAATTTAAACGCCAATTTCTCCTTATTATGATAGTTATCGGCATATTACAAGTAATTAAATCTTTCTCACGTAAGAGTTACGAGATGCATTCGGATGATATACTTACTCGGTGGTCTCGAGGTACTGGAAGACGCGGTAGACGGGGCGTCGATACATGAAGAGGTGATCCTCGACACGCTCCACCATCATCCTAACACCACTTCATTCGAAACGGTGGGCCACTTATCATCACCCACCACTTATCACTGGTTTCCAAAACGGAACATACAGTACAGCGATGAAATACACGAAATTACTGGGGCGACGCGACGGTCCAAGTAAACATACGTATAACCCCGACGGTTTTGAGGAAAGTTCTCTCGTCCGTGTTCGAGCGATCAATGTTCAGCCATTCATGTTTGCCAATGCGCACTCTTTTGTTTCCTGTGACGAAACTGGATCGTCGATTAAATCAAAGGACTCGCCGTGTCCTGCGAACCGGCCGTCGTACAAACGATTAACAGTATAGTTTCAGCACAAGTACGATGAGGCGGAGTTAAACGAATGTCCGGGTCAGTCTTCTATTTTCACAAACCGTTGTTTCGTCCCGTTCTCCCGTTCACTGCATACTGCCGGTCCCGCCGAATCGATACGTTCGGCACAAACAGTCGGGCGACAGGTGCACTAGAGGACCGTGTCCTCTGGCGTGTCCTTCTTCGATCAACGACTCTCAGCTACCCTCTCGATGTTCTCGTTCTTCCGATTCTGTTGATTATTCCGATAGGACCGTTAGGCCTGATCATAATAACATTTTCGAGAGATACGATGATCACCACGTCTACGTAGTCGACGCGATTAAGATAAATTGACAACGAACCCTTTCTAAAAAAGGCATGGAAAGTCCATTGTTGTGTCTTTTCCGCGATGCTGATTAGTTGTCTTGAAACTCGATCTCGATCTTGATGCGAGTCACTTTGGTTGCGTTTTGACAATTTGTGTGTAAGAGGGTTAAGCAAGTAAATTTACTTTGAATGTAATGTGTTATGTGTTATTTAATCAGAGCGCGCGCGATAACGCGCGCCTGTAGAGTTCTAGTAAGTATATAAAAAAATAAAATAAAAAAAGTATATGTATATTAAAAAACTGAACATTATATAGCTTACAAATTCGTTCGAAGAAACACGTACGAAACACGCGAGACTGTAAGTTACAAGCAGTTCGAGCAAACAGTGCGAGATCGATAAATTTCGCATATCCCTGTCATGCTAATTTGATGGCGTGCGATCTAGATTTTTAGTTGCAATTTTACGAGCGACGTGATCGTTCCTGAGGAAAGGAGGTAGTAAAGTCGTCGTAAATATTTTTCAGACGAGCGCACGCATGAAATTGTGAGACAGGCTATCGCTAGCTATATTCGGCGCTCGAAAAATGATTCGCTGTCTCCTTAAGAAGCCTCGTGACTAATAAGAGAATCGCGTGCGGATATATCTACCTAACCTACCCCAAACTGCGGGACACCGCCTAAGTTCACCCGCAGTCACTGCAGCCAGCAACCACCGCATTGCAACCCATCCTGCCAGGCCTATATGTGAATGAACTACCGATATTTACACATATAATAATAATAATTTTTTAAGATAAAACTTATATTAACTGGCGAGTATTTTAATTAAGTATTTTAACATGTAACTAGTAATTTTTATGACAAAATTTTAATTCAATTAAAGATTTAGATTTAGGTCATCATATTCTTGCTTAGAATTATTAAATGGTTTTAAAAAACGATTCAAGATATATTTAAGATCGAAATAATATTTACGCGCGAGGATGCTTTGTGTGGTCGAATAAATATAGACGCTCGCAAAGAAATATTGGACTATTTTTACACTAAAAAATATTCTGTAATGAATAGATTATCAAAATAAATTTTATCCTAGCCTATGCAATATATCTTTAAATTATTCTTATGACACGGGATTTCTCCGATCCTTCCTGATATAATCCTGATATAAATTCGCACGTAAATTCTTATAAATTCCCGAACATATACGCGATCTCAAAAATCGACAGCAGCCAGACAAAATTACTCTCTGTCTCTTTCTTTCTGTCGCGTATCTCATAAAATTTTACAAAGTTACGCCTACGTAGATCTCGTAAAATCGTATTAGCATGAAACAGGAATGTGAACTGAAACTATGTAGACCATTGAACTTTCGAGTAGTTTGAAACTGTCCTGCGGTAAGAATCGTAAATTGAACCAATAGAGCTTGTAAGTTCCATGGCAATATCGTTAAAAAAAATTCAAAGGGTAACCGCGAAGAGGCTATTGTGCCCTGCGAATGACAAGAAGTATTCGATCATTCCACAAAGATTATTCTTTAAACAAATGAATGTACATTATTCATGTTACCGCCAACAAATATTTTCTTTCGAATTCTTTTTTATTATTAAATATCCTTTACGATATCATAAAGTTTATGATATAAAAAACTTTAAGAAAAGAGGAAGACATTAACATTCTTCGTATAATCTTTAAATTTTATTAGCGATGCGCTTATATAGGCAAGTCAGTGTAACGCGTATGTAGAAAATCTGATATCTATAAAAAAGCCAAAATTGAAGATTTTAGCAAACAAGAAACATATGCTACTCTCAATGAGAGAAACATGAAAGTTACGAAGAGCATCATACGACACGCCCGATTTTACGGAATTTCGCCGTTCGTGTCACTGACCGGACCAAGGTTGTGCAACCTTGACACCGCGCTACGAAATCTTCCACCTCTCATCGTCACCAGATCAACCAACGACCCCGAGCTTTATCCTCCAACACTTCCGCTCGTACTAGACGCTAGCACGATCCCCCGAGATTTTCCGACTCATCGACCTCCTCCAAATTTACTCGCACATTTAATATCGCCGTCGTAAAACTGTAAAGTTTAAAAAAAAATCACTTAACTCTATCAATTTAGAACCTCCTATACTTCTCTTCCCTAAAAAGTTCCTTTTTAGATAACAGCAAAAAAAGAGACTTACTAAAAAAATGTTAAACAATGATAAGATAATTTTTTTGAGTTTGCTTAAATTGACGAACAAATCTTCAATTAAAAAATTTATTTGATAAATTACAACTTGAGAAACTGTCGAGAAGTACCGTAAGATTTTTTGCACGAATCTCAACCTAGTCTTATCTCACCTTCTTTTCCGACGAAACGTTCATTTCGTCAAGAGCGCTTTACCCTTGAGCTCTAGATGCCTCTACGTTTTCATTTCCTATCACTTCCTTTCGGATATCTCTTCAATCTCACGATCACCCTTCGTGCGTCCTCAGACTTACTGCCTTAATTAACCTTCGCGTTAATGACAATTATCTCTCGAGATCATTCTCACATGCCGATCGCTCTCAGAGTCCACATCACTGCAAACATCTTGATGATCCTCCCTCGAAATCAGCAATTCGCCGATTTCCACGCAACAGTACCGCACGATATTGGATATCCTCGCGAATCGGACGTCGCGACGCGGGGCGACCTTGACTCGCTCGAAGGTCTCCGGGTACCGTGGACGCGCGGCGTCGCGGCGTCGCGGCGTCGTGAACGAATCGGCAAACGGACGGACGGTCGGACGGACGAAGCACTCGGCGTCGTCGGTCGGTGGGCGTCGGTGCGACGATCGGACGAGGACGGAAAGAATGGAGTAGCAGCGCGCCTAGCAACAGCGTGGACGACGCGCGTCTACGGCGTCGTCGTCGTCGTCAGGTATACGTTTTGCCGGTTCAAGAGGAGCAGGCGCTTTGCAGGGTGCGGCAGGCTGCGCCGCGACGCCCGGCATCCTTCCCCCCCTGCGACTCCCTCCGCGCTACCGCCTGCTCTCTCCTCTCTCTCTCTCTCTCCTCTCTCTCTCTCTCTCTCTCTCTCTCTCTCTCTCTCTCTCTCTCTCTCTGTCTCTTCCTCCCTCTCCCTTTTCTGCCTACGTTCAACCAACGTTGGCACCCTGCAACCCCTGCGTGGTGGCTGGCCCCGAGACCTCGTGGACGTTGACGCACCGCGTCGCGACGTGACGCGCCGAGACGAACGCCCGCGATGGAATCCGTTAATAACGCGCACGCGGAATTTCGTAAATGACATTGACATGTTTGCTAATAAAAACTTTATTTTCCTCTTTACGTTATCTTCAAATAGATTTAAGCATTCACCGCGTCCACAAAATATGAATGCACCAGATAGCTTCAAATCGAACAAGATATTTATGACTTCTTACATAAAAATATTTGACAGCGTGACATGCATGTGTTCTATCTGATTTGGCTCGTGCTTTGTATAGATTTTCTTATTTTTATATTTTAAAAAGCTGGATGCGTACCTATACAATCAAAAAAATATAATAAAATTGAAAAAAAAAGAGGTAAGATTTTAAATATGTGCCACTTGCAATAATTTATATCTGATAAACATAAAACAATGTGAACAGTAAGGTGCATGTTTCTTCCAAAGAGAATACATAAATTTTAATAACTTGTTCATAGCTTCGTAATATAGTTCAAGGTTTTCACGTTGAGTTCGAGGCACTCAAGCATGAATCTCGCTGCCAAGGGACAGGGCAGTCCCCGGACGCAGCACGGTGTGTGTGTCCGGAATTCTGCCAACAAAATTCCCACGGGTATATCGTGCATACAGACTCACGCTACTTAAGGTATTAATTTAATTAACTTGGCAAAGACGGCACCAAAGTAAAGAGTCGCAATATCGCGAAAGCCTCACAATTCACAAATATGTACACTACTTCGACAACTGCTCTATCGGAACGGTTATTTAATTAGATATCATCACGGCAAAATACAACAACGAAGCAAGCTAATCTTCACATCGCGCAATTAGTATTATTTTTCCGTTCAAAAATTCAATAAAGCTTGCGCTGAGCATTACGACCGAAATTTCAATCCATTTTACGTTGGCGTTATTCCAAAATTACTTCCATCGAAATTTAGAAACGGCAGTCACGCTCTAAATAAATTTAAATAAGATGTTAACAGAAGCAACTTAACACTTAGCTTACAAACACGGTTGACGACCGTTTTCAACGTAGCGAATGGTACAGTACAATGCGGTTGAACTGTTAAAAACGACAGTTTTCTCTATTGTAAAAAGTAAGTGACGCAGCAGGGTCGAGAAGAGCGACAGTTTGTAGGGTAACTTCAACGTGAATTCACCCCTGAACGTGGAGGCGTACGCTCCAATGACCCCACAGGGTAATCCGTAATGAATTCCTAATGGACCTATGTCTAATTAATTTACTACATTAATTTGATGCCTCAAAGGAGACGGTATGCACGTACGCTAATTACTATAATGATAAAGTGCGTGTTTAAAGACATGTTTTGTACACATTTATTTAACTTCAGTTTACATCTTTATCTGCGACTATTCACCTATTAATACTGCATATTTGTAATTTACTAACTTCCTACATTTCCTACACTTCCTACAGTGTCTTTGCCTCCATTGTCTTTACTTATGAGATTTATATTCAACTTTCCGCACTTCATATTTTTGTACGGAATAATAACACTGCAAAGGAATAATGTAATTCGTTGCATTTACTTCGAGATCTTGGACCACAGCGTAATAAAACGTTATTCTATATTTTGTTATTCCATTCTATTCTACGAGAGTTAATTCACCACGGTCGTTTGCGACGAGACGTTTTATTGTGCAAAATCCTACAATACGTGGCAGTCCTGAGCAGTCGCTGGCCGTCAGTAATCAACCCTTTCGAGCCAGACGGTCGCAACCCCCATTTGGATGTACGCGCATGTATGGATGTACACATACGTCTACCAATCTCCCTGCTTCCTGTAAGTACAACTTGGAATATCCATCGCGACCAACGTGGACGCTGTAGGGGAGACACATATCCGACCGTTCCGAGGACATTTACATATGTCTGTCTACGTCGGTCGGCCTAAGCGTCGTTTGTAACGACGCAATTGCGGATTATCATACGGGGATGGACGGATGGATGGGCGTACTATTTGCGACACGTTTGTCGATTCGGTCACCTGGAGTGAGCCGATTTTATTGGAAAACGGATGATAGGTCACGTCTGAAAATAGTGCCAGCCAGAGTTCACTGTACCAAGCACGAAAATATATCCCGGAGAAGACACAATTTCCGACGTTACCGATGGTCCCCGTACCCCACGCTCCACGTTAATAATTGATACGCTAGTGGATCGCTGGTCTTTCGTGACAGCGCAAACTCCGACTTCGCTATTGAATAAATTAAAATATGGAATCCAAATGTGGAATCAAAAATATGGAGCACCGGTCTAATCGATCTTGATAAATCGAACTAATCTGTGACTATAAAAGATCATAATATGATCTTTTATCTTCTAATTATTATAATGAGAAATGCAATTGCTAGCAAAATGTTTTAAATATTCTCTTTACTGATCTGTAAACATAGATTTTGTTGCGATTTACTGTAATTTATAAAGGACTTTTTTTTTACCAAAACTATACTTCGTATTCTTTTCTCATATCTCCTTTATATTATATATTCTTGAAATTAATATAATAGATAAAAAAATGTCATTCTGAATTGAATTATGTACATATTTTAGTATCGTAGAGATTAAACTGTATTTATTATCGTCTTAACATATTCAATAACGGAAATATTAGTAGTCACAGTGATAAAGAAAAGCCGCAGCAAAAGCGATCTTCGTTCCGAGAATAGAAATCCCTCACATTTTTTTATATGCAATCACCGAAGAGAAATCATTCTCGTACAGCTAGTTAGAATTAAGATAGATTATATCAGCTAATGTGCATGATTCATGCATATTTCTTCACGATGTAACGGTTGTAAAGATAGTGAGACGTTACTGGATATGACAACAAGTAAAAGGATGAAAGAGAAAGAGCAGAAAGGGCAAACTTCATTTCGAGGAAAAAATTCTCCGGATTCTTCTTTACGAAGTCACAGAGATGAAGTTCTCGCATGGTTCTCTACATCAATAAATTAAATTAGATTACAATAGCTCGCGTGCATGATTCATGCATATTTCTTCACGATATAACGGTTTTAAAGATGATGGAACGTTGCTGGACGCGACGATCGTAAAAGGATGATAGAAGGGCAGAAAGGGCGATGCTTGATTCCAAGAAAAGAGATCTTCCGGATGCCTTTGTGTGAAGTCACACTTGTACGGCTAATTCGATAAAAGACGAGGAACTTCCATCGAAGTTTTCGTCGGAAAGGAAGACGAGGAGGAATTCATAGCGTTTGATTCCATTCGACCCCCCCCCCCCCCCGGAATTCTCGGCACGTGCGTAATCTTTACACCATCGTGTCCTATACATGATTCGGCAGAATACTGTAAGAAAAATGGACATTCGACGCATGTCTCGGTTTCCCGGTGAATTCGTAGCTTCTCATGTAACGAAGTAGCATATAAAAAACTAAATTAAGCTGCAACTTCCAAATTTTTCAAATGGAAAGGGAATAAAATAGAATCTATCTGATATCCTGATTTCTATCGCACTGCAAATCACATGTCTGGCACAAATTTATTGTATTATTTTCCCCTTAAATTACAAGACTTTCAAAAAGCAGTTCTTCAAGTATGATCCCAGACGTTTTATCGATGTCATTTTTTCCAGATCGTCCGACTTCTTTTTAAAGTAAAATAATATTTAATTTCCCGGCTACGAAGAGGGCTCGAGGTGAGCTTCCGAGAGAAGCATTATCGTCGACCCTCGAGCTTCGACCCTCTGGTGGTCCGAGATATCCTCGCTTGATATATGCCTTAACGAAAGGGAACCCTCTCACGCGTGCGGCAAGTACCCTCGGATGCAAATCGCCCGGTGCAATGGCATAAGGACCTTCCCCTTGCGAGAGCGACGCGTGTTCTCTACCCTGTGACTATTTATCTCTTTTTCTCGTCTCGCTCGCTCGTGCCGAGGGGGCTACGCGAATATCGAGTTATCGATCTGCGGTCCTGCACCCTCGACCGCCTGTTCGTCCGGGGATGCTGCGGACTCTCCGAGAAGGAAAGGAACATAACGCGCGGTCAATAATTGGCCAAGTAAAATTAACGCGATGATGTAATTCGTTAATTTACGATGCTTGTGCACGGCTAAGAAGTTATCAAAATCTAGACACAAACGTTTCTTTACTTATATAATTTTTAAATATATGTATCTGAATTTATATAAATATAAAATACATAATAAAAATACGAGGAAACGGTTATTTCTTCCTTGATAAGACCTTAATAATGTGCACGTAATAAAATCTGTATTTCACATGCGTCGTTATTTATAACGACCAATTCGTTGATGTAAACTGCCGCAATTCCATGCTGTCGAGTACTAGTTTGCGTGACTTCTAGCGTATCTACCCCACTTCATCGTGGTGCAAGTTTTTCTGTAATTTCCCGCGACTTTTTGCGCATAACGACGTCCTTGAACTTCAAGCTAGCATCAAGTGTTTTACACTAAGCGCAGGCACGATTGCGCGCATGCCATCCGGTTTGCCGTCGTGACAATGTCCGCGACGATTCTTGTGCTCTCTCGTGCCACTTGCTGATTTATCGCACGACTTATCGCTAAAGCCCTTCCTGCCAGCCATTGCCCCGTTGATTATCGCATCGCATTAATATATCCCGCGACAAATAATAACGTTCCTTTAATGTATACATTTAAATACTTAATTTCGCTTAAATTCTCTTTCCTATAATTGCGGTAAACTATTTGTTTTCTTCATTGACTTTAGATTTCATCGGAAATAATAGCATGAGTTTCTCTTATAATTTTAAAAGACGCAATAAATTAATAAATAATATTTCGAAGCAGTTGTTTGTTCTCTGGAATAAAATTATCGTTTAACATAATCGTGCATAATGATAAGCGGAAATAATTTCGTGAAAGTATATCGAACAGAGATCTTTCTGCTCAGAAAATGAGAACACTTTTGTATGGAGAAATTTATGCAATGTGAATACATCAAGTCCCCTGGGAAAGTTCAGCCACTGTTCACGCTGAGAAGTAGGCGAGTGTTTAAATACAATTGATATAATTGGCGAATGATTTCTCTGGATGATCCGCTAGTTGCGTCCAAATTGTGCGTTTCGCCGCGAACCGTTAATTCTCCTCGAAAATTTAGCACGCAATAAATTTAATTCGCTCGATTCATTAATTCGAGCGATTAAAATACAGTCGTTTGTGCGCGATAATGCTAATGAGCGCGTATGAAAACGTAAGGATTTATGAGCAATGCGCGAGGCCATTATTTATTCGAACGTGATAAAGCCGCCCCCTTCGTCGAACGGTATCTGGTAATACGGCAGTACCGAACTAGTTGTGATCGTTAGTGCGATTGTTGTCAATTGATCGTGTATAACTTTGCAAACTTTGACATGCATACGACATACCACGAAAAGAAAGTTACGTTAATATATATGGACTTTAATGCTCTCATGTCGTGTCGTGTTTATAGCGTGTCTCCCATAGAAAGAAAACGTACGTGCTCAAAAAAATCCACAGATCCGAGCACGAAGAATCTGTTCGACGCATGGCTAATCAAATCACAGTCTTTCATGATAGCGCATACACATTAACGAGTAACCATCTAAATGGGCAATAAAATATACCAATGATAAGCGATTATATCTTATTGTATGAATACTCGCGTGAATTAAATATAATCGAGGCTACTAAGCGCGTGACGTCATGCCGAAAGAAGATACACCCTAATTAATTGTAACCTGTTCTATAATTAACTTAGGCTTATTTCACTATTGTCATAATTGTGATTAAGTGTTATTAATGTGATTCGATACTGCATGTTTGTTTCTCGCGAATGGAAAAACTACGAGGAATTTCGTGCGTTAAATCGCGGGCGACGAGGCTTCTGCGTGTTTCGCGACGATAAGACTACGTCTTCTGCATCGCGTTAGGAGAAACGGCTCGTTGTTCTCGGTGTTCGCGCCGAAAAATAAGATCAAGCGGAGCGCGCGCGAGCGGGTGAGCGATAAATCAACACGCGCAACCATCCGCGGACAAAAGTATCTCCAAGTTCATCGAACCACACTTACACGCCCAAAGATACCGCGCGCGCTTAACAATGACTCGCCCGCGTTCTCGCTATCCCTCCCATGGCTCCATTCAAAATGCACGACGAACGGCGGCATGCCACGCACGACACGCATGCACGCGTGCACGACGAGAGCGCGGCTTTCACGCACGCGCTTTCCGCGCGTCACGTGCCACGAATTTTCGTCCCTGCTCGATCAAGCATTGCCGGTAAATTACGCACCGCCCACGCACCGCGCTCACGTAATCTCGACGCGACGCTTCCGTGCGGGTGTACGCAGCGTGACGTAACGGCGTCTCGGTTCTACATAACGGAAATTATGATTAGTTCATAAGTGCACGGGAATCCTATTCCACCTACGTACGCGCAAGCACGCTTTATTTACTTGAAATAAGTAATCGGTATTTTTTCGTTTTTATATGTCGAGTGAAAAAAAAAAAGAAGAACAAATATGGCCAAAACTAACGAGACCGATGCAAATTGTGTAATTACGCGTGGACTTTTGCATCCAACTTGTATCAGGTAAAAGAATCTCGATAATTACATTCGCCCAAAATGAAAAAATTAAACGCTCCACAACGAATGTCCATAATTGTTTATTCTCGGAAATCCGTCCATAATTTAATTACTACGTTCAAACATTCAGTATCTCAACCCTCCAGGAACAACAGATTATCCCGATAGCACGCTATATCGCACTAAAGTAGAATCATTCTCTACGGCCCGATGTTTTATTTTTATATCGTATTTCCTGCTTTTAAAATAATTACAAATAAGAGCCCTTTTTCCCACGCATTAGCTGCTCACGTAAGTAACTCCCGCCCTGTTTCTTTACTCTTGATTCGCTGTTGCCGTGTGCCTCTGTCCAGAAGACGAGGACAGCCAGCAGCGAGACGCGAGCATAGAGAACGTTACCAAATCTACATCCAGGATACGTGCGCTCAAATAAATTTTACAGGTCTGCCGTCTCGCGCATCCTCAGATAAACGCATCCGGCTAATGGAAGAACTATCTCGCAATGTTCGCCGAGTCGCGCGCGAGCCTGAACGAGAATAACTGACATCAAAGGAGACGCTGGGTCGTACGTTCAGGCGAAATCTCGGATAAAAGCCCGGCTAGGATAGTCGTTTCTTTCACGAACACTCTCTGCTGCGAAGATGCTGTAATTTCGTGGAGAAATAACTCGCGCCAAAGCCAGGATGGACCGATTCCTCGATAAAAGAGCAAATTTCAAACCGCGGGACGGTTATTTCCGCGGACAACATCGGAGTTAGCAAGGAGCGATTTAATAGTCAGTCGTTGCTTCTCTGTGCGCGCGTTAAATCCACATTTCTCTTATGAGACGCATCCAGCGCGCGTACTTGCTCCTTTTGCAGCAGACGAATTTAGAACGGAGAAAAGGGAGACGCGGACACAGAAATTACGTTAAAATTCCATGTCCATCCGACGCGGTACTGCGTTACGCGCGAGCGCGCATTGCGCGCTCCAATCAAAAGAGTTGATTGTAATTGAGTTTTTAGCACGAATTTTTTTTCAGCAAGTTCGGCAGGATTTAAATAGAATTGCTAATGTTTGAACAAAAACTTATTAAATTAACAACAATTTTTAGAGACATATATGTAGCCTTTTTAATAAGGCTATTGACAAAAACAACCTTATATTAATTTACACACATCTAATAAGATTTCGGCAAGCTCTCGATGCATCTTCAGCAGATTGCGTAATAGCGATCACAATTCGCTGAGGGATACCGAGACTATTACGTCCAAGAATTCAAAACGGACTAAGAAAGAGAGAGAAAAAGTGAGAATCAATGATTATACTTCTACCAGCGAGTCATTAACGTACGCGTAATTTCACGTTTATTACAGCGGCTTCGCGCAAAATCCACGTTCCCGGACTCCTTGCCGGCGGTTACTCCTTTTTGCTACGGATATAGAACGAGAGAAAGGGAGTAGCAAAACGCGAAGAGGCGCGGCTGGTGCCGCATATTATCTACGTCACATGTCGGAGTGCGTCCAAGTGTGTTTCGAGCATTCGTTTATGATGTTACTTAACAAGTCCACCTGCCCTTTCCAGTTTTATCACGGTGATCGCGCGACGCGATGCGATCGATTAGCGATCGTCGACACTTACTCGACACGTAATCGCGCCAAGTTGACGATTCCCGCATAGTAAGTCAAACGGGACTCGTTATTAAAATGATCGGATTCCACCGTTGCTGCCATAAGCAGCGTATGACGTATGCCCCTTTCTTTCTCTCCTCCCTTCCCTCCCGCATAAAATATCATAAGTCTCCGGTGTGCGTTCGACATAGTGTCCGATTGCGTGTTCGAACGCATAAAGCTAGGATACACAGGAAAGATACAGCCATTACTCGAAACGAAACGAGCGCTCGACGAACAATATAATGACAAACGAGTCTCGAGCGCAGCCAGGCATCGTTCCTATTTCCGCTTGATATAAACAGAAGCCGTCTATACCAGTAGTACCTGCCTAACAGAGGGATCGAAAGTATATGGACTACATGGATTATATTAGACGAATTTAGATTGAGTTTACTCTTTCCGCGGCAATAAGATTGACCAAGAGTTTCAACTACAAGTATATATTATAAAAATGCATGATATGAGACCCGTGATTAAATTTTTAAAATCGAGCTGACAATGAGATAATTAAATATCATATATATATATATATAATTATGCAAGATACTGGGAGCTTTCCAGCAAGCGACACAAGTCGACACAAACGTCGTTCTATCTCTCTTTTTTAGCAATTTGATTAACATAGACAAAACGACACTTGTGTCGACTTGTGTCGCTTGCTGGAAAGCTCCCACTGCGTACTGAGACTGAGATATATAATAAGAAAAGGTGAAACTCGAGTAGTCGAGTGACTTCATCTTGAAAACGTGTTACTATCTATGCTTCTTTCAAATATACATCGTCGTCGCACTAATAAGTCAACGAAGCCTACAGTCCACGACTGTCCGAAAGCGGCACTAAAAACTACTACGGCTCTATAAAGAACGATTCACGTATTTCTCGTGTTCTTTCGCGCGAGTGTGCATTGATATCTAGAATGCTTATAATTGGGCGCATACAGGCAGAGAAACGCACACAGAGAGTGACTCGGCAGATGAGAGCGAATGCACGTACGCGTTGCACGCGGCGATGTGCGTGCACACGAGTGCGCGTATGTCGTAACATAGATACCGCCGGTAGCACGACCACAGAGACGAGCTCCTTGTGTATATAAATAGCTAGTTAGGGTCGATGGACAGACTAAAGAGGCGAACGTGAACCGTGAGAGTCGGGATTCATTCACCTGCAGCAGCAGCAGCAGCAGCAGCAGCCGATCGAAGCAGCAACGCCTAACAGCGCAATTACTCCACTTGGCCAATTTGCTAGACGAACCGCTCTTGGCCCGCCACTACGTCATTAGACGCGTGAGGGAAAATCTGACGATATTTCTCTACGCTTCTAGCAGATTTCAGCGGAAAAGATAAGGCAGACCGCAAAGTGCTTCCGACACATATCTGCCAGCGGATTTTCCCCTCGCCGTCTGATAAATAAATTCAGAAAGGGGAAGAGAAATAAGTTTGACGATTTCAAAAACAGAGTAGTAAAAAAGACAAATAAAAACACAAGTAAAGAAAAATTCTACGTTTTAAATGCAATTCTAAATACATATAGACCATGTTGTAATAATTAGATATATGATATCTCATATGATATCCTTTAGACTCGAGATAAATCTAGAGAGATGTCATATAATTACATTATAATTATACGTACAATATATGTATAATTATACATATTCTTCAATTCAGAATCAAATAGGCGCCAAAGTACCACGATAGTACCGCTACTACCGCAATTAAATCTGGAGATATGTTGTACGAGGAATAATTGGAGAAACATCACATCTAAACGTCACGTTTCATTGTCGAAGCAACTGGGAATAAACGCGTCGTGAAAGTTGAGATAAGTCGATATGTGGGTGCGCGAATCTCGTCCCTCGGGCATCTTCGAGTAAGATCCTGCTGCACGGTGGATGAGTGGATGGAGTTTACACGTCGCCGATAATTGTAACTACTTTGCCAGCGGCAGTTTCGTTTCATTCGTATCAAGAAGCTCGGAACGCATGCGGCGCTTTATCTCTCGCTCAAGCGTCAGCGAATTTCGGGAACATTCCGATAAGACTTAACAGGTGCCCGCAATAAAAGAGTCCATTTGGCAAGCGGCCTCATTCGTTCCATTGTGTTTTGCATCGGTCATTAGCTAGAGTTAGAATACTGCCCGATAACAACTACTGTGTGATTCATTCCTAAACTGATAAAAATATGTTGGAAGTAACGTTAAAAATCAGAGGTGGGCAGTAGTCAGTGGAAAGAAGAGCGTGACAGACGATAGTTGGAATAAGTCGCGTTTCATTCAGTCCAAGTCGAATCAATTCAACGATCGCGCCATCCGGCCGTGACTCGAATTCCCGCTAGCCGCTTAGAAGTCGCGATGTCGAACGCAAAGAGACACGATCGGGCTTTGAGGCAGGAATTCAAGTACCACGAGAACTCGTGGGTGTACGAAACGAAAGGTCGAACATCCAAATACAACCATGAAATCGCATCGCAGCAGGAAAACGTAATTAGCGCTGACTTGATCGTTGAGTATACATATATGGGGTATCTCATTCCTACTGCATTACTTTATAATGGCGGATTTCTTCACCAATAATTTATTTCTGCATATATAATACGCATGTTAAAAAAGCTTTTGATCAAAACATTTGGCATTTTTAAAAAAAGATCTGATTACCTAAACAGTGATTAAGTTGAAATTTTAATGATCACGATTCGATTACTATATCTCGTTACCAAGTTAATAACGTTATAATTTATGGAGAAACAGAAATGATATAAGAGGCACAATCTTCTGATTACGTATCATCTTCGGATGATGAATCTATGACATGCAACGCGCGTGAAATAAAAATGACGCAAAGGAGGTGAATGACGATGTTTCTCGAGGCTCATGCATATCAATCATGGATACACCGTGATTGAAATGCAGACGTAATTGATGTTTCTATGTCTCCGAGCTCAAATTGTTTATACGGCTTGCAGTGTCGATAAACGCCTCGAGCGAAAGACGCCTGCGTGATTCATCGCGAGAATAAAAGTGCGAGTGCCATTATCGGTACAAAGATACGATCGGCATCGAGTTCGTGTCAGGCAGTAGTCTTTTCCCTAGCAATCAAGTTCACGTCCCTCCTCCGAATTGACATGGCCATGATCCATGTTATTATGAGAATACTCGATGCTGAATTAACGCCACTTTGTGCGCTCGCTTGCGGCAGCGAAGTGAACATAAAGCGATGGTAAAAATACTACGATTATTTTCGGAGCGAGAATCTCGTGGAGCTACTGGGTTGCACTAATCTCTCGCGACTCTTGACAGGCCGTGCTTTTAACTCTGCGGATGTCCCGCACTCCTACGGTCATTAATTTCCCCGGCATTTTTTCGTCAGCGCTCGCGTTCGCGTTTCGATGAAATGTATACGCCCGGAACGCCTTGCCTGGTTACACATTTTAACGACCGATTACGACGCACTGGAAGCGGAAAAAAATGGCTGATAATTAAAATTTTGGTCTCTCGAATCGCTTGGTATATATGATCTTTGTAGAAAGTACCATGCATATTTATTCATCGCATAAATGAATAATTTGCATTTTTATATCTTGGAATACAACCAAAAATCTAGATGGCATTGAGATTTTCGCCAACTACCTTTCACCTTTTGAAGCTAATGCACCGATGTGCTCAGTACGATCTTCACTTTAAATCACGGAGCACTGTAAGAACACTGGTCTCACACGAGAAACGACAGTGAAGGAAATACACTTTCTTTTCAGCGCGATCCCATGGCGCCTTACTTAAGTCGATACTCGAACGCGGAAGAAGAAGTGACACACGCGATGCAAAAAAGAAAGGCACACCACGTAAGGTGGGTGTAGGTTGGCTCCTCTTCCGGCACGATGCATGCAGCCTTGCGGCGAGGCAGCGACTGTCTTCACCATGAGAAGCTACCGTGCGTCCCTCACATACGCATTTCTCGCTCACGCACTCCGTCTGTCTCTGTTTCTCTCGCACTCACTACATCGCAGAGTCTCGCTATCTCTCTTTTCTCATTGCATACCCTATTCTCTATCCTTACGCTTTACATTCTCGTCACTTTATCAGCGCGCTTATCCGCCTCTCTCTCCTTCCTAAATGAATAAATGAATTATCACTCTTTCTCTTTCCTTTCTCCCGCCATCTTCGTTCTCTCTGCTTAGTTTCTTCGTCCTCTTAATCCTCCCTGCAGTCTCCTAACGAATTCCCTTTCGTGGGATCTCATCTTGTAACTTTCTCAAGAACAACATAAAAATTCCGGCGTTATTCATTCATAGTTTGTCTCTGTTAATTTTCTCGTTATCTTTTTTATAAGGAAAGTTTTTCTCGTTCGTTTGTCAAAAAAAACGATGAAACAGCAAACTATATTCACTTACTCCAGTGATTTCGAAGAAATAAGGGCCGTGATCTCGATTTTCCGGAGAAAATCCGCGGCGTGGAATTAAAGGTCAACCAAGCTTCATGACAAGAATTAGTATCATTTTAGTTCCTCGAATGCCGCCTCTGTTGCGATATCCCGTGAGAAACATGACTGTGACATTGCGGAAACCCCCGAAGTTTTATCAGATATGTATTATTGCAATTACTTGTGAGTGAATCTAGAATTCTGATTACGCGTGTGACAATGTGTCATCAGAGAGTTGCCGATTAAAGATTGATCGCATCTGTTGACTAATCTAGAAAATTTAGTCAGTATAAAACAAATGTGACAAAGAGTCTGATAAATGTAAAACAAAATGCTTCTTAGTGCGGTGTAAAAACAATGGTGACGTAATAGTGGAAATCATAATAGCTCTTACTTAGATCGACTCTCTTAGATCATATACACCGGTGACTCAATCGAGGAGTGGAAACGGGAGACTCGTGCCTTCACGACGTACGTCGCTGCGAGGAACGTGACGACGAAGTCATGACAGACCATTCGGAGTGAGCGACAAACGCCCGGCTACTTTTTTATCCTGACTGCTTAGCGGGAGAGACGACACGTGTGTGAAACAAATTGCCCGTGCGAGATAGAGGCGAAAAAAGGATGAAAGGAGGAGGATCGCAGATGTAGGACCACACGCTTGCATGACGATGAAAATTAGGCGATTCGTATAGATATAGATAAAAAAAACAGATAACTTTAGGCTGAAAATTTACGAAAACTCTAGTTTAGAAGATCGTGCATTATTTCCAGTTTATTTTTCGGTCGTAGGATGTCTCGGGATGTTCCTGTCTGGCAGCAGACGAAAACCGGTAGGAATGCGCTGATAAAAGTGCGATCGATAGAAAAAAAAGCCGCGATATCGTGTCTCTTCTTTTCCATGTCTCTTCTTTTGATTTCCGTTTCAACTGCTCGCGTGATGCATCTTGCACGCGAAAGCTGATGTTTGCGATGCGTGTCGACGCAGCTGTCAGGAGTCGACGTGGCGACAGCCACTGCCTCGATTCAACGGTCGCGGGTCGGGAGCATGCAACTTCGTTAACAGTTTATTATTTCGTGGTTAAACCCCGACAAACTTTTATTGCCTATCTACTATCGCACGTGGGCTCAAATGAAATGTAAGCTTCATTTAATAATGAGTTTTATTTTCTGACCTAATATTAGAGATTGTACCTACTCCACATATTCTTTGATATTCATTATAACTCCTTTTTTTTTAAGTAAAGGCATCTTTTCTAAGATATTTTACTCTGTCTTCAAAGAAACATTTTGTCACCAATGTTTTTTCTATGCATAAATGCTTGTTTTGAAAATGATCGCGATTGTCCACTTTACGTGTCCGTGGATTGGAAGATGATTAACGACGACATTAAAGCCACCACGAAATTAATCACTCTAGATCTTCTAAGAGCTTATTGAGCGAGGTCGACGAAACTTGGTTTTCATGCATGTGACCTTATTTGTCGCCACCCCACTTCGTCTATTTTAAGTTCCACGGAAGCACGTGCGCACGAACGGAAAGGTCAATACCATAAGAGAGGACTCTGGGATCTGATACGCTCTTGACATAATTACGTAATCGCCGTCATATATCATCGTTGACAAACCTCAAAACAGGAAGAGTCACTAATTACAAAAAATAATTATGTATAATAAATATCATGCATCTATATTTATCGCAATATAATAAAAAAAACTGTCGAAAATATATGCGTTTCCTCAATGTTTCATAATATCTTTTGCGATTCGATAGCCGATCAACCCCTTGTTTGGTTAGACTACCTGGAAACCAAAACTTTATTCTTCACAGAATAGTACTTGTAATAGTACTCGTAGCTGAATCATCCACCACCCACGACGGATTGAGATAAAGCGACGAGACGAGAAGATATTGAAGAAGACGAAGAGGAACAAGAAGGGGAGAAGACAGAACGGAGGACGTTATTGTCGCTCGAGCACTTTACGCCAATTTGCAGACGCGACGTTTTGAAAAGGATGTTCCTGATAATATGGAAAACGTTGAACTCAGCGGCTAAGGTCAAGTGAGCTAGTCGTTCCTCGCGCTAGTTACGACAGCTAATAGGATACGCGCATCATCGGTGAACGGAAAGAAGAGAAGATCTAAGTAAATAGACCTTGCTAGTCGAAAGGTACAACCGAAATGGATGAGACAAACGCGGTATTTTTATTTGCAGATTAATCTCTCTTGCGCGAAAAAATACTTTGACATATAAAAAGATTAAAATATATCTATATAATTTTTTAAAATAATACGCAAGGAAAAAACGTGAACCATTATAATACACTATTGTAATACTTTAGCGTTTAAAGTGATCTTCAACTGAATTATAGATACTTACAAATGTATTTTAATTGTTACAAATAAATTACAGTTGCTGTTTTATGTGTTTATCGCGAGAACTTTTTACTTTCCGGAGGAATCCCTTCAAGAAACATAAAACGCCGGGAGATTTTCACTTCGCGGAAATTTCTTTCATCGCTCGTATAAACTCGTAACACCCTTCGACGAGAAACCGCGATTTGTTCTGAGATACAGCCTTGGGTAGAGGTGGAGGAAAAAGAGGCTGGCCGATGGAGATTTCTTTCTCCAGTTGAAGTTTCTTTTCTACAATTGTAGCTGCGTGTAAGAGCATGTCGAGTACGAGAACAGCGAGGTGGGAGTACGATCGTGGGAGAGATGAAAAGGGATATAATGGAGGAGCGCGGAGGTGGAAGGAAAACAAAAAGAAAAAAAAAAGAAATCTTCCTCGCTATCTACAAAGTGAGGAATCGCGCGTAATAAGTAGCCTGAATGTGTCTGGAGAAGTCGAACGAAAGACGGCTTGTTATACTCTCGTTTCCGACGTTTTCTCTTTTTCCGCAAACGGCGTGGCAAGGAACGAGAGAAAGGCGGAGACGCAACGCGCCCGGGAAAATGCGTGGAATGTTTATGACTCTGATGATAAGGCGTTTCGCTAGGCTGCGCGAAATCGTGAAAAAAATTTGAGAAAAGTCTGAACGCACGCGAGATGGATAATTTTTCTAACGCCGTCTTGAGTTGTCTTTCCATTGACTAATAAGGGATACGTATTTCCAAGTGGCTTCGTTATATTCTTATTTGCCCGTCGATGTTTATCTTTTATGAGGTGCAAGGAGGGCGACTGGAGGAAAGGAGAGGCACGGGAGGTGGCCGTATCCCGCGGGATAATAACCGGACGGAGGCGGATGTTAACTACTAGGCCCGCGTAGGTAGACTCACCTGAAATGATCGGCCAATTTAGTGCGACCGCTTATTATCGGTCGCAGAAAAAGCGGCGCGGAACGACGCCGGAACGCGAAGCGAAGTAAACGCCGAGCGGAGCGCACCGATATTCGAAATTACTCGTTTCGCCGACCGCTGCACGCTTGTTCGCCTAAATATTCTCTCGCGTGTAAGATCGTTAATAAACGAAAGAATAATACACTCATCGAGCTATTTCTTTGCAATAAGATTCAATTTCATAATCTCAAATTCGATAAGAGTGTATTTGAGACTGTTGAGTGACTGTTAAATATTTTTGTCATTAACCCTTACGCAAAGATTAAATTACTTTTGCAGTAACTTGCGAGATGTGGCAAAAAATCGAAAATGGGTAATCGTCGTAAACGAAGTCAATGAACCGGGGAGAGGAAGGCAGATTCGAGTGTGGCGCGAAGATTTTACGAGATAGTGGCTGTTAAGAGCGCACGGTGCCGAATAAACTCTCGGGAGCTCCGAAAATTATTTCCGTCGTAAATCCTTCTTTTCCCCCGACGAACGTTTAAAGTCGTATTTCGTAAAGCGAAAGCGTACGAGTAGGCTGAGAAAACGAAAGAAGGTCAACTCTGTTATCGCATTCTTCGATTGAATTATTTCGACCGATTGGACATTTAAAATTTATAATAGCTCCTTATTTCACTGATGAAAATATTCTTCATGTTGCAGTTCTGTTCCGAATTCTGTCATGAATTATGAATCGTTTAAAATGGGCTTGAAAATTATTTATGTCGTTATCTTAATCAAGATAAAAAAAAACGAAGAAAATGACTAATGCATAAAGTATACGATTTAAATAAAATAATGGAAGAAATCGAATCAAATGCACGTTTACATGAAAGCTTATGTCCTGAATGATTAATGATAGCAGCATTTAATTGGGATATGCATCTTGTTGGCTCATCGGAAAACAAAAGCTCTTGGGATTGCTCGCGCGTCTATGGCGTTAATTACCGTGGTAAAATGACTGATATCATCTTCGTAATCCGACCGAGTCGCCGCGAGACGCGCGGTAAATTGTTTCTATCTACCGGAAACGCGCAAGCCTACTCGACGTCGTTGCTCTCAGCAATCGCGAGATCGCGCGAGATGGAAATTTCGTCAGTACGCCGTTGAGTAAATTGTCTCAACTATGTCAATTCGTAAATTGTCGTCCAGCGTGTCATCGCACTATCGTAATAAAACTGTATATGATGCAAGAGATGTCTATTTATAATTTGGAAAAAATTAACACGCCTGAACGGAAATATATAATAATTCTATCGAAAAAGAAAAATTAATTCGATGCATTCCGTTGATTTTTATCTGAAACAAAGAGTTTCAAGCTTGACTAAATCTCTTTTGCAGCTCCCGTTAGACTAATCTACACTTAATTATTTACGGTACTTTGTAATTAGCAGAGCGCGGCAATTAATGAATTCAAAGCGGTAAAAGCGGCAAGCGCTCTTAAGACAACGGATTTTCTTATCTATCATATTCACGGCGATAGGTGTGAAGAACGTGAAGATAAGATTACGACCTATCGCAAGGGGCACACAGTGGGCCATGACAATGGTGTGATGTGCGGTCGCGACTTCCGGTTTCTGACACGTAGATGTGTAGATAATGTATACACTGCGCTTCGAAGCGAGATAATAGACGTGTTTGCATACACTAATACGTTTCGTTAACTTCTCATTATTATTTACATCGACTAATGGTGATTCCGAAGATTCAGAAAAAAGGAAGCGAAGAGGGAATTTTATGCGTGACAAGCTTTCTATGCCAGTGATCGGTCGATGATCGCGGCGACAATTAATTAAGGACTGGACAATCGCGTGACCGGAAATACAAACGAGAACCACTATAAACGGCATCGTGCGTGGGCGTACTGCCACGTTCGCAATCGCGCTCAACTCGCTCCTTTTATGCCGATAAAAAATAATATTAATGATTATCGTAAATAATATTCTTAAAATTATCGATAATACAATTGTAGAATAATTGGTGTTGCAGAATGTGGAACGCGATATAGCATATAAGATTCGAATTCCATAATTAAATCAGTATTACATTTTTTGTCCTCATTTTATCAACAAAGTTTAATATAATAATCAATTGATATTATTTGGCACACACAGATTTAATGAAAATTCCACAATTATAATTTGTTAATTATAATTACACATTACTTCGAGTATTGAAAGAATTATGCAGAGAATTGTGATAAAGAAATTATAAATTAAAAAAAATTCCCACTTTATATAAGTAGAAACTTTGTTTAATATCTTGGTTTAGGATTAAAATAGATCCGTTATATTTACGATAATAAGATTATGAGGTAAAAGAAGAAAATATTAACGGGTTGAAAATTATTATAGCCACAAGAGGGTTATATTTATCAATAGATAATTACAAATAACGATAATAATGTTCAACTAATTCGATCTACATGTATAAATATATCTAAGATGTGATATAATACGTGTTTTCTTGTAGTAGTATATCAAACGGGCTGTATCGAACAGGATGTAAGTATACATCAAGGCAAGGAGATGAGAGAGTCGAACACGAACTTTCGATTATACGCACTATAAATTTTCAAGCCACGCACCATTAACTCGCCGATAGCTGAAAATCCGGCTGAATCGATGAATCCCGGCAGAAGGTATAATATTGGTCGGTAAATTATTTCGCGGGCTACGTTGAGAGTCGTGAAGACATTTCCGATGTTGTGCAATCACATGGATAATTAGTAAGAGAAATTAATAACCAAGTCTAATAAGAATAATAAATTCCTATATCATTAAGATTCCCGTAGAAGAAAAGATTCAAGCTATTTCCTCATTAAGTGCGGAATTATAAAAATTTATTTAAAAAAAAAATTAATTTAAAATACGTTATTACGATAAAAGAATAATTTTATGTTTAAGTTAAAGAACGACCCTCAAGTGGTAATTACTAACCGCAGCAAAGTCAAATGGCAAAGATGATATTTGTACAGACAATACGTCGTAAATGAACGAAATTACATGCGACGCGCCATTAAAATGAAAATTGATAGAAAAGCGTGACTGACGGCTGCGAAGAGTAAATCGTTACTCGGGGTACATAAAGAAATCGGAGTAAGGATTAGTTCGTCTGACGATCAGATCGGTCGCTTGATCGAATCGAGATGGGCGCTCTTAGTTTTGCTCTTCCCTTCACGGTTCTTCTGTACCTGTTACCATTGCTGGTGAGTCTTCTTTTTGCTAAATTACACTGCTCGATGCAATAAGTCGCATTAAGTTTAGTTGTATTTTTCTCAGAACGCACATGATCTTAGAAAAGTAGCAACAAATGTAGCCGAACAATTGAACAACCTCATTGATATTATTGGCATACCGAATGAAATTCACGGAGATAACGGGGAAATCGAATTTGAATTTTTGGATGGCTCCTTGAATCCGTTGGTAGTATCGAAACCTATTAGCTCCATAAGAGACCCAACGAAACTAAACGTAGGTTTTCAAGCTAAAGTCGAATCGAAGAATCTTCCGTTAAGTCCCATTCGTGGCGACATTTCGACGAACGTCCAGCTCGCGAATCAAGCGAGATGGTCACAAGGTGCATTATCAGGCGAGAGTAAAGCTTCTAAAGAATTTTCGTCGGAAGAGGAATGGGTTAAGAGCTCGAGTTCCAGAGACGCGATAGAAGAAAACAGGAAGAACGCGACTTTTCACCTATACCTCCCGGATATTAAGGATACATTAAGAGATAAGTTTACCAAAACGAGTATGCAGCTCGGATTGGACGTCGGTGTCACGTCGAAGAAGGACACGGACGAGAACGTGGTCTGGGTCGTTGATAATCGTTGGAGAGGGAGAAAAAATTACATCCGGCTCTGCAAGAGATTAACTGACGGATCGTCGAGTTTGATGCAGAAATTGCGCGGCAAGGACTGCGTGAAACTACCGAGGAGTGAATTTTATCTCGAGCCAAATATGAGGAAAAAGGACGACACGTTTAGGCTTGTAGGACTGAAAATTGGGACGAAGACTGGCAATGGAAAGGATTACAAGGATTTCGGGATCGGAAGTAACGAAAATAAACAGCGGGGCGGAGTGACGGACATTTTTGTCGAAGCTCCAATTTCAGATGTTTCGGCTAATTACGATGAATCAAGCATGAAAGTGGTTGATAAATTTGGAACGGGGCTGAACATCAAGATGATCGATGGTAGAATCGCTAACCTCTTGCGCGACGGTAAACTTTCGCTATCCGCGTCGACCGCGTTAAAAGTGTAAGAGAATTATGATTAACGATCGAGTCAGCTTCTATTAACTTTACACATAATTTAAATTTACACATATATATATAAATGTATTTATGTGTGTACGAAAAATAAAAACAACCGTTACTTGTGCTGTTAAACACGTTTTAATTTGAAACTTCACGAGGAATATATGAAAGTATGTACGCGATATTATAACAGCAGCGTAGCTTGCATTAGGGCTTACATATATATTTAAAAGAGATTGGAGTTAAATGGCATAGGCATTCAAACAAAATATTCGCCGTACAGTCGCAATTCGTTTAGACCCGAAGCATGGGACTTTTAGCATGACATGCAAGACCTACCACCCTTTTATAATTCCACATTACCCTTCCCCGAAGAAAAAGGATTCCAGATCCGGTTCGAGGTCAATTCCCTCGACTTACACTCAAGGTTGGAGCGTGTGACACGGCCGTTAAGACACAATAGATCATTTCAAGCTGTTGTGGCATATAATTAATCTTAACAACGGCAGCCGCGCGCAGCACGGATATTCGCGGCGATTGGCGGCCTTCGGGTGGACAACCAGAACAAGATCTAAATGATTTTCCGCTTTTAAGCCTCCAATCTTGTCCGACGTCTTGTAATATGGTATGACGTCGACAGTTTATAAATAAATTGACGACGAGCGAACACGAGGATCGAAGAATCGCGAAAACACCGCGCTTGCAAATTGTTAAGAGTCGACGAGAGTTTCTTCGACACGAATGTGCGTATTGACTTACGCGTATTATATAATCACAGTATATCGGTCGATCCGAGCCAATAATTTGCATCCAACTGGAATATCGCGTCTGTGTGAGAATCGGGTGAGACGAGAGCCGCGCCGCTGGCAAGGATTACGTGATCATCTATTAAAGCGTAGTATAGGACTCTACAACGATGCAATACGAGCTATAGTTTGCGAAATATTGTTGCGCGAAACAAACTCGATCGCGATTGTGCCTCGCGATTCCAATATCATCACAATTTACAATTAACACGATACGAGGCTGTTATCACAGATATCAAGAATTATTTTCACCGCGTTGCAATCTGTCCGCTATCTTCGAATGAAATAACTTGAAAAGTTTACGCTACGTTTCAAGCATTTCAATAAATAAAAACGTAAATTAATCACACCGCGGTATGGCGTGGTTAAGAATTTATCAGCCTCAAAAATATAAAGCATCCGAGACTTTTATAACGCGTTATATATTCTGGCTATGCGCAAAAGTGATAAAAGCCGTGCAAGTGCCGGCGCGACGGCGACGATGTAACAATCATGGGGCAGAAGCCCAATCTGTAGGTCAATTCGCTTGGAAATTCATTTGATGGACAGAGCAAGGTACTTGTCCGAGATACTGAACCGATGTTTGAATTTAATTGCTTTTAGCCGAGCTTAATTCCAAACATATTAAAATACAACAATGCATGCGCTAAGCGCGTGCTATTTGTTTATAGAAAAATATTTTTAATATTTAAAAGAACATGTTATTACATTGTATACTTCTAATGATGCAATCGGTCAAATTTTAAGCGTAATATAGCGAAAGATTAGTCAGCATCGTGGAAAAAGGATGACAGTGAAATTTGACTTCGTATATCTGATTTATAAGAATAGGTATTATAAAAAATTAACATAAGATATAATCACCACGACACCTACTTAACGTTTTTAATATAATTTTAATTGAAAAAGACTGCAAAGAGACTGCAGAGACTGTTAATCATTTATCTCTATTACGGAGAGATGGAGTCTCTTCGATTTCGGGAAAGGGAAACTATGTCAGAAGGAACACGCGGTTAGACCGACGCCGACGCCGACGCCGATGCGGCGATCCTGTATAATTATTTATGACGGATATTTCAATTCAACGCCGGAACTGCATTCTTTCGCTGCCACACGCTTGACGGAAATGCGAAATAAAAGGGGAAAGGGCGCGTGACAAACGTGAGAGCGATCCACGTACATTCTCGCATTCTCGAATGCCGCCGCGACACGACGCGCGACGTCTCTCCCTCGGCGATCGATAAATTTAATTACGTACACATAGACACGCAGGAGCAACCGTTCTTCCACGGATGGAGAAACTATGCCGAACGGGAGTAGTGCCATGGAGTAAGTAAGTACGCAATCGTAGTCGCGTGACCGCCTGACCAATGACTTTTCCTATTATTGTCCACGAAGATAATGATAAGATAACATGACGCGCGGCAGAACCGACAGGTGATTTCCGTTCTGTTTGATTCTCTATACATTTCTAATAATAGCATTGCACAGTAATTTAATGCAGCGGTAAGCTTACATAGTAGATACGAGAGAACACGAAGATATTTTTTAAATAAATATAATTTACAAATCAAAAATCAGATTTGTCGAGGCAAAAGTTGCGTTTCACGAAAAAATACAGGGCAACCGACTGTGGTAGCATAAAATGATGTTATATTAAATTAATATAAAGGACTGTTTCATAATCAGAAGAGAGAAAGGGGGAGGGTTTAAACAAAGTTTTCGGAGGAACGCAAGCTCGAACGCAAATGTGCAAATATCGCTAAAAAATCGCGCAAAATCGTTTCGCACAGCTTAGGATACACATTGTGCAAAAATGATTCCGTTTCACAAGCGGCAAGAAAAATTACGGGAGACGCGCGCTTGTCAAGAAACTCTCAAAACTCGTCACATGGTCATTCGAATGTAATCGCTAGCAAATACTTCGTCGATGTCAGAAACTCGTGGGAGATTGGAGTCTCGATCGCAAAGTGCTCCGTTTGAGCCTCCATTTAACGGCAACTTATCGCGATACGGACAAAAATTTTGCGAACTGAGACGAGCCCGGCGCGGCCTTCAGATCGTGAGACAATTCGCGAGCTGAAGCGCGCGCGCATGCACTCGACGTAGGCAGGTAGGCAGGTAGGCAGGTAGGCAGGGAAGGCCTGCCTACACGCGCGTCGCGCGGTCGGCTTATCCGCCGTCGTCCCACGGCGTACGGCCGTCTGGCCGGTTTTATGTAACACGATTCGCGTAATCGCGATCCTCCTTCGCTGGCGTGAACGACACCGGAGGAGGAACACGAGATTGCCTCTCAAAGATGGCCTCTCCCCGCCGCCGGGCGCCGCTGTCAAATTCGCGGCACCTGAGGACGCGCCGGGACGCGTGACGGGACGACGCCGCGGCCGCGTCCGCCTCGAGTCTCAGGTCCCAGGTTAATTAACGATGTAGGTTGGCAGGTTGGCAGGTTGGTACTTACGATAACGAGGACGATGGTATTGGAGGAGTCTCCAGCGAGCAGCGAGGCCAGCGAGGCGAGGATCCCACCACCTGACGTGATCCTCGACGAGGAGCACCGTCCAGCACGAGCACCACTTGCTGCACGAGTTGCGTGCGCCGTTCGCGGAAGGGTTTTGCGCCGCGCCGTTGCGTTTGTCACGAGCGCGGAAACCGTTCGAGTGCGCGCGACGTCGCGCCGGGAGAAACGCGGTCACCGCCGACACCGTAAACAGCCGTGCGTTGACTCAACCGGGACACGGCACACGGCGCGAGTTCGATCGACCGCGATCAGTTGTCGTAAACACTGGTCGCCATGCTTGCCGAGACACCTGTCAATACGGACGCGGCGCCGCGCCGCGCCATCTTCCGCGAGACGCCGCGGCGCCGCGCGCCGTTGACGCCATGACGCCGCGCCGACACGCCGACAGATGGCCATTGGCCGCATCGTCCCGACTCCCGTCGGCCGTGGGCTATTAGACCTCCCGTAAGTTAGCCGGTCAACTTCGACTTTATTAATTTTTTTTTTTTTAAATCGTTTGTTGGTCGTTTGTTGGTGATTGTTGGCCTAATTAGAACGTTTGTTGGTTCTTAATTTTTGTTTAAATTAAAAAAGAAAAATTAGCCTTAAGTTAGCCGGAAAAATTTTATTTTTAATTAAAAAAAAGCCTAATCGATGCGTAATCGTTTGCTGATGATTGTTGGTCTAATTTTAGCGTTTGTTGGTTTATTATTAGTCTTAAAAACGAAAAAAACCGAAAAATTATCTCACATTAAAGTAATCGAAGATTGGTTTATTTGCCTACGACTTAAGGTTTATTTCTATCAATTTAAGGCTAACATCTATAAAACTGGCTATGAATACGGGCCTTAACATCGGCAGAAAATCGCGAAAAGATCAAATGGTGGTTCCCTTGATTTTATCAGTCGAAATATTTGCATTTTACTTTGAATATTAGAGATTAAATCAGTGTACAACAGCTTTAACGTGCACTGAGTGCGTACCAGCTCTGCCAGTGAAAAACGCTATAAAGAGGATTTATATCTTATTTTTTCTTGCATAGATAAACAGAATGTTATCGGAAAGTCATCTAAGCATTTTGAGAAGAATCTTCGGAAAGATGAACGTAGAAACCAATTGTTGCAATTAAGAAGAAAGAAGCGCGAGCAAGTATTTGCGCAGAACAGAAATCTTGGTGGTTTTTCTTCGTCACCTGTTCTTATCTGCGTATTATAAAGGAATATGTTTTGATATATATTCCTTTATAATTTATGTTACACGGTTGCACCTGTTTTACAAAATCTTCAAGGTTCAAATAAAAGGTAAAGTTATATATTTCTTTATAATGCATATTTAGTGTTACTTTGTTTTTACTGTGATCGAGTTAATAAAAGTGTAACTTTTTTTTAGGTTGGTTCAGCAGTTATAGCTATATTTTCTGAAGATAGAGCTCTTTATCGAGCGGAAGTTGTGAATATTGATACGTGGAAGGATGCATACGTAGTTCAGTACATAGATTTTGGAAATTGCGCAATCGTAGATCAATATAATATCTATTCTGTCGAGAAGAAATTTATGCATCTGCCTAGATTAGCAGTGCAGTGTTCCTTAAAAGATATCGTACCTAATAATAGTAACTCGAATTGGTCTGAAGTGGATAGTAACGCGCTCGATAATTGCTTCAGTGCTGATAAATACGAATGCATATTCCATAGTTTTAATGACGATCAATATATAATTTCATTAAACCATGATGGACAAGATGTGAGTAATATTTTGGTGCAAAAGAATCTTGCAGCCTTTACTACAAAAACCTCGACTGAAACAATCAGTGGTAAGAATTATTTCAAAATTCATTTATATTCCGATGCACATTTATAACAATAGTTATGCATTTCATATGTTAAATGCCAGATTATTTGACACACTTAAACATTATATTTTTTATATTTTAGCTCCAGAAACACATGATACAGAAGTAAAAGAACTCAATGTTATAGAAAGAGTGGACATAAGCCTCTTGAATGGCCAAACTCTCAAAACGAGAGTTTCTAATGTAAAAAATACAACCTAGTTTTATGTTCAGCTTCCATCTGCTTCAAAATGTGAAAGCATTGTTGATCAATACATGGCTAATAAAGATACAAAGGTATTATTTAGTACAAATGCATTTCAGCCACGAATCATATTCTGTCATATATTGCTCATAAACTTTATGGAAAATTAGAAAAGTAACTTCTCATTTTCTAACAACCATGAACTAACGGCTTGTCTTATTCACAAGCTATGATATCATTATTTAATAATTACAACAAAATCCATATATTTAAATTGTAATTTAATTGTAATTTAAATTGAAATTTCTTCAATTTCTTAAATGATTAAACAAATTCTAAGATTCGAAAATTAAACAAATTAGAAATTACTCATATTATTTCTTGAACTTTGATTCTGAAATATAATATATTACGGTGATGGAAAAGAATTTTATTCATGTATTTAAAAATTTAATATATCGTTAACACAAATGACTAACATCATGAATCTGGTTCATCCTATAACAAAATTTATATCTAGCCCAACATTCCTGAATGAATCGAATCGTACTTTCTGAAACTGTAGTAATATTTATAATTTCGACTTTATAAAATAAAATGTCTTAAATATCATTGCACGATGTATGGTATTAACAGATAAATAATTAAAAATTGATTGTAACAGTATCATAATGAATGTTTCATCATAATGTTCAAATTTCCTAAAATAACAATAACTTAACATTGAAAAGAGCTTGTACCTTCTCATTCAGCCTAACGATCGTTCGCATGAACTCAAGCGAATCTTATTGATAAGAAGTTAATATCAGGTGATGCCGCGATTATCAACTCGCAAGTTATGTCTTGGCACGGGTTGTTTAGTCTATACAAATGGAACATGGAAGCGAGCTGTGGTGATTAACTGTACACGGTCCGTCGGGTTTGATGTAAAGTTCATTGATACTGGGGCATACGATGAAATCCTGAATGATGAGAGTGTACATAGACAGATATTTACAAATATTTCTACAGGTTTTATTGCTTCCACGATGCGAGTTAATGCCATATATCATGTTGCAATACGAAATTGTCATATTGGAACTGTTGAAATTATAAGTAAATTATGAATATGTATAAATAAGAAACTTGTAGTTTTGATATTCATTAATTCCCATTATTAATATGACAATCTAATGATCTAGGCTTTAGCTCTACCTGGAGAGCTCGTAGTCATGCAGAACCAAGCGTTAGAATGCTCCCTACAAGATGTGCCAGCGTCGTCCAACGTAGATAAACAATTGAAGGAACTCGAAGGCAAAGAAGTGTTAGTCTATGTGGAAGAAGTCAATAATAGCAGGTTTGTATAAATTTTACGCTGCAGTTACAAATATATAAGTAAGTTTCAAATAAATATTAACATTTTCTTGGATATTACCATCTTTTGTTCGTATAGACTTATATCGTAAAATTATACGATCTATCCGGCAATGGGATAATGAATACTGAGGAGAAGATACCACCCGTATGTCCGATGCCTATTCTAAGTTCAACTCACAAGGTCTCGGTGTCGTATGCGGATCATTCTACCAATATCTGGTTGCAACGGTATTCGGACGTGGATATTGAGACTAAACTGTCGGAAGATCTTCAACAGTATTACACTAATTCTGGTCAAAGACTCGAGCCAGAGGTACATTTATTATACGCAACGAAATATTTAGACGACGGTCAATGGTACAGAGGAAGAATCGTTAGTCTCACCGAAACAATGGCCTATGTTAATTACATTGACTACGGCAACACTGAGGAAGTTGCTCTAGACTCGATCATGATTTTGGAACCGCAATTTTATGAACCCTATCAATTAGCCATAAATGTATCGTTATCTGTATCTTTTATTGGCACTGAGGCTGAACAGAAGGGCATATTACAAGATCATTTGATGAATAAAGATTTCTCGGCTGTATTTTACAACGTACACAAGAAGTGGATCGTCGATCTGATCGAAAATGAAGAAAAGCTCAGCGATAGATTCCGCAAGGGTTCAATTTCAAACTGTTTCATAAATCTTTTTACAACTGGGATGCTCTCTTCTGGTGGCACGGCAATCTTGCGTGGCATTTTGTCGAATCTATAAAGCAATTATTTTATTGTACTTATGTAAACATATCATATATACACTACACGTAAAACCAAAGTAACACTAAATATGCATTATAAAGAAATATATAACTTTACCTTTTATTTGAACCTTGAAGATTTTGTAAAACAGGTGCAAGCTGTAACATAAATTATAAAAGAATATATATCAAAAAATATTTCTAGGTGCAATTAGCATGTTTATATTAGTTCTAAATAATAGAAAAAAAGTATGCATACACACACATATTAAAATAATCCAAATATCATAAATAATAAAAAGATTTTCAATATTTGTCAAAAATGAAAATATACGTTTAAATGTATGCATACATTTTAGTTTTATTAATAAAAAAATGTAAAACTATATATATTATTTTTTTATACATACTTTCTGCAACTGAAGGAAGAATATTAAAATACTTTGTGCGGCTGATGGATGAACGTGAAAATCCAAAAATATAAAGATGCGAGTCAATATCCAGTAATCCATCACATTCAAATGAGACTTTCTCGGCCAAAAGATATCTTTGTAAAACAAACTTCTTTGCTTTTGTGATCCAGCACGCCGTAACATATTTAAGCAATTGGCTGCAGTGTCCAATTCAAGAACTTTTTCTTCGGAAATCCATTTTGAAATTGCATGTTGCACAGATTGTTTATACTCTTGACGTTTCTATTTTACCGTTTAAAACGTATCAAACAATAATCGATGAGTAACACGTTTGACATGCGCAATATAAAATTTACAAAGAGTAAACTCTTCACAATAAAGAATGAATTAATTTCTATATTCTATTCTAAGATTTTTAACACTTTGAGTGCCATGTCACCCATATCTGGGTGTCATCTGCTAGAAATTTCCGCAAAGGTCGTCCATTTGTGAGTGACGGTCTTATTTATCCAATTAAAAATAATTTTACTAAATATTTAAGACGTTAAACAAATAATGTAAATTTTATTAAGACATAAGAAAAGCAATAAAATATTAAAACATATAAATCTTTGGAGCAAATATAGAAATTAATCAATTCTTTATTGTGAAGAGTTTACTCTTTGTAAATTTTATATAAAGTGTTAAACGTATCATTACTTACCTTAATATGAAGTCTTTGAATATTATGCACTGCAATTATTGTAGAAGGTAAACCTTGAGCAAGGCAAGACACGATAATTTCCTTGTCTCAATCGCCTATAATATCTCTGCGTACCATCGTTTGCTTGACTCGCGACAGAAGTAACAAAGAGTAACGTGGTAGCAACTTTGGCTGCATCTAATGTTGCTAAAACGTCACCCATCGATGGTACGATGATAGAAAACCACTGTTTCAGTCTTGGAACACTAAATTAATACAAATACATATATATATATATATATAATATTAACAAATTTTTAATTTACCTCACTAATAATAGAATAAACAAGTTCTTTTCCTGCTTTATAGCGTACCCAATATGTATAATGCCATTTGGACTAGTAGCAACATTAGCAGTTTCGTCCATGTTAGTTACAGCAGATACAATGTTCTTTAAATTGTATCTGCTGTAACTAATTAACAATGTCCACGTCACTTTGCAACGGTATGACCCAGATAAGAACAGGTGACGAAGAAAAACCACCGAGATTTCTGTTCTGCGCAAATACTTGCTCGCGCTTCTTTCTTCTTAATTGCAACAATTGGTTTCTACGTTCATCTTTCCGAAGATTCTTCTCAAAATGCTTAGATGACTTTCCGATAACATTCTGTTTATCTATGCAAGAAAAAATAAGATATAAATCCTCTTTATAGCGTTTTTCACTGTCAGAGCTGGTACGCACTCAGTGCACGTTAAAGCTGTTGTACACTGATTTAATCTCTAATATTCAAAGTAAAATGCAAATATTTCGACTGATAAAATCAAGGGAACCACCATGTTTCTTGATCTTTTCGCGATTTTCTGCCGATGTTAAGGCCCGTATTCATAGCCAGTTTTATAGATGTTAGCCTTAAATTGATAGAAATAAACCTTAAGTCGTAGGCAAATAAACCAATCTTCGATTACTTTAATGTGAGATAATTTTTCGTTTTTTTTCGTTTTTAAGACTAATAATAAACCAACAAACGCTAAAATTAGACCAACAATCATCAGCAAACGATTACGCATCGATTAGGCTTTTTTTAAATTAAAAATAAAATTTTTCCGGCTAACTTAAGGCTAATTTTTCTTTTTTAATTTAAAAAAAGGCTTCTCTCTGATTATACACAAAAATAAAAGAAGAAATTTATCGTTTAAGTAAGTCGAATCAATAACTTGTTTTGTCATGAAAATCGCAACAATTTCCAAATAGTCTTTCCGTATCTTGCCGATTTGAATGTACAGTGAGAAAGTAGCAGCGAGACGCGTCGATGTATTATCCATTAAGCGATCGGCCATATTGTTTCGTGCTGCGTTGGTCAATGCGGAGTCGGAGGTCGGAGTGAAGCCGCTCCGCGTTTCTCGCGTTTCTCCTTCTCTAAAACGTCTCGAACGGCTTGAATGTACGCCGAGGGTGTCGAATGAAGTGCCGGGAAATCGTCGCGTTAATCGGCGTCGCGTTAATTTGCGCTCGTCAACCGTATTTCCGCGATGCTCGTATCCGCGGGAGTAGGTGATCTCGAGGAAAGTGAATCGTTGAAGGCTTCCACCCGAAGTTGACGCCGACCGAGCAGCCGAGCGGCGAGCAACAGTGCCAATACTGCCAATGTAAGCTGGTAACAGCTGGTAAGTAGATTTAGATCTTATATTGATTTCAACCAAAATTCGACTTCATTAATTTAATCGACAATTAATTCGAGAAGCGGAATTGTTTGCAGCAAGATTTCTATAACTATATAATTCGCCGCCGATAACCTCTAATTTTTCTTTTTATATATATGTCAAACAATAATTTTACTCAAACAATAATGTTACAATTACAATATTTTATCTGTGTTGAAATTTTGTTACTTGACAAAGTAATCGTCGATTAAAAAAAATTAATCGAAAAATTAATTCGGTCAAACTCATCCTTGGATACAAGTGCGATATATATTGATTCCTAAATTTATTCGCTAATAAGCGAAGCGCGATGCTTATTGCTAGCGCAAAGTTCCTTTTTGCATTGGAAATTAAACTCAGGCAAATTATATCGGTATATGTATTAATTCTTGATACATGTACACTATTAATTGTGTCGCAATTACGGTCCGAACGTTAGATTCCGGGATCTTCCGTAGAAATTATCATAAATAAATAACATGTCATTTCCGATATGATTATTAATTATTACGCGTATAATTTATGCAGTTTTTATATCTTAAAATATACATATATGATTTATTATTGACATTGGAAAGCGTATACAGTGTTAGTGTCGATACAAAAGAAGGATTCTCGCATACTCGATAATAAATTAAGATTGCAGTGATAATAATTATAATAATAAACAAACACATCACATGTCGGGAGGGAGATGTAATAGCACAAATATTCCCCTAAAATAAGAATATACGTTCTGACGTAGTCATAATTAAAAACGACGGGCGTATCGTAAAAAAAAAAAATAAAATAAAAATAGAGAGACGGAATCGCGTCGTATGCAATGATTAAGGCTATAATAAATAATAAATGAGTCTATACCGTCAAGTGCGAAGGAAGGACTATATCCATACGCGACTGGCGACCCTTTCCCGATTAAAGAAGAAAAAGAAAAGAAAGATAGTTTCTTAGGAGTAATCTGGACGATATAATTTGTCACCTGTCATGCACAATATAACGGTTTTTGCGAATCGTAATTTCGCTGCGTGCGGGTGAGAATTCGCGAACGTCCGCGCGGCTGTCCGAGAAGGGATCGGCAATCGCGGTACTATTATCGTAGAAATATAGCAGTAACAATACGATAACAATCCGGACTGCGACTGGCAAGATGCTCGTTTTTTTTCTCCCCCGTGGAAAATCAGCGCGTTTCAAATCGGGGGACGATCGAATATCCGAAAAATCCACGTGAACGATTCTCTCTGTCACGCCGCGGCCGCGCTCGTCTCCGTCTAGAGTCGCGAACGTTTTACGCTCGTACAGCTCGAGTACTCGATCGATCGGAACGCATCGAATTTGCAGCTGGTTAATATGAGTCGAGCGAACTTAAATGCTACAGGACTCGTGACACATGACGAATCAATGTACGGTAATTGTCGCTTCTCAAATCTTCCTCGGGAGATGCGAGCCAAATTATCTCGTCGATCGATTTCCTTCTTCTTCTTTCTCTCTCTCTTTCTCTCTCTCTCTCTCTTTCTCTCGTATCACCGTGCCAGCTCGGTCGAGCTTAATAGAGATAATTTTTCGGCTCCTCCGTCGGCTGTCCGCACACTCCGTGATACTTTTTCGTGACGAGACTCCTGCTACGGCAGTTTTCGATCTCCAGGAAGCACTCGTTGCTGTACGTCATGCCGTCGGTGCCGCAAACCGGGTCGTAATAAGGCGGACAGATCTTCTGGCAGCCGCGAAACAGGAAACCCTGAACACACCTCTTCATAGGTACGACGTATACGTGTTTCCTGGAATCAAGATATTTTTTTTCTCTGTTTGAAAACCGTGATATTATTAAAGTAAAGAACTGAATTATTTTACTTAGGAAGTAATTAGATCGTTCAAGGAGGCAACACCGATTTCGATTAGTATTTATGTCACGCAAGCCTGTATATACAGCCAGCAATTTTTAAGCATTAGGGTTTGTTGGGCACGAATATACGTATATCGGGTAAACGTGCAATTAGAAATGGGCACGTTAGAAAGCGATCGAGAATAGAAAATGACTCCTTTGGGAAAATGGGCCGCGCGATCAAGACATCGACAATTTCTACTTTCGAGATTGCGCGCGATTGTGTTCAATTCACCTTCCCGAAGTAGGATACTTTCCTTTCGCGTATTTGAACAGCAGGTTCAAAAACGCTCCTGCTGGTATGCGGCGCGATACAAGTGGTTTATTATTTCCATAAAGAAGATGTAATGGAACGGCTCTCTGACTGAATCACTCACGGACTTTCATCGGACACGCACGCGATACCGGCTCGGATTAACCGTTTTCTCGAGGACCAGTTTCTTAGGCAATCTTCTCTTCCTCGGATGTATTTCAATGGCGCGATCGGGCGTAATGAAAGTCTATGGAAAGTATTATATCGGGAAGAAGCACGATCGCGGTCACCGGAATTATATGCGCGGCACGAAACGCGCCGCTCTCTGGCTCTCTAGCCGCTTCTGAATAAATAGAATAATTGAATTCGAATAATTAGCCTTCTTACTTCCAACAAGGTAATGAAATTATTCCAGGGCAGTTTTTCTCTATTAAACCAGAATGAAAATTATACGCTTGAAATTAAAATAACGTGACCAAATTATTCTGAAGTAATTTAATTAATTACTTTCCTTGAGAAATAGAAAACTTGTGTAAATTCTCTTTTAAAAGAAAATTAATTTTTAAAGCGTTTATTTTATCTTACAACTTTATCTACAATTAACGGGAGAATTTCTAGTAGAATCTAAATATTTTGTAAGATGAAGTAACGACTTTTAATGCCTTTATCAAAACAATATTTGTGTTTATTGCTTGTTTTCCTTTCTCCCTATCGCCACAATTAGCAACGATTTAATTTATTTGTTATTGTATATTATTTGATAAAAGCTGCTACAGAAAAAAAGAGAAAGCTTAATAAGAGCTAGTTCACTCATGCAATTATGCACTTCTCGAGACTCCTCCGAGAATTAGTCTGGGATTAATTTATTAAAAGTTCCCCTGGCGCACTTCTCGCGAACAAAAGCGCTACGCTTCAGTAAAACATGCAAACATGAAGTTTTGTGGCTTACCCGCAATTGTCCCTCTTCATCTCGCACTCGTTACGATAAAGCTTGTTATCGGAGCCGCAAACAAACTGACGTTCCCCGCTGCAAATCTGGTTGCAAAGCGCGGTGGTGCGACAGTGTTGTGCCGGAACTTGAACCACCCTCTGGCCGCAAGTCTCACGTTGCAGATGGCAGAGGGACCTGAATGCATACGAGTGCACACATGACACATCCGTAAACACTGGAGGAGGAACGATCCGTAGCCGCTATTTAATCGTTTAACTTTATTATTGCTGTTATAACACGTTGCGTTCAGTTGGACTTGTTCTTAATCTCGAAAAAAATGTTACAGTTCGAATGTTTTGATTTTAACCCGTGGAAATTTATTATTGCATCCCAAATATAATCGGAAATAATTTTATCGTGGATTTCAGTAATGTTCGACTAAGTGCGAACGGACGGATGTACATTTATATACCGGCAAAATCTCGAAAATTTTAATTGATAAACATTAATTTATCTCGCTCGAGTCACAATCAGAACTGGGTATCAGAAGAGAAGAAGTTCGGAAAACAGCCTGAGGTCTCCTCAAACGGGTCGGTCTATCGAACGATCCTTTCGAGGTGCAGGCGCCCTTAAAATTTAAAATCTTCGGCAACGGACGTTCTGGAATCCGAATAATGCTCTTAATCACCGATAAACGTTGCCATCGCTTCCACAAACTGGTTCCTCGGGTACTTCGGCGCAGTCTTCGGGGCAGTGTTCGATCTCTTTCAAGGTCGTGCACTCGCCAACATGAGCCATTTGGATGCCCTTTCTAAAACACATAAAAAATCAGGGAAGATTAATTTATCGTTGATGAATCAATATCTATAGAATTCACGATAGAATATTTGCTATTTTTAAATTTGACGGGAGGGTAAATTTGTCAATATTCCTTTGAAATAAATACAACTTACAAGCAAACCGCTACGTTCAAATGGCACTGATTTGGATAAGTATTCGCGTCGCTACCGCAAACCGGATCCACTTCGCTTCCGCACCTCTGCTGCTGCTTCATGCATTTCGTTAGCCGGGATCGACACTTCTCAAAGTCTACTACCGTTATCTTTCTTCTTGCATGTTGCCTGTTGATTAACACTTCGTTAAAGACTCACGTTTGGCGATCAGTTATTCGTAACAAGAAAATAAGCAATTTGAAATTTTTTGGAAAAAAAAAACACAAGTTGTGTAGGTAATTACTTGTTTCCTACGGTATCAATTTAATAAAAATATATATATTTATAATTTGCATATAGTAGGTGATAGATACGCACCCGCAGTTTAGCATTTGCATCTCACACTCGTTCCTGTATATATTTCCGTCCGATCCGCAAACCGATACTTCGGACTCGTTTTTGCAGTCCAAGGGACACGCGTTGCTTCCGGATGTCCGTTCCCGAGATACGCAGAACGACATTGGTACTTCGAAGACGTGCTTGCTAAAAAGCACAGTCTGATAAATATCGTCAGAGCTTAATGAAATCTTTGCGTCGGATAAAACCACAACGAGATTTGCATGCTAAAACGCAGTTAAATAGGATTACAAAATTCATCAGTCAGTTGTCCAATTTCAGATATCGAGAGAAAAAAGTTGTTAACTTGACTGAATGCGTTCAAGTGATTATAATTTTTTTATTTGAAATATTTAAGTATTTAAATTAAATACGACATATTAAATCTAACATGACGTAATTTGACTTAAATATCTTGACTTAAATATTTCAATTTAAAAAAATGGTAATTAATTGAACGCATTTAGTCAGGTTAACAACTTTTTTTTCTCAGTGTAGGTCGCGCAGTTGCTTCGCATTCTAACAAATCTAATATTTAGACCAAAATCCTGGTGAAAAGAGGCGAAGGATGAAATGACTCGAGTGTTCTTCAAGTTAGGCAAGGGGTTATAACGAAGAGTACAGGGGAGCAATTCATGAATGATTAAGTGCGCACAAGGAGTAACAGGGGAAAGGAACAGAGGAGATAGGGCATGTTATATACGAGAGCTCGCGAGAATTTTGTTAGAAGAGCCTGCATGGACGATCCCAGTTGTATGTTGAATTCGTCGAGGACGAATTGTCGCTTACCCGCAATTCTTCGCCCGCATTTTGCAGGTGTTCGAGTACAAAATGCCGTCGCTACCGCAGGCAGGCTTAGCACCACGCCAACACGATTCACGACAATGTCTTGTGGTCTGGCAGTGCTTCTTGTTCGTACGCACGACGCCTTGGCTGCGAACCGGAAAAAGTCAAAATCGTTTTGCGGCCAGGCTAGTTTTATGTTAAACTCAGAGAATAAACTCTCCTTCCCACAGAATAATACGCGTTTTACGTTTTACGAGCAGAGACAACTGCGTCTATAGTGAATTATAGTATTTATAAAGCCAGTAATTTTTTTCATGCGGAAAATGGGAGAAATAATAAGTGAGTTGTAGATATAAACATAATCAACGAATACATATTATAACGAACCTAACTTTATCGCGCGAAAAAGAAATTCTCGGTGGACAAATGCGAGACAGAGATTAAGCTGTTGAGCATGGTTTTCGTAATTTCGAACATTCCCGATTAACAGTAATTGCCGAGGCCGACCTTCGACGTACCCGCAAGTAAGCAGCTTCATCTGACACGTGGACTTGTAGACGTTTCCGTCGCTTCCGCAAACCGGTCCGTCGAGCGGCGCGTAATCGCACGAGACCGGACAGTTCTCCCTGTGGGCCGAAATATTGTTGCAAGGCCCGAGATGAGACAGCTCGATTCCGACCCGGCAGATCTCCACCCTGAGCATGCACTTGTTCAGGTAGGTACGCCCATCGGTGCCGCATACCGGATCTTGATCGCCCGGACAGCGATGCTCGCACTTGCTACCGGATGACCTCAGGCAAGCCGTCTTCTCCGTGGCCACGGTAACGCCTAAATGAGCGTACGACGGCGAAATAATGAGATACGTAGCGTAGATAGATTTCGCGCGGTCATCAAGCGAAACGAGATCTCGGTGCTCGGTGTATATACGTACGACGTACGACCGGTACGACCTCGTCGTTCACGACGAACAAATCACCCGATACTCTAACGCGTAAATAGTTCGTTTCGACGCTCTAGGAAATCGCGATTCGTTTTGCAGCCATGTATAATTTATCGTGGCCATCTATTATACGAATGAACGGATCCTCGTTACCATAGGCTATCGGCGCGCCGGTATCGCGATAGAAAGAGAATACGATAGGAATCTCTTTATCGTGACCGTCCGCGGTCCGCGCCGTGAAGCACGGTAATATCGCATGAAGACCGGTGAATGAAGGTCGCGTTATTTCCGCGATTGTAATTGAAGCGCGCCCATCGCGTGGTTATATTTCTCGATAAACCGCTACTAATGGGTCTACGCGCGCTTATTCTTACTTTCTTACGTTCGTTTAATATACGAAACGGAATAACGAAATCATACAGATTTACTGTGATATAGGTATACATATCCAGCGACGAGTCGAGCGTCTCGGGAAGGGAGAAAAGACTGTAATCTCGATGCGAGCGAACTGGAACGTGTGTGCTACTATAATAACTATTATAATTAAAAGCGCCTTACCCTTTCCGCACATCTTCTTCCGCATTTCACACTGCGACGCGTATATGACACCGTCGCTGCCGCAAATGGGCTCGCCGCTCGGCGGACATATCCTGGGACACGCACCGGACACATAATCTGCGTGAAAAATTATGCAGATGTTAACGAGGATAACATATGCGTTGATAATGATTACATGTAAAGCATGATAATTATTCTTAATAATATCAATCGAACCGTTATCGAAGATAATTGTATCTTAATGGCATCGCATTACCATAAATAATCGCATTACCGTGAAATGTACATTGGTACGATCTTTCACTCAAATTGTTCGTCTTCCCACTCATTTAATAATCGTGTTCTACCGAGTACGCCCGAGTACTGTTAGAAAAGCGAAGTTTAAGCGTCAACGGTACTCTGATTAAAGAAGAAGAAAAAAGAGAGAAAAGAAAAAAAAAGTGTAATAACATTTACTGTTAGGTGCTTCGTTTTGTTATGCGCCATCACGGTAACCTCGCGCCATCACATACCTCGCGTATTAAGAGAGCGCCTATTATTGTAATGACATAATTGTAATAATAATAATGCTTAAGCATATATGTAACGCGGTCGGCATAGGGAGGAAGTAAAGTCAACAGCAAAAAATAAATACCTGCCTAAGTGGAGGAAGTGAGTCATACGCATGGTTTAACCATAATACGGAATACAACCAGGTTGTTCTCTCCGTGCGGGATCGCTCCCGCTTCTGACGAAACGATCGCTCGAATATCTCAGGATATTGCAGTCCATTGAACATAGGAAGTCCATTAAATAGCTGAACGCGGGAGAGCGCTCGCGGAAACGTTTAATACGCGATACATCGGATAAGATCGGCCTGGCACAATCACGCGGCGAGCTGATCGCGATGTGAGGCTTATGAAATGCATCACACGGTGTACTCAAGGTACACGTACGCATTCCTAGACGACAATCTCGAGGGCGGGGAGAATATTTATCGCATGTGGACGCGCGTAAAATCCACCGTCGCGTTGCAGTGGTTCTCGTTACGCTTCTCGATCGCGAGGCTTTATGGCCAGGTGTCATAAAAGCAAGGCGGGAGTCGTCTAGTCGTAGAGGCGTCTAGGCGCCTAGGTCACGCGGCAATATCGAAAGCTAGGCAAGTTACCGCGCCGGTGTCGTGGGTTTTTACAAGAAGTAAAGGCTGCTGTACATCACTGGTACATCGTCTTTCGCAATGTTACAATACGCGAGGGATGTGAAGCGGTATATTAAATCGTTACGGGGTATTCTGCATGAGCAGGGATACATAGGCTATATTGAGATGATATTTAAGGCCGGCGAGAGAAACGACGAGAGGAGAGGAGAAGAGAAGAGAGAGAGAGAGAGAGAAAGAGGAATATAACGTAATTTCCCGACAAGATCTCTCTCGTCGTCGCTCTTTTTGGCCATAGCGTTTATCCGCAAGAAGATTCTCTGTCGAAACCTTAATTACTTCCGGTTGACCGTCCGAGGCAGATATCTGCCGTGTGCAGGTCTGCGCGCCGCCGCCGGTCTCGGTCCAGCGAGCGTCGGGTCAACAGCACACGGGATTTACGGCACTCGTTCCATACCGGATCGCATAATATAACAAATTATAAAATCGAACTTTACAGTTAGGGATGTACTGGACGTCCGAGGGCGCGGTTACCATCGGTTTCGTCGTGTATCGAAGAAACGCATCGAGGCGCGTTTTATTACGCCTTACGATCCTCCGATCGAAGTGGGTTTAACGCATTATTTTTATTAATCTCGCAAATTGCGCTGTAATCGGCAACCGGATCGGCCCCGTCCTTCCCACTTAAAAGAGTGTTTGCACCAAATTTGCACGAAAACCGGCATCTTCGATAAAGAGAAACGAGCAAACTTTTTTGCCGCCCTGTCGTTTTTTTGACCTCCTTCGGTAAAATGTACGTGGCCCGATAACTGGCCGAAACAGGATTCTTTGCGTTCCGTGGGAAATCAGGACACACCGGCTGCACATAGCGTACGCCACGCGGACAGGCGTAAAGCAGGTTTACGAGCAACTGTATAATTACGCTGATTATAATTTATCGATCGGTCCAGAACCGCTTAATGACTCGCGCCATCGTATATCAACATCTTGAGTCGCGATATCTAAATTGACTTCGTCGCGGGTGTCAAGGGTGGTTTCCTGAAAGATGTCGTCTCTCGAAGAGCCGAAAGAGTATTACTCTACGCATTTACAGACGTTCTTTCGATTGTACAACGCGCACCGGCGAAATCGATCGTACCGCACTGCCCTGTAACCCGCTCTATCTATCGATCACTCGCCTTTTTAGTTGCATCGCGGTCGCTTGATGCGCCGCACTCACCTCTCTTCATCATTTTCACTATATACTGCGCGAGATGGAATAATAATTAAAAAGAAACAATTTCCATCACGAGATGTTTCGCACGCGTAATGAACTTTAAAACGACGTTACGTTCCTCATATACGCTTATGTAATTATCCTTGGCACAAAACGATAATTGTTTTAATCGCTCGCATGACTTCGACGAATATTCACTCTTTTCCTTTGCAATAATTGAAGGGTGCTGTAAACTTTTCGAAAAAGGATTACAATTATTTGAATCATTTGAACAATTAATCAAAGTAAACAATTCTATTGGTAGTGAATGTAACCAAGTATTACAATCATCAGCATGTCGTTATTCATTCCATTGATGTTGTTAGGCGTATTAGTTTGACATGCTAATGATTGCTGTAGTGATTTGCACTTGTACACGAAACTGAAAAAAAAATCAACGCGCATAAAGATCGTTCCAATTAATTAGCGTATCGTTTCATAAGATGCTCAATGGTATAATTGGTGAGTTTTGCATACGAATCAATCTAAACGAAATAAACATATAAACCAATTAAATATAAATAAAAAACAGAAGGAAGATTGTATTTATTAAATTGTTGCGTCTCGCATTTGCGTGATGAACGACGTGATCTTTTCGCGCTGATCGCGCTGAAGAATTCGATCGGGGTCCGTTCGCAGACGACTAGACAAGTGGTTATCCGTCCCTCCCGACATGATTAAATGAATCAATTATACCAATAAGCAACCGACGTCTGGGTAAGCGGCGATCGGCGATTGGTGAACAATGCAGATCGAATTATAGGACCGTAGAAACTGCGGGTCGCGCGCGTGCATGCATGCGGTACGGTGCACAATGAATGCGCCCGGGCAGAGAAGGAAAGAGGAGGAGGAGAAGAAGAAAAGGAAGGAGGGACGAGAGAGGAAGGTATATGCGGGTCGGTGAACCGCGGCAAGGATGCACCGTCCGTCGGTCGGGTGGATGCTGCTCTTCGAATTTTTGTCCTCGAAACGAGAGCCCGTGGAAAGCACGGATGCGGCGGAATCGCGCGAGCACGACGTCGAGATCGATAACAGTTAATAAAGATCAGTTTAACGAACCGGAACAATTTCACATAGGAATACGAATGTGTATCGCTGCATATGCCGCGCGATATTTTATTTGAAAATAAAACGATTAATGCCAAGCGCCGTCTTTTGTTCCTCCCTCTCGTGCGGACTATCTTTGGCAAGAAGAGTTGAGAGATCAGCTGGTCAGATGCTGCTCTCGCGACAATCACGCGAAGCGTTTTCCAGTTCCAGAATCTCCTTTAATCGATTTTACTAATACGGGATTACTTTCTTCCCCTTGCTCTTTCGCTCCCTTCCCTCTGTTTGTCTTTCCCGTCAATCTCTTTTCGCTCGGAGCGACGGATTCGATTTCGCGGCCAGGATCGAGGAAAATCGGTCGCTCGGCGCGCGTGTGATGAATAGATCTTGTCGCGTCGCGAGAACCAGAAATAGAAGTGAAACCAGGCAAGACGAACAACACCGTGTGGATAATTGATGGCGGAACGATCGCGCATATTACGTGGCTACAAGTTTACGCAGTACGCGGTGTCCGAGTGTGCGTATATACTTGAATCGGGCTCGTGCCGGAGTTATATAGTATGCTAGTTTCCTCTCGCGATTCCTCGAGAATCCTTCGGCACGGGGCGTACTCGTTAGGACGCGTGACAAATTAGAGGAAGCACTTGTTGTGCCTCACGGCGACCGGCCAGTCGGCTAAATAGATATTATACAATTTTTAACGGCACAGTTACCAGGCGTGCCGTTAACCCCGTATAGCGAAGCTATTTCGCCAGAAGTTAAATCTATCGTTAGAGAAATCTCTTCTTCTCTTTCTCCACCTCCTCCCCATCGACTCATCGAGACTTTACGATTATTAAACCACCGGCGTGACAAGATAATCGTCCGGTTAAACGCTCCCTTCCGACAGCAATGTGCGTCACAGTCAAAGTTATCGCTACGCTATCTTGTTAAGTAATTCTTAACATTGCGCTGTTCACTTGGAAGCGCTCGGCTCGTTAGCTTGCAATTTCTGTTACTTACTACGCGATGCGAGAAAGTTCCCTTTGGCGGAATAAGCCGTAGTCACTTTACACGCGAGGAGCAAAATCGACACAGTCCGAGTATAAATTATTCAATGTCCGGCACTATTGTCATTGAATACGATTCGAAACGCTGATATGCGTAGGCTTTTCACGTTCTATTACATTGATCGATGATGTTGTTGGAATGGCGAAGTGCATTGTCCACAAAGCCTATAAATCCATTTAACCGATCGTGTTTTGTATTTCATAACATTTTATGTATTTCACATGAAATCAATATATTGGGTCAAATTATATTATCTCTCGATTATTTTCGATGCCTGATCCATTAATTTCTTTAGATCTTCTATTAGTATTTAAATATAATATATTTTACAATTAATCGTGACTTTCCAGCGTTGCCATAGTACGATTAATTTCCATATCAATCTTTAACGACCGTGTTTATATACTCTCGCAACGATAGAGCGATCTTCGTGGGTAAATCAATGATAGCATGATGATTCAATGATGCACATCTTCGCGATAGTATATCAGTCATTATAACCGGTTTGCATAACATCAGTTACGATAACGTGCGTGGTCGCGATATGACTACATAAATATTGACGCGAAGAGTATACAAACGGAAGTTTCTGGCGAATGTAGACATCGTATTGTTTCGCGAGAAGCCAAATTGCGATACTTGTTAAATTACGGTACTTTCTAATTATTACAGATTATAGTCCTCTTCTGGTGTGTTCTCGTCTATCGGTTAATTGAAACTTTTGTCTCCGTCTTATTCTCTCATTGTCAGTAATAGGAGCATCTCGCGTCAATTACGTCCACCATCGATCTAAAGATGCTTGAGGATCGTCACGCTTCCGGCTACGATTCCGACCGATCTTTCGGCATGTCTTGGCGTAATTACGCGCTCTCGAGACGCGCTATCGCCAATCTGTTCCCCGTGAGAGTGCCTCATAAATCATTTGCAATCGATAGCGTCAAAATCGCGGGAGCTCGTGCTCGGATCGGACAGTTCCGTGCGCGTAGCGGCAAACACATTGGGTTGGCCGATCACCCCGGCCCGGTCGGTCGTCGCTGCCGCGCTCTTTATCGCTGCGAAACGATCTCGTCTTCCTCATAGCATTGTCCCGTAACACGTCCGCGCGGTGTTGCATTAACGAGGCCTCGCCTCGCCTCGCCTTACCTCTCCGCATGGAGATGCACTGGGAACGATGTAATTACGGACAAAATTATTTTACCTCCTTTTCATGAATGAACCAGATCGATGACTAAAAACATGTAGCTCCCATTGAAAATTTTAACTTTGCATCATAACATTTGAGATTCATTGGAAATTCAAGGAATTTCGAGGACCCAATCTAGATGGTGCAAGAAATAAATTTGGTTTATTTAGAAACCCACCTTTTTTAGTCGATTCTATCGAAATAAAAATGTTCCCTGTGCTGATTTATTTTATGTACTTATACCCTGTAATTACACGTGACCGATGGGAACGCAACGGTGCGTTGTTGATCGCAAGATCAGACTCTCGTATACGTCACATCTTCAAGGGATGCTTGATTTTTACTACCAGCATTTCTCCGGTATCTCTGCGAAACGATCTCGGTTTCCTCATAGTATCTGTATTGTATCTGTCTCTCTTTTCCCCTCCCTCTCTCTCTCTCTCTCACACACACACACACACTCTCTCGCGTACACATCGTAGAACTGGCCTTAAGGAGGCTTAAAGCTAGATTATTTGAAATGACGATGGCATGCGGCAGCACTCGCATGATTTATCGACTTTGCGGCACGTGACGAGAACTGCATCGTTCCTAGCGTACATAGGCTGATCGGAAGCGTAGACTCTTCGGAGACTTTGAGATACTAGTCGAGTGCTACGATTTGCTATAAGTAAATAAGGATAACAATCTTTAACGAAGTATCGATATTTCGCTGATTGACTATAACAGAATTATTCGTATGATATAATTCAATTATTTCCTCAACTCTAATCTAACATGCCTTGCATCATACGTAAACAGATGCGACGAATTACATACGTGTAATCCTTATTTTACAGAAAGGAGGAATATAATATAACAAATTTAATTATTAATTAGAGAAATTGATTAATAATTTAATTTTATTGATGAGATGAATATTGAGAACTGCCACATGCAAAGAATTTATTATTTTTATTAGTCTCACATTTGTTATTACGTATACTCATTCAATATTGATATCATTGATCTTGATTATTAAAAGTCAACGATGAATCTAACGTTATATCACAGGATGACAATGCAATTTGAAGCGAGTTGAAAGAACGCCGCGATTATTTGGCCAACAGGATTTTCGAGACCGAAGCAGAAGTTACGAATACACACCGATCGGCAACGCGCACGCGGTACCGGTTCACCGCGATCTGTTATAACTGTATACGAGCCGATATCGTATTTCAACGCGTGACAAAAAACTAATTAAATTGCGGGATACGGCCGACTGGACACTCACGTGCGAGGATAAAGGAGCGGGTGTCCTGCTCGATCTATTTCCCGCGACTATATATGCTTCCCAAAGAGAGGTCGAGAGCTCGAAAAATAAAAATATTAGCGATATTTGCATATAACTCGAATGTACCCCAGCGCGGCACTCACGTAGAAATATCGTAATTATCCGTTGATTAATCCATGGACCTGTGTGTATTAAGTAAGGGGAACTATTTAATACGTTAATCGAAAAATGAATCTATCAAAGAAAGCGGATGAATAATGGAATAAAAGTAATGATGGATGTTAAACACATCCCAAGCTATGTGGCTATCGATTTGTTACGCGTCTTTATTTCGATCTTTATTTCGCTCCGATCGAAAGGCGTGCTATCAGAACTATAGTATACGCACGACGTTGATATCCGACGTTCTTATCGTAACAGATCTACAGTGCAAACGCGCGGATAGCTTGCATATCGTTATCTTGAAAGTACACATCTATTTAGTACATCACAACGAAAGTTAACGCTCGGGGATATTGAGCGGCGGTAATTTGCAGGTAAGACGCTAATTACAGTCCGTGTCTAAAATAAAGCATTGAGCAACATCAATGTTAAGTCCCCGTCGTTCTTGCCAATTACATCTGATATTCACGCCTCGTCGTCGACGAACAAGCGCGACCTGATCCGTATCTAAAGAGATCTTGAATTCCAGGGAAACAGATGTCGGAGTATCGCGCGGAATTCGTTACTGTTTTGATCCCCGGATGGGAACTTTAGAATGCTAATTTACTATGCTTTCGACGTATTGAACTCTTGGAGTAATTTATTTACAAGCAGGTTCCAGCGCACGGCGATGTAAAAGAGAAGCAGTCTTTTTGTGCGTTGCATCGTCAGTCGCGTGCACCGTCAGTTTTCCCGGTAAACGATTTCCGGCTCGAGCGAGGCTTCAATTGGACATTCGCTTCGAAGCCAATTAGATTTGTGCTATCTTATGAAAAGCTGAAAAGACGCAAATAAGAGCAGAGAGGCTGGGGCGAACGGAAGCATAATAAATGTGGAATAAAAGGAAGGGCCACTAATTACGCGAATTAATCGAACGACCCCCTTTTCGCGGCGCTCGCTCTCGAGGAGAGCCACTCTCGTTCCACTTACGTGCTTATACCCTATCCCCGGCTTATCCTTCTGTACACAAGGGACGCGTGGTCCAGGTGGCCCTACGCATACACGCGCAGATCAGCACAAGAACCGCGCCGATATGTGTGCCGTCGTTGATCATCAAGCACGACGAGCAGCGCGGCGCGGCGGCGCGGCGCGCGGCGAGTCTCAATTTAAGTGGACGGAGTCGTAAGCAGTCGTAAGTGGAGTACTGGGACGAAAAACTGCCTCCCCGGATCGGCTCGCGTTGAACGATCTTCCATACGTGCATGCGTGCGTGTACGTTCGCATGCACACGAGCGATTCCGATCCGTTAGATCGGAGAAACCTTCGACCGGCCACTACGACACAACGACGGAGAGGCGTCGCGCTACTTCCTCCTCTGTCCATATATGCGGCAGTAACCGGCCCTCTTTTTATCCTTCGCCGGCGTGAAAATTGCGGTACGCACATTCGCGCCTTTTTCCGCGCACGACCGCCCACCGCGCGGAACGCAACTGCGTCTCGATAATTCACTGCGTTACGTCTCACGATGTCTCGTGATATATCTCATCGCGTCGCGTCGGCCGCGCCCGATTATGTCACTTGATATGCACAATACGTTTGATCCCCGGGTGGGAACTTTAGAATGCTAATCCACTATGCTTTCGACGTATTCGACGGACTCTCTTCGGGTAATTTATTTACAAGCAGTTAACAGAGATAATTTTAATTGAGTATCACATGGTCACAACTCCCGAAAGCGATAGATTTTTCGTGGACAATTCGTTGCGATTCTACGTATTAGGTAACTTCTATGAAGCTGTATGAATACGAGAAAAGTTGTAAAACCGTGGTACGACTATATAATTTCATACATGAAATTTTTGTAGAATATTAATACATCGAGACACACAAGAATGTGAAATTACCTCCGGTACTAAAGTTTAAAGTTACGACCGAAGATTCTGAAGCTAAAGTCTCCATCACCTTTTGTGTCAGTCATTTTAGCGGTTGACACAATATTTCTGTTCAGTTTTATTTTCTATATATACGAGTAACATCGCATGCCGCGAGCCAGATGACGCTTCCCAGCTTCTTATTTGCCGAGTGAGGTGTCAATAAGATGATAACGTCACAATGCGATCTCTAGATATTTGCCATTCAAAAGATAATTACACGCTACGCTTGTTTACCACTGCTTTTAATGTGAAGCAAATGGCACATGTTTTAATTTGTACCTTGTTATTACCGCAAACAAAGTGGAAAGTAAATCGTGTATTATTGCATATGTACCTATGTGCTATGTGTTAAACAGATCGTATGTCGTACATATATTTATTAGCAAAGGTCAATGAAAGTTGCTATTCACTATAATTCAATTTGTAATTCATATCAGAACATAAAATACAATTTTATTTTATATGCCATTATTTTCAAGGAGATGGTTTAAATCTTAATTAAAGAAAAAAGATATTTTATTTTTTACATTTGCCTCATTGATCGGCAATGTTTTGATCCCACACTTGTCTACACCGATCTCGCGAAAACCTTTAAAATAATTAAACTAGGTATGGTCCTTTTCTCAAGAAAGCCGGAAGTGAAAGGGCTGACGGAATACGCGAATTATACCCGCGAGTATATACATGTGCTGTGCTTGTAAACGGTAGACAAGCTAGCAGATTTCGATTTTCATTATCCAGCCGTGGGCTTTGATAACGCAATTGAATCTCCAGCGGCTCTCGTACACTTTCATCGGCGACGGAGGGATTATGACCTCGGGCGTTTAACACGAAACGATATATATCTCCAACGGTGTACGGCCGGCTAAATTTATCGCCATCGCGCACGAAGGTGTACTTCACGCTGTGTTATACGGCGAAAGGGCCGCGAGTTTTCGCGCGGGTTCTTTGCGCGCATCGCGAAGAAGGTAATCTTGCGCTACTCCGGAAGTATTCAACGCGGATTAGTTTACCGGTCGGTGACAGCGGCAAAAATCGTAGACGCAACAAAGTGCACGTTAAATCGCGTACCCCCGACCGTTCGAAGCGTGTACCTACGATAGCGCGTTTACCGGGATGAATTATGTTTTCATTTCACCGCGGCGCGGCGGAACATGCTTGGAGGAACTATTCTGGTAAGTGACACGTTGGCTCCGGAATTCCTTGAACAAATTTGAATAACGGGAGTACAATAGCGATAGGCAGCGCGTATGTAACCGCACAAAGAAGTATTTCAACAAGCTCTCTGTCTTGCGGATTCCTCCGACCTTTCGTTACGAATTCTTAATGAGATCACAATTCTGATCAACGCAAAGGAATCTAAGTATATCACAGAAAAGAAGGAGAAGGCGAAGCGGAATGCGGATTTGCGTGTGTAGTTTTATTACATCGTAAACCGTCAGATAAGATTAAATTTCTTAAGAAGATTGTTGCAATAGTCTGCCGCGCGATAATAGATAACAAAGTAATTAAGAGGGTTTTCTGTGCTTCCTTGTTTTATATACCAACGGCATTTAATCCTTCAAGTACATTATAATAATGTAATAATGCAATAATTTATGCGACATTATGACGCTTTCACTTTTATCTATTATTTCTCAGCAAGCAAGCAAGCAAGCTTTTAATAAAATTGATACAATGTTTTTAATTATCATTACTAATTAATTTTTTATTACGTGGTAAATACGAAAATTTTGCAAATCTCACCGTTTACGTAGCTACTGATGATTGTGTAAACATTAAATCGCCCCTACTCAATGAGTATAAGATTCATAATGATGACCTCGGCCCTTAATTAGTAGCCTGCCAATTGCCATTGATTGCTGCGAGAGGATAGATCGCCGGCGTTTAGTGCGTTTAATGATTGTTTTACGGAGAATATATCCCGACGTTAACCTCGACCTTTATACCTTCTCGCTTCACCGTGACTTACAGCAGCGATCTTCAATCATGCAAAATGACGTTTCATCGATGAAACGCGGAATGGAAGCGAAAGTCATTGATAATTTTAGTCTCGCGATACAGCCTCCTTTCAGGCTTTATTAACTGTTTCATTAATCTCAAGTTGTCTCGAAAAGAATCGAGGCGCAGTTATCTTTTGAAATCTTTTAACTATCGTTTCATCGGTTGTCTTGATGAAACCACCGATGCAGCTCGAGTGAAAGCTTTCGCTATTTGATCCGACAGAGGTAGATCCAATCGCGATGACTTCCGTACCCTCGCCGAGAGGAAACACGAAAGTGACCTCGACCTTACCTCCATACCTACTTAAGTCTAGGTCAGGGTTTCCACTGTCTTCCGACTGTGGAGGAACGATTATGCAGCTTCATTAGCCTGAGGAAACTATCTCGCAGTCGTCTGCGCGAACTACGGGAATCTAATGGCTTATTACGCGAGCTCCATGATTAATCATCCGTTTCTCTTCCTAAGAATCTTCCCGTCAGCTTTCTCATCCGCACGATTTCTCGAGCAGCCTGTCTCGCTTCTGCATTTCTAACAAGCAATCTCAAGATATAATATTGCGAAGAATATCGTCGGAGCATACATACGTAAATCATCGTGCTTTAATTAAAACTGTTGCTCGTTGTCGTTAAAAGCTTTCGATCGCGGACGCATTGAACAGTCGGGACTAAGTAATCGAAACAATGGTGTGGTATATATTTACTATAATCATTAAAATCATTGGTACTCAACTTTGATCACGAATAAATCAAGTATCGTTGTGCTATGAAAAAATATGAAAAATCAAAGAGGGAGGAAAAGATACGGATTCCACGGACAACTCTTAAAATGCAAATTTTCCGTGGAATTATTTGAAGTTACTGTAATTTGAATTGCACGCGGAATTTGCACCGCGTTATGTATAAAATATTTGGGACGTGGCGTAGTGTCATAAAGTTAGAAGATCATATCGCGAAACTCGTACAAAAACGCGAAGAAACCTGGATGTTATTAGTGAAATAATTCACTAACACAGAATGCTACCGCTGAGTGCTGAATCCTTTGATGTCGATCCGTCAAAGCAAATATACGCAATTTGCAAGAGAGAAAGATGCAAATACTCGGGTATGAAAGCTCCTGCGATAAAATGCAAATTATATTGCAATCTCGTGTTTCAAATACTGCGCTTAGAATTATTTGTCCATATATATTGCAACGATAACGTATGGTTTATCAAAAATTTGCGTATTTCAAACTGATGTAGACTTTCCTGAATAATACGAAGTGAAATGTAGAAGAAACTATTTTCAAGTAAAGACATTTAACATGTATTTAAATATTCTTATATCTGAAGATTGTTCGAACATATATGACTTCATATATATATATATATATATATATATATAATAGTTTATACTTCGTTATTTAATTTTTACTTTGCGAACCGTCAGTTACAGTCTATCAAATACATTATTCGCGATTTGCATGCAAATAAGTGAACGTACGTATCGTTGATATGACGAGATGCTAGATTGCAGAATTATTATAGCTCGCTTGAAGTGCGCTCGTTATTACATGTAACACATGCAGTAATGTTCAAAAATGTCGTTAGCTGCACAAAATATCGCTATCACACATCATTCTCTATATTTTTTGCGCGATATACTTATTTGACATTCATGAGAACACATTCACTGGGTCTCCGGGTCAGCAAAGTAAGTCAAGCATCGACTCGTAAGATGAATCGACCACAATAACGGTGTTTAAAGCCTGACCCGAGACGATCGAAAGAGTCAATCGTCTGACTCACCAACTGGCTCGATCCCTAATGACCGTATGTCGATCGTCAGTCAATGGCATGGTTCGAGGTAAAATTGATTATAAAACGGGCGCAATTGTTTCTTATTTAATTAAGTATATAGTTCTTTACCGTAAAATAATTATAGTATTCCAATGTTAGACCGAAATATCAATCATCTGATTAATGAACGAAACTGAATGGAATTATCCGAATCGAGATTAGCGTTAATGTTTTAGGATGAGGACAGTCATTGATCGTATTTTATATGAGAGAGATCGATTAATCACTTTTCGAAGAATAATGGTCAGCAAATAAGAGATAATATACAAATTGTGCAAAAAGATTGAAAATTACGAAATAATTATATATATATATATATATCTATATATATATAATTTAAATCACATAAGAAGAGAAGATTACTTCTTTCATACATCTAATTGAAAGATGGACTACAGTTTTTCAATTCATTTAATATTGTATTTAAAAATTAAGGATTAAATAAAAGATCTATCGTATTCGCGAAACGTTAATAGAATGGAAGCTATAAACGCGAGATAGACCGTCATCTTTTATCCGGTGACGTTTAACATTGATGCTCAACATCATACTACGGTTATTGATGATTAACTAAAAGAAAGAGACAGAAAACGAGTCGAGCAGGTTGTCCTGTTAACAGACTAGTACAAATAGCTCGACGATAACGTTTAACGCGATATTATAACGATTCCGTCTCTGTAATTATATAATTGTGCATAATAACGATTCAATTATATCATTATAGAATCCTTTGACGGTATGACTAATGAATTATTTAAATAAATGATCAATTATATTCCTGCTTCTTCTAACTTTTTTCTTTCTTTCTCGATCGCAAGTGTAGACTCTATTAAGTGTAAACTCTATTAAGTATATTATACTTGTATACTTAATAGAGTTGATCTAGTAATTGGAAAAGTCAATATATTAAGTACTCGTGAAATCAATTTTATATCATATATAGCGCGCAACATTGTTGGACGTTGAACGTGTCATTGCAATTTACTCGTATTTACAATTCGAATCCACTAAATCCAGCCACTTTTCGACTATTGATTTACTTTAATCTTAATAACGCAAGAGTCGTGCTCAAGACGAGAATCTCCATTTCTAAAAATTTCAGTCGCGCGCGATTTATCATTATAATACAATGTAATAACGCAGAGATTCTGCATCACTTCTCGCACAAAACGGGTTTCCTTCAACTTCAATTGAGTGGTGCGTATCTATCATACAATCAGATAAATTGTATTAGAAGTGTTTTGCCCTAATATTGCTGTACTGCCACAAATAATTTGAAAGTAACGATGTCAAATATATTAAATATGCAAATAATGTTTAAATTAAAATATAGTTATTTGTTGCATTTGTTCCATTTGTAATAATCACGAAAGGTGTAAGATGACTTGCCGTTACTAGTCCCCATTGAAAAAGTTCTTACTACAATACCTGATACGGTCCATTAAATACAGCAGGAAGATTTATTGTCGTCTGAAAGAGATGATTATGCATTTCTATTCTAAAAATAATTGATGAAAATACAAGATCAGATATGACCTACAAACAGAGTGAATTTAATCTCTGAACAAGTTAAGTTTCTAATCGCTGTAGAATGACACGTGACCTAGTTTGCCGATAAATTAATGAATAATAATAATGTAGTTATTATTGTATTAAAGATATAATGGCAAGAGTCATAAGAATTCCAAGTCTTTGACGGCGTTTTGCGTGAAGTAACCAGTATCGTTGAATATTTTAGTAGGAAACTAGTTGTACATACACGAGGCAAAATAAAAATTGACAATGAACGAGGAACGTGACTGCGATGTATATGCCGTTTAATGAATAATTTACATTTTCTACGAGCTGCTTCACGTGCACAAATAGCGCCGACACGACAAGGAAACCGTTTCGATAGCATCGCTAGTGCGTGCTCCCAACTCCACTGGCGTATAAGTAAACGCCTTTCCACTTAGCATAACATACATTTACGAATCTTTACGGATGTTCATTTAACAGTCCGCTCAGTTCTTGCTCTTGGTCTTTACTGAGATTACGACTTTTAGCCATTACGTGTGACATGTATCGCTCATGCTCGCATCGAAACGGTTAAAGTAGGTACATATATATTTACTGAATATAAAAAAATTATAGACATTTTCACTCGAGGCAATCGAAGTAATGCCTTTCCGATTTATTCGTTATCTGTACTATGTAAATCTTATTACGAGAAACTATAGGCTGTATATCTTCTAAACATTTTCGAAAGTATGATAACTGTCGTTTCCTGAAAAACCAACTAGAGAACGGGTTGTGTGTAACATGAGAAAGAATAATATTCCCAATAATTAATAAAACGTATAAGAATATTTATCATAAAATAAATGTATAAACTGAGATATATGTATTTATTCATAACGCAGATTCGTCACGTCGTTTTGGCGTAGCTTATCTACAGGTATTGAGACCAATGATCCTATTATGGTGACTTAAAAAGATTTAAACAGGACGAATTTTCTCTGTTACACTCGTTGCAGCATTATGTATAAAGTTGGTCTGAGAATGTTATTGTACTTGTTATATATAAACATTTTGCTCGAGAAGGTACTAACGAACCATTCATTCAGCACTATAGGCAGCTAACTGCCTGGAGCTCGGCACTAAGTATATATATCGTCGATTTAATAATACAAATTACACCTCTGATTCGGCGATTAACCAGATATTCAATCAGGAGGCATGCTGTCGCAAATCATTTAACGGGTGCTTCGAGCACATGAATATGAAACAGTGAACAGTCAAACGAAATATAAAGGACACGTGACTTTTTCTCGTTTTCATAATACCCTTAATGTCAAAATTAATGTAAAATTGCGCCAAATGAATTTATGACCAACCGCTCTTCGGACTTTGAAGGCAACTGACCGTGCGAAGCTGACCGTTGAAAAACTTTATGGTCATTGAATCATTACATTATAGAATCTGCCACTAATTATAAATAATAAGCCGGATGTATCAATGACATTCAGTTTACACTTAATAACACGAAAATAGCTGATTACTGGTCCATGCAATTAACGATTACGGGACCCTCGCACTGATTGACACACGTCCAGCGTCGTCCCCCCCAGTTTTCCGTACGATCGTCATCACTATGTTCATAATTATCGGGGCACCTGAGCGCAACGTGTAATGAATTTATTATCAGGTCTGTTTTATGAACGAAACCGTCACGGCCGATCCTTCGTGCGGAACGCGAAGACGCGGCCCATATAATCATCTTGATGTCATGCGATCGGTGGGCTTGCCCATCCGTAAAAGACCGTACATTTAAGTGGACAGCAGGTGCATCTCGGTGTTGTTTAAATCACCTCCTTTAATGATAATCGTTATTTACTTCAACTCATCATTTACGTTCAGATTAGCTTTGACTAGTTAATAAAGTCTCTAAAAGTAAAACATTAAATTAAATAACATTATGCGATTAAATTTTTCAAACAAATAACATTAGCACCACGCGAATTGATGCATAAACACAACTCGATTTATTCTGTGATAACTTTTAAATATTATTTATTTAATAAAACGATGGCTATTTATTATTATTGTGTGTGTCAAGATTATGTCAATTATTTTTCAATATACCGTTGATTAAAAATTTATCTAATATGGAGATGCGCGTAGTAATTTAATTTTTTAATGCAAGGCAAAAAGGTAGAAATCTATAATAAATTGGAAAAGTGTGAAATATAATTTAATGTATAAGATAAGTCTCAGATGTAGTATAAGCAGTTTAAGGAAAAGAGAAGATACTATTGAGAGGATGATGAGAAATGATGGAGAGACCAGTAACTGCACGCAATGCCGTCAATAAACGTCAAGTTGAACTTTCACGATATTACTGAGCGTCGCATGAAATTACAGGAAATTGCAAACACTTAATTTCTAACTAGACAGATATCTGCGAGAGGGTTTTTTCATTAGTAAAGGAATGTGGAAAATGACGCAAGAAATGGACTTGCTCTACACTTATTTCAATAAAGAAGATATTTTAAAATTGATGTCATAATAAAATAAATGTTTAAATTTGCTTCGAGATTATGTTCAAAAATTAAAAAAAGAACTTTAGTTTGATATATTTTTCTATTCATGAAGAATAAAATTGTCATTTTGTCACTTATATAAACATGTAAAACTGCAATAATAACAGTAGCGGTGTTGTTGAATAATTTTTGAAGATGTTATACAAGGTTTCATGAGTAAAGATTTGCTAAGAGATTTATATTAGAGATTAGCTCGATTACAACTAGTTATTTTTTTTTACATTTGATCGAGTCCTGCTATAATGGATAGACTTAAAATGGTGACTCATGCTAAGACAATGACCGCCTCGGGACGATGAAAATAGTTTGCAATTTTCAAGGTGTGTGGGCCCGCGCATGCAACTGTCTCCCTCGGTCATTTCTGCTTCTCTCGTGCCTCGCTACAAATTGCACCGACAAGCGATCTAAGAACAAGGGAACTGCTCTCGTTGAAGAATTAAAATCTCATCAGACCTTCCAAAAGAGATAATACGCGCGTTGTTGCGAATAATTGTGAAAAAATGGAAAAATTAAGAAGTATAAACGCCGAATCATTTCGATGCTCTGAGTAGGAAAGTAATTTTGAAAATATCCTGCGGAGCAATTATGCAAATTATGTAATTGTAT